>NW_025728435.1:320170-640341 GCF_021461385.2 Schistocerca piceifrons
AAGGCACAATACCGACTTAAGTACAAGAAGACGGACAATTCTTACTGACTATGTGTTGAACCATTCCTGTGACACTAGTCATAGATTCCAATGCTTCACTTCAGGATTACCGTATCCCTCTGACCATCTTATTGACGTTGAAACACAGAAATTGCATCGGAATTAATTACAAAAAGCAAAATGCCGACTTAAGTACAAGATGACTGACTCTTCTTACTGTCTAGGTTTTGAACCATCCCTGGGACACTAGTTTTAGATTCCGATGCTTCACTCCAGGTTTACTGTATCCCTTGGACCTACTTATTGACGATGAAACACAGAAATTGCATCGGAATTAAATACAAAAAGCACAGTGCCGACTTAAGTACAAGAAGACTGACTCTTCTTACTGACTATGTTTTGAACCATTCCTGTGACACTAGTTATAGATTCCGATGCTACACTCCAGGTTTACTGTATCCCTTGGACCTTCGTATTGCCGATGAAACACAGAAATTGCATCGGAATTAAATACAAAAAGCACAATGCCGACTTAAGTACAAGAAGACTGACTCTTCTTACTGACTATGTTTTGAACCATTCCTGTAACACTAGTTATAGATTCCGATGCTTCACTTCAGGTTTACTGTATCCCTCTGACCTTCTTATTGACGATGAAACACAGAAATTGCATCAGAATTAAATACAAAAGGCAGAATGCCGAATTAAGTACAAGAAGACTGACTCTTCTTACTGTCTATGTTTTGAACCATTCCTGTGACACTAGTTATTGACTCCGATGCTTCACTCCTGGTTTACTGTATAACTTGGACCTTCTTATTGACGATGAAACACAGAAATGGCATCGGAATTAAATACAAAAGGCACAATGCTGAAATAAGTAAAGGAAGTCTGACTCTTCTTACTGTCTATGGTTTGAACCATTCCTGTGACACTAGTTATAGATTCCGATGCTTCACTCCAGGTTTACTGTTTACCTTGGACCTTCTTATTGACGATGAAACACAGAAATTGCATCAGAATTAAATAGAAAATGCACAATGATGACTTAAGTACAAGAAGACTGACTCTTCTTACTGACTATGTTTTGAACCATTCCTGGGACACTAGTCATAGATTCCGATGCTTCATTTCAGGATTACTGTATCCCTCTGATCTTCATAATGACGATGAAACACAGAAATTGCATCGGAATTAAATACAAAAGGCACAATGCCGACTTAAGTACAAGAAGTCTGACTCTTCTTACTTCTATGTTTTGAACCATTCCTGTGACACTAGTTATGGATTCCGATGCATCACTCTGGGTTTAGTGTATCCCTTGGACCATCTTATTGACGATGAAACATAGAAATTGAATCAGAATTAAATAGAAAAGGCACAATGGTGACTTAAGTACAAGAAGACTGACTCCTCTTTCTGGCTATGAATTGAACCATTCCTGTGACACTAGTTGTAGATTCCTATGATTCACTTCAGGTTAACTGTATCCCTTGGACCTTCTTATTGACGATGAAACACAGAAATTGCATCGGAATTAAATACAAAAGGCACAATACCGACTTAAGTACAAGAAGACGGACTCTTCTTACTGACAATGTTTTGAACCATTCCTGTGACACTACTCATAGATTCCAATGCTTCACTTCAGGATTACCGTATCCCTCTGACCTTCTTATTGACGATGAAACACAGAAATTGCATCGGAATTAATTACAAAAAGCAAAATGCCGACTTAAGTACAAGATGACTGACTCTTCTTACTGTCTAAGTTTTGAACCAGCCCTGGGACACTAGTTTTAGATTCCGATGCTTCATTCCAGGTTTACTGTATCCCTTGGACCTTCTTATTGACGATGAAACACAGAAATTGCATCAGAATTAAATAGAAAATGCACAATGATGACTTAAGTACAAGAAGACTGACTCTTCTTACTGTCTATGTTTTGAACCATCCCTGTGACCCTAGTTATAGATTCCGATGCTTCACTCCAGGTTTACTCTATCCCTTGGACCTACTTATTGACGATGAAACACAGAAATTGCAGCGGAATTAAATACAAAAAGCACAGTGCCGACTAAAGTACAAGAAGACTGACTCTTCTTACTGACTATGTTTTGAACCATTCCTGTGACACTAGTTATAGATTCCGATGCTTCACTTCAGGTTTACTGTATCCCTCTGACCTTCTTATTGACGATAAAACACAGAAATTGCATCAGAATTAAATACAAAAGGCACAATGCCGAATTTAGAGTAAGAAGGCTGACTATTCTTACTGTCTACGTTTTAAACCATTCCTGTGACACTAGTTATAGACTTCGATGCTTCACTCCAGGTTTACTGTATCCCTTGGACCTTCTTATTGCCGATGAAACACAGAAATTGCATCGGAGTTGAATACAAAAGGGACACTGCCGACTTAAGTAAAAGAAGTCTGACTCTTCTTACTGTCTATGTTTTTAGCCATTCCTGTGACACTAGTTATAGATTCCGATCCTTCACTCCTGGTTTAATATATCCCTTGGACCTTCTTATTGACGATGAGACACAGAAATTGCATCAGAATTTAATAGAAAAGGCACAATGATAACTTAAGTACAAGAAGACTGACTCTTCTTACTGACTATGTTTTGAACCATTCCTGTGACACTAGTCATAGATACCGATGCTTCGCTTCAGGATTACTGTATCCCTCTGAGCTTCATGTTGACAATGAAACACAGAAATTGCATCGGAATTAAATACAAAAGGCACAATTCCGACTTAAGTACAAGAAGACTGACTCTTCTTACTGTCTATGTTTTGAACCATCCCTGAGACACTTGTTATAGATTCCGATGCTTCACTCGGGGGTTACAGTATCCCTTGGACCTCCTTATTGACGATGAAACACAGAAATTGCATCGGAATTAAATACAATAGGCAAACTGCCACTTAAGTACAAGAAGACTGACTCTTCCTACTGTTTATGTTTTGAACCATTCCTGTGACACTAGTCATAGATTACGATGCTTCACTTCAGGTTTACTGTATGCCTTGGACCTTCTTATTGACGATGAAACACAGAAAATGCATCGGAAATAAATACAAAAGGCACAATACCGACTTAAGTACAAGAAGACTGACTCATCTTACTGACTATGCTTTGAACCATTCCTGTGACACTAGTTATAGATTCCGATGCTTCACTTCAGGTTTACTGTATCCCTCCGACCGTATTATTGACGATGAAACACAGAAATTGCATCGGAATTAAATAGAAAAGGCACAATGCCGACTTAAGTACAAGAAGACTGAATCTTCCAACTCTCTATGTTTTGAACCATTCCTGTGACACTAGTTATAGATTCCGATGCTTCACTTCAGGCTTACTGTATCCCTCTGAACTTCCTATTGACGATGAAGCACAGAAATTGCATCGGAATTAAATTGGAAAGGCACAATACCGACTTAAGTACAAGAAGACTGACTCTTCCTACTGTCTATGTTTGAACCATTCCTGTGACACTAGTTTTTTATTCCGATGCTTCACTTCAGGTTTACTGTATCCCTCCGACCGTATTATTGACGATGAAACACAGAAATTGCATCGGAATTAAATAGAAAAGGCACAATGCCGACTTAAGTACAAGAAGACTGAATCTTCCAACTCTCTATGTTTTGAACCATTCCTGTGACACTAGTTATAGACTCCGATGCTTCATTTCAGGTTTACTATATCCCTCTGAACTTCTTATTGACGATGAAGCACAGAAATTGCATCGGAATTAAATTGGAAAGGCACAATACCGACTTAAGTACAAGAAGACTGACTCTTCCTACTGTCTATGTTTGAACCATTCCTGTGACACTATTTTTTTATTCCGATGCTTCACTTCAGGTTTACTGAATCCCTTGGCCCTTCTTATTGACGATGAAAGACAGAAATTGCATCGGAATTAAATAGATAAAGCACAATGCCGACTTAAGTACAAGAATACTGACTCATCTTACTGTCTATGTTTTGAACCGTTTCTGTGACACTAGTTATAGATTCCGATGCTTCACTCCAGGTTTACTGTATCCCTTGGACCTTCTTATTGACGATGAAACACAGAAATTGCATCGGAATTAAATACAAAAGGCAGAATGCCGAATTAAGTACAAGAAGACTGACTCTTCTTACTGTCTATGATTTGAACCATTCCTGTGACACTAGTTATAGACTCCTATGCTTCACTCCAGGTTTACTGTATAAGTTGGACCTTCTTATTGACGATGAAACACAGAAATGGCATCGGAACTAAATACAAAAATCACAATGCTGACCTAAGTAAAAGAAGTCTGACTCTTCTTACTGTCTATGGTTTGAACCATTCCTGTGACACTAGTTATAGATTCCGATGCTTCACTTCAGGTTTACTGTATCCCTCTGAACTTCTTATTGACGATGAAGCACAGAAATTGCATCAGAATTAAATTCAATAGGCACAATGCCGACTTAAGTACAAGAAGACTGACTCTTACTACTGTCTATGCTTATAACCATTCCTGTGACACTAGTTATAGATTCCGATGCTTCACTCCAGGTTTACTGTATCCCTTGGACCTTCTTATTGACGATGAAACACAGATATTGCATCGGAATTAAATAGAAAAAGCACAATGCCGGCTTAAGTACAAGAATACTGACTCATCTTACTGTTTATGTTCTGAACCATCCCTGTGACACTAATTATAGATTCCGATGCTTCACTCCAGGTGTACTGTATCCCTTGGACCTACTTATTGACGATGAAACACAGAAATTGCATCGGAATTAAATACAAAAAGCACAGTGCCGACTTAAGTACAAGAAGACTGACTCTTCTTACTGACTATGATTTGAACCATTCCTGTGACACTAGTTATAGATTCCGATGCTTCACTCCAGGTTTACTGTATCCCTTGGACCTTCTTATTGACGATGAAACACAGAAATTGCATCGTAATTAAATACAAAAAGCACAATACCGACTTAAGTACAAGAGGACTGACTCTTCTTACTGACTATGTTTTGAACCATTCCTGTGACACTAGTCATAGATTCCAATGCTTCACTTCAGGATTACTGTATCCCTCTGACCTTCTTATTGACGATGAAACACAGAAATTGCATCGGAATTAATTACAAAAAGCAAAATGCCAACTTAAGTACAAGCTGGCTGACTCTTCTTACTGTCTATGTTTTGAACCATCCCTGGGACACTAGTTTTAGATTCCGATGCTTCACTCCAGGTTTACTGTATCCCTTGGACTTTTCTTATTGACGATGAAACACAGAAATTGCATCGGAATTAAATACAATAGGCACAATGCCGACTTAAGTACAAGAAGACTGACTCTTCCTAGTGTCTATGTTTTTAACCATTCCTGTGACACTAGTTATAGATTCCGATGCTTCACTTCAGGTTTACTGTATCCCTTGGACCTTCTTATTGACGATGAAACACAGAAATTGCATCGGAATTAAATAGAAAAGGCACAATGCCGACTTAAGTAAAAGAATACTGACTCATCTTACTGTCTATGTTTTGAACCATCCCTGTGACACCAGTTATACATTCCGATGCTTCACTCCAGGTTTACTGTATCCCTTGGACCTACTTATTGACGATGAAACACAGAAATTGCATCGGAATTAAATAAAAAAAGCACAGTGCCGACTGAAGTACAAGAATACTGACTCCTCTTACTGTCTATGTTTTGAACCATCCCTGTGACACTAGTTACAGATTCCGATGCTTCACTTCAGGTTTACTGTATCCCTTGGACCTTCTTATTGTCGATGAAACACAGAAATTGCATCGGAATTAAATACAAAAGGCACAATACCGACTTAAGGACAAGAAGACTGACTCTTCTTACTGACTAAATTTTAACCATTCCTGTGACACTAGTTATAGATTCCGATGCTTCACTTCAGATTTACTGTATCCCTTGGACCTTCTTATTGACGATGAAACACAGAAATTGCATCGGAATTAAATAGAAAAGGCGCAATGCCGACTTAAGTAGAAGAATACTGACTCATCTTACTGTCTATGGTTTGAACCATCCCTGTGACACTAGTTATAGATTCCGATGCTTCACTCCAGGTTTACTATATCCCTCTGAACTTCTTATTGACGATGAAGCACAGAAATTGCATCGGAATTAAATTGGAAAGGCACAATACCGACTTAAGTACAAGAAGACTGACTCTTCCTACTGTCTATGTTTGAACCATTCCTGTGACACTATTTTTTTATTCCGATGCTTCACTTCAGGTTTACTGAATCCCTTGGCCCTTCTTATTGACGATGAAACACAGAAATTGCATCGGAATTAAATAGATAAAGCACAATGCCGACTTAAGTACAAGAATACTGACTCATCTTACTGTCTATGTTTTGAACCGTTTCTGTGACACTAGTTATAGATTCCGATGCTTCACTCCAGGTTTACTGTATCCCTTGGACCTTCTTATTGACGATGAAACACAGAAATTGCATCGGAATTAAATACAAAAAGCAGAATGCCGAATTAAGTACAAGAAGACTGACTCTTCTTACTGTCTATGATTTGAACCATTCCTGTGACACTAGTTATAGACTCCTATGCTTCACTCCAGGTTTACTGTATAACTTGGACCTTCTTATTGACGATGAAACACAGAAATGGCATCGGAATTAAATACAAAAGGCACAATGCTGACCTAAGTAAAAGAAGTCAGACTCTTCTTACTGTCTATGGTTTGAACCATTCCTGTGACACTAGTTATTGATTCCGATGCTTCACTTCAGGTTTACTGTATCCCTCTGAACTTCTTATTGACGATGAAGCACAGAAATTGCATCAGAATTAAATTCAATAGGCACAATGCCGACTTAAGTACAAGAAGACTGACTCTTACTACTGTCTATGCTTATAACCATTCCTGTGACACTAGTTATAGATTCCGATGCTTCACTCCAGGTTTACTGTATCCCTTGGACCTTCTTATTGACGATGAAACACAGATATTGCATCGGAATTAAATAGAAAAAGCACAATGCCGGCTTAAGTACAAGAATACTGACTCATCTTACTGTTTATGTTCTGAACCATCCCTGTGACACTAGTTATAGATTCCGATGCTTCACTCCAGGTTTACTGTATCCCTTGGACCTACTTATTGACGATGAAACACAGAAATTGCATCGGAATTAAATACAAAAAGCACAGTGCCGACTTAAGTACAAGAAGACTGACTCTTCTTACTGACTATGATTTGAACCATTCCTGTGACACTAGTTATAGATTCCGATGCTTCACTCCAGGTTTACTGTATCCCTTGGACCTTCTTATTGACGATGAAACACAGAAATTGCATCGTAATTAAATACAAAAAGCACAATACCGACTTAAGTACAAGAGGACTGACTCTTCTTACTGACTATGTTTTGAACCATTCCTGTGACACTAGTCATAGATTCCAATGCTTCACTTCAGGATTACTGTATCCCTCTGACCTTCTTATTGACGATGAAACACAGAAATTGCATCGGAATTAATTACAAAAAGCAAAATGCCAACTTAAGTACAAGCTGGCTGACTCTTCTTACTGTCTATGTTTTGAACCATCCCTGGGACACTAGTTTTAGATTCCGATGCTTCACTCCAGGTTTACTGTATCCCTTGGACTTTTCTTATTGACGATGAAACACAGAACTTGCATCGGAATTAAATACAATAGGCACAATGCCGACTTAAGTACAAGAAGACTGACTCTTCCTAGTGTCTATGTTTTTAACCATTCCTGTGACACTAGTTATAGATTCCGATGCTTCACTTCAGGTTTACTGTATCCCTTGGACCTTCTTATTGACGATGAAACACAGAAATTGCATCGGAATTAAATAGAAAAGGCACAATGCCGACTTAAGTAAAAGAATACTGACTCATCTTACTGTCTATGTTTTGAACCATCCCTGTGACACCAGTTATACATTCCGATGCTTCACTCCAGGTTTACTGTATCCCTTGGACCTACTTATTGACGATGAAACACAGAAATTGCATCGGAATTAAATAAAAAAAGCACAGTGCCGACTGAAGTACAAGAATACTGACTCATCTTACTGTCTATGTTTTGAACCATCCCTGTGACACTAGGTATAGATTCCGATGCTTCACTTCAGGTTTACTGTATCCCTTGGACCTTCTTATTGTCGATGAAACACAGAAATTGCATCGGAATTAAATACAAAAGGCACAATACCGACTTAAGGACAAGAAGACTGACTCTTCTTACTGACTAAATTTTAACCATTCCTGTGACACTAGTTATAGATTCCGATGCTTCACTTCAGATTTACTGTATCCCTTGGACCTTCTTATTGACGATGAAACACAGAAATTGCATCGGAATTAAATAGAAATGGCGCAATGCCGACTTAAGTACAAGAATACTGACTCATCTTACGGTCTATGGTTTGAACCATCCCTGTGACACTAGTTATAGATTCCGATGCTTCACTCCAGGTTTACTGTATCCCTTGGACCTACTTATTGACGATGAAACACAGAAATTGCATCGGAATTAAATACAAAAAGCACAATGCCGACTTAAGTACAAGAAGACTGACTTTTCTTACTGACTATGTTTTGAACCATTCCTGTGACACTAGTTATAGATTCCGATGGTTCACTTCAGGTTTACTGTATCCCTCTGACCTTCTTATTGACGATAAAACACAGAAATTGCATCAGAATTAAATACAAAAGGCACAATGCCGAATTAAGTACAAGAAGACTGACTCTTCTTACTGTCTACGTTTTGAACCATTCCTGTGACACTAGTTATAGACTTCGATGCTTCAATCCAGGTTTACTGTATCCCTTGGACCTTCTTATTGCCGATGAAACACAGAAATTGCATCGGAGTTGAATACAAAAGGCACACTGCCGACTTAAGCAAAAGAAGTCTGACTCTTCTTACTGTCTATGTTTTTAACCATTCCTGTGACACTAGTTATAGATTCCGACGATTCACTCCAGGTTTACTGTATCCCTTGTACCTTCTTATTGACGATGAAACACAGAAATTGCATCAGAATTAAATAGAAAAGGCACAATGAGAACTTAAGTACAAGAAGACTGACTCACCTCACTGACTATGTTTTGAACCATTCCTGTGACACTAGTCATAGATTCCGCTGCTTCACTTCAGGTTTACTGTATTTCTCCGACCGTATTATTGACGATGAACCACAGAAATTGCATCGGAATTAAATAAAAAAGGCACAATGCCGACTTAAGTACAAGAAGATTGAATCTTACAACTCTCTATGTTTTGAACCATTCCTGTGACACTAGTTATAGATTCCGATGCATCACTTCAGGTTTACTGTATCCCTCTGAACTTCTTATTGACGATGAAGCACAGAAATTGCATCGGAATTAAATACAATAGGCACAATGCCGACTTAAGTACAAGAAGACTGACTCTTCCTACTGTCTATGTTTATAACCATTCCTGTGACACTAGTTATAGATTCCGATGCTTCACTTCAGGTTTACTGTATCCCTTGGACCTTCTTATTGACGATGAAACACAGAAATTGCATCGGAATTAAGTAGAAAAAGCACAATGCCGGCTTAAGTATAAGAATACTGACTCATCTTACTGTCTATGATTTGAACCATCCCTGTGACACTAGTTATAGACTCCGAAGCTTCACTCCAGGTTTACTGTATAACTTGGACCTTCTTATCGACGATGAGACACAGAAATGGCATCGGAATTAAATACAAAAGGCACAATGCTGACCTAAGTAAAAGAAGTCTGACTCTTCTTACTGTCTATGGGTTGAACCATTCCTGTGACACTAGTTATAGATTCCGATGCTTCACTCCAGGTTTACTGTTTACCTTGGACCTTCTTATTGACGATGAAACACAGAAATTGCATCAGAATTAAATAGAAAAGGCACGATGATGACTTAAGTACAAGAAGACTGACTCTTCTTACTGACTATGTTTTGAACCATTCCTGGGACACTAGTCATAGATTCCGATGCTTCACTTCAGGATTACTGTATCCCTCTGATCTTCATAATAACGATGAAACACAGAAATTGCATCGGAATTAAATACAAAAGGCACAATGCCGACTTAAGTACAAGAAGTGTGACTCTTCTTACTGTCTATGTTTTCAACCATTCCTGTGACACTAGTTATGAATTCCAATGCATCACTCTCGGTTTACCGTATCCCTTGGACCATCTTATTGACGATGAAACATAGAAATTGAATCAGAATTAAATAGAAAAGGCACAATGGTGACTTAAATACAAAAAGACTGACTCTTCTTACTGACTATGATTTGAACCATTCCGGTGACACTAGTTGTAGATTCCTATGATTCACTTCAGGATTACCGTATCCCTCTGACCTTCTTATTGACGATGAAACACAGAAATTGCATCGGAATTAATTACAAAAAGCAAAATGCCGACTTAAGTACAAGATGACTGACTCTTCTTACTGTCTAAGTTTTGAACCATCCCTGGGACACTAGTTTTAGATTCCGATGCTTCACTCCAGGTTTACTGTATCCCTTGGACCTTCTTATTGACGATGAAACACAGAAATTGCATCGGAATTAAATACAATAGGCACAATGCCGACTTAAGTACAAGAAGACTGACTCATCTTACAGTCTATGTTTTGAACCATCCCTGTGACACTAGTTATAGATTCCGATGCTTCACTCCAGGTTTACTGTATCCCTTGGACCTACTTATTGACGATGAAACACAGAAATTGCATCAGAATTAAATACAAAAAGCACAGTGCCGACTTAAGTACAAGAAGACTGACTCTTCTTACTGACTATGTTTTGAACCATTCCTGTGACACTAGTTATAGATTCCGATGCTTCACTCCAGGTTTACTGTATCCCTTGGACCTTCTTATTGACGATGAAACACAGAAATTGCATCGGAATTAAATACAAAAAGCACAATGCTGACTTAAGTACAAGAAGACTGACTCTTCTTACTGCCTATGTTTTGAACCATTCCTGTGACACCAGTTATAGACTCCGATGCTTCACTCCAGGTTTACTGTATATCTTGGACCTTCTTATTGACGATGAAACACAGAAATGGCATCGGAATTAAATACAAAAGGCACAATGCTGACCTAAGTAAAAGAAGTCTGACTCTTCTTACTGTCTATGGTTTGAACCATTCCTGTGACACTAGTTATAGATTCCGATGCTTCACTCCAGGTTTACAGTTTACCTTGGACCTTCTTATTGACGATGAAACACAGAAATTGCATCAGAATTAAATAGAAAATTCACAATGATGACTTAAGTACAAGAAGACTGACTCTTCTTACTGACTATGTTTTGAACCATTCCTGGGACACTAGTCATAGATTCCGATGCTTCACTTCAGGATTACTGTATCCCTCTGATCTTCATAATGACGATGAAACACAGAAATTGCATCGGAATTAAATACAAAAGCCACAATGCCGACTTAAGTACAAGAAGTCTGACTCTTCTTACTTCTATGTTTTGAACCATTCCTGTGACACTAGTTATGGATTCCGATGCATCACTCTGGGTTTACTGTAACCCTTGGACCATCTTATTGACGATGAAACATAGAAATTGAATCAGAATTAAATAGAAAAGGCACAATGGTGACCTAAGTACAAGAAGACTGACGCTTCATACTGACTATGAATTGAACCATTCCTGTGACACTAGTTGTAGATTCCTATGATTCACTTCAGGTTAACTGTATCCCTTGGACCTTCTTATTGACGATGAAACACAGAAATTGCATCGGAATTAAATACAAAAGGCACAATACCGACTTAAGTACAAGAAGACGGACTCTTGTTACTGACAATGTTTTGAACCATTCCTGTGACACTAGTCATAGATTCCAATGCTTCACTTCAGGGTTACCGTATCCCTCTGACCTTCTTATTGACGATGAAACACAGAAATTGCATCGGAATTAATTACGAAAAGCAAAATGCCGACTTAAGTACAAGATGACTGACTCCTCTTACTGTCTAAGCTTTGAACCAGCCCTGGGACACTAGTTTTAGATTCCGATGCTTCACTCCAGGTTTACTGTATCCCTAGGACCTCTTATTGACGATGAAACACAGAAATTGCATCGGAATTAAATACAAAAGGCACAATACCGACTTAAGTACAAGAAGACTGACTCTTCCTACTGTCTATGTTTATAACCATTCCTGTGACACTAGTTATAGATTCCGATGCTTCACTTCAGGTTTACTGTATCCCTTGGACCTTCTTATTGACGATGAAACACAGAAATTGCATCGGAATTAAATAGAAAAAGCACAATGCCGGCTTAAGTATAAGAATACTGACTCATCTCACTGTCTATGTTTTGAACCATCCCTGTGACACTAGTTATAGATTCCGATGCTTCTCTCCAGGTTTACTGTATCCCTTGGACCTACTTATTGACGATGAAACACAGACATTGCATCGGAATTAAATACATAAAGCACAGTGCCGACTTAAGTACAAGAAGACTGACTCTTCTTACTGACTATGTTTTGAACCATTCCTGTGACACTAGTTATAGATTCCGATGCTTCACTCCAGGTTTACTGTATCCCTTGGACCTTCTTATTGATGATGAAACACAGAAATTGCATCGGAATTAAATACAAAAAGCACAATGCCGACTTAAGTACAAGAAGACTGACTCTTCTTACTGACTATGTTTTGAACCATTCCTGTAACACTAGTTAAAGATTCCGATGCTTCACTTCAGGTTTACTGTATCCCTCCGACCTTCTTATTGACGATGAAACACAGAAATTGCATCAGAATTAAATACAAAAGGCAGAATGCCGAATTAAGTACAAGAAGACTGACTCTTCTTACTGTCTATGTTTTGAACCATTCCTGTGACACTAGTTATAGACTCCGAAGCTTCACTCCAGGTTTACTGTATAACTTGGACCTTCTTATCGACGATGAGACACAGAAATGGCATCGGAATTAAATACAAAAGGCACAATGCTGACCTAAGTAAAAGAAGTCTGACTCCTCTTACTGTCTATGGGTTGAACCATTCCTGTGACACTAGTTACAGATTGCGATGCTTCACTCCAGGTTTACTGTTTACCCTGGACCTTCTTATTGACGATGAAACACAGAAATTGCATCAGAATTATATAGAAAAGGCACGATGATGACTTAAGTACAAGAAGACTGACTCTTCTTACTGACTATGCTTTGAACCATTCCTGGGACACTAGTCATAGATTCCGATCCTTCACTTCAGGATTACTGTATCCCTCTGATCTTCATAATAACGATGAAACACAGAAATTGCATCGGAATTAAATACAAAAGGCACAATGCCGACTTAAGTACAAGAAGTCTGACTCTTCTTACTTCTATGTTTTGAACCATTCCTGTGACACTAGTTATGGATTCCGATGCATCACTCTGGGTTTACTGTATCCCTTGGACCATCTTATTGACGATGAAACATAGAAATTGAATCAGAATTAAATAGAAAAGGCACAATGGTGACTTAAATACAAAAAGACTGACTCTTCTTACTGACTATGATTTGAACCATTCCTGTGACACTAGTTGTAGATTCCTATGATTCACTTCAGGTTAACTGTATCCCTTGGACCTTCTTATTGACGATGAAACACAGAAATTGTATCGGAATTAAATACAAAAGGCACAATACCGACTTAAGTACAAGAAGACGGACAATTCTTAGTGACTATGTTTTGAACCATTCCTGTGACACTAGTCATAGATTCCAATGCTTCACTTCAGGATTACCGTATCCCTCTGACCTTCTTATTGACGATGAAACACAGAAATTGCATCGGAATTAATTACAAAAAGCAAAATGCCGACTTAAGTACAAGATGACTGACTCTTCTTACTGTCTAAGTTTTGAACCATCCCTGGGACACTAGTTTTAGATTCCGATGCTTCACTCCAGGTTTACTGTATCCGTTGGACCTTCTTATTGACGATGAAACACAGAAATTGCATCGGAATTAAATACAATAGGCACAATGCCGACTTAAGTACAAGAAGACTGACTCATCTTACAGTCTATGTTTTGAACCATCCCTGTGACACTAGTTATAGATTCCGATGCTTCACTCCAGGTTTACTGTATCCCTTGGACCTACTTATTGACGATGAAACACAGAAATTGCATCACAATTAAATACAAAAAGCACAGTGCCGACTTAAGTACAAGAAGACTGACTCTTCTTACTGACTATGTTTTGAACCATTCCTGTGACACTAGTTATAGATTCCGATGCTTCACTCCAGGTTTACTGTATCCCTTGGACCATCTTATTGACGATGAAACACAGAAATTGCATCGGAATTAAATACAAAAAGCACAATGCCGACTTAAGTACAAGAAGACTGACTCTTCTTACTGTCTATGGTTTGAACCATTCCTGTGACACTAGTTATAGATTCCGATGCTTCACTTCAGGATTACTGTATCCCTCTGATCTTCATAATGACGATGAAACACAGAAATTGCATCGGAATTAAATACAAAAGGCACAATGCCGACTTAAGTACAAGAAGTCTGACTCTTCTTACTTCTATGTTTTGAACCATTCCTGTGACACTAGTTATGGATTCCGATGCATCACTCTGGGTTTACTGTATCCCTTGGACCATCTTATTGACGATGAAACATAGAAATTGAATCAGAATTAAATAGAAAAGGCACAATGGTGACCTAAGTACAAGGAGACTGACGCTTCATACTGACTATGAATTGAACTATTCCTGTGACACTAGTTGTAGATTCCTATGATTCACTTCAGGTTAACTGTATCCCTTGGACCTTCTTATTGACGATGAAACACAGAAATTGCATCGGAGTTAAATACAAAAGGCACAATACCGACTTAAGTACAAGAAGACGGACTCTTCTTACTGACAATGTTTTGAACCATTCCTGTGACACTAGTCATAGATTCCAATGCTTCACTTCAGAATTACCGTATCCCTCTGACCTTCTTATTGACGATGAAACACAGAAATTGCATCGGAATTAAATACAAAAAGCACAGTGCCGACTTAAGTACAAGAAGACTGACTCTTCTTATAGACTATGTTTTGAACCATTTATGTGACACTAGTTATAGATTCCGATGCTTCACTTCAGGTTTACTGTATCCCTCTGAACTTCTTATTGACGATAAAACACAGAAATTGCATCAGAATTAAATACAAAAGGCACAATGCCGAATTTAGTACAAGAAGCCTGACTATTCTTACTGTCTACGTTTTGAACCATTCCTGTGACACTAGTTATAGACTTCGATGCTTCACTCCAGGTTTACTGTATCCCTTGGACCTTCTTATTGCCGATGAATCACAGAAATTGCATCAGAATTAAATAGAAAAGGCACAATGATAACTTAAGTACAAGAAGACTGACTCTTCTTACTGACTATGTTTTGAACCATTCCTGTGACACTAGTCATAGATTCCGATGCTTCACTTCAGGATTACTATATCCTTCTGAGCTTCATATTCACAATGAAACACAGAAATTGCATCGGAATTAAATACAAAAGGCACAATGCCGACTTAAGTACAAGAAGACTGACTCTTCTTACTGTCTATGTTTTGAACCATCCCTGAGACACTTGTTATAGATTCCGATGCTTCACTCGAGGGTTACTGTATCCCTTGGACCTTCTTATTGACGATGAAACACAGAAATTGCATCGGAATTAAATATAATAGGCAAACTGCCACTTAAGTACAAGAAGACTGACTCTTCCTACTGTTTATGTTTTGAACCATTCCTGTGACACTAGTCATAGATTCCGATGCTTCACTTCAGGATTACTGTATCCCTTCGACCTTCTTATTGACGATGAAACACAGAAATTGCATCTTAAATAAATAGAAAACGCACAATGCCGACATAAGTACAAGAATACTGACTCATCTTACTGTCTATGGTTTGAACCATCCCTGTGACACTAGTTATAGATTCCGATGCTTCACTCCAGGTTTACTGTATCCCTTGGACCTACTTATTGACGATGAAACACAGAAATTGCATCGGAATTAAATACAAAAAGCACAGTGCCGACTTAAGTACAAGAAGACTGACTTTTCTTACTGACTATGTTTTGAACCATTCCTGTGACACTAGTTATAGATACCGATGCTTCACTTCAGGTTTACTGTATCCCTCTGACCTTCTTACTGACGATAAAACACAGAAATTGCATCAGAATTAAATACAAAAGGCACAATGCCGAATTAAGTACAAGAAGACTGACTCTTCTTACTGTCTACGTTTTGAACCATTCCTGTGACACTAGTTATAGACTTCGATGCTTCATTCCAGGTTTACTGTATCCGTTGGACCTTCTTATTGCCGATGAAACACAGAAATTGCATCGGAGTTTAATACAAAAGGCACACTGCCGACTTAAGTAAAAGAAGTCTGACTCTTCTTACTGTCTATGTTTTTAACCATTCCTGTGACACTAGTTATAGATTCCGACGATTCACTCCGGGTTTACTGTATCCCTTGGACCTTCTTATTGACGATGAAACACAGAAATTGCATCAGAATTAAATAGAAAAGGCACAATGAGAACTTAAGTACAAGAAGACTGACTCACCTCACTGACTATGTTTTGAACCATTCCTGTGACACTAGTCATAGATTCCGCTGCTTCACTACAGGTTTACTGTATCCCTCCGACCTTATTATTGACGATGAACCACAGAAATTGCATCGGAATTAAATAGAAAAGGCACAATGCCGACTTAAGTACAAGAAGATTGAATCTTACAACTCTCTATGTTTTGAACCATTCCTGTGACACTAGTTATAGATTCCGATGCTTCACTTCAGGTTTACTGTATACCTCTGAACTTCTTATTAACGATGAAGCACAGAAATTGCATCGGAATTAAATACAATAGGCACAATGCCGACTTAAGTACAAGAAGACTGACTCTTCCTACTGTCTATGTTTATAACCATTCCTGTGACACTAGTTATAGATTCCGATGCTTCACTTCAGGTTTACTGTATCCCTTGGACCTTCTTATTGACGATAAAACACAGAAATTGCATCGGAATTAAATAGAAAAAGCACATGCCGGCATAAGTACAAGAATACTGACTCATCTTACTGCCTATGTTTTGAACCATCCCTGTGACACTAGTTATAGATTCCGATGCTACACTCCAGGTTTACTGTATCCTTTGGACCTACTTATTGACGATGAAACACAGAAATTGCATCGGAATTAAATACAAAAAGCACAGTGCCGACTTAAGTACAAGAAGACTGACTCTTCCTACTGACTATGTTTTGAACCATTCCTGTAACACTAGTTATAGATTCCGATGCTTCACTTCAGGTTTACTGTATCCCTCTGACCTTCTTATTGACGATGAAACACAGAAATTGCATCAGAATTAAATACAAAAGGCAGAATGCCGAATTAAGTACTAGAAGACGGACTCTTCTTACTGTCTATGTTTTGAACCATTCCTGTGACACTAGTTATAGACTCCGATGCTTCACTCCAGGTTTACTGTATAACTTGGACCTTCTTATTGACGATGAAACACAGAAATGGCATCGGAATTAAATACAAAATGCACAATGCTGACCTAAGTAAAAGAAGTCTGACTCTTCTTACTGTCTATGGTTTGAACCATGCCTGTGACACTAGTTATAAATTCCGATGCTTCACTCCAGGTTTACTGTTTAACTTGGACCTTCTTATTGACGATGAAACACAGAAATTGAATCAGAATTAAACAGAAAAGGCACAATGATGACTTAAGTACAAGAAAACTGACTCTTCTTACTGACTATGTTTTGAACCATTCCTGGGACAGTAGTCATAGATTCCGATGCTTCACTTCAGGATTACTGTATTCCTCTGATCTTCATAATGACGATGAAACACAGAAATTGCATCGGAATTAAATACAACAGGCACAATGCCGACTTAAGTACATGAAGTGTGACTCTTCTTACTGTCTATGATTTCAACCATTCCTGTGACACTAGTTATGGATTCCGGTGCATCACTCTGGGTTTACTGTATCCCTTGGACCATCTTATTGACGATGAGACATAGAAATTGAATCAGAATTCAATAGAAAAGGCACAATGGTGACTTAAGTACAAAAAGACTGACCCTTCTTACTGACTATGATTTGAACCATGCCTGTGACACTAGTTGTAGATTCCTATGATTCAGTTCAGGTTAACTGTATCCCTTGGACCTTCTTATTGACGATGAGACACAGAAATTGCATCGGAATTAAATACAAAAGGCACAATACCGACTTAAGTACAAGAAGACGGACAATTCTTACTGACTATGTTTTGAACCATTCCTGTGACACTAGTCATAGAATCCAATGCTTCACTTCAGGATTACCGTATCCCTCTGACCTTCTTATTGACGATGAAACACAGAAATTGCATCGGAATTAAATAGAAAAAGCACAATGCCGACTTAAGTACAAGAATACTGACTCATCTTACAGTCTATGTTTTGAACCATCCCTGTGACACTAGTTATAGATTCCGATGCTTCACTCCAGGTTTACTGTATCCCTTGGACCTACTTATTGACGATGAAACACAGAAATTGCATCGGAATTAAATACAAAAAGCACAGTGCCGACTTAAGTACAAGTAGACTGACTCTTCTTACTGACTATGTTCTGAACCATTCCTGTGACACTAGTTATAGATTCCGATGCTACACTCCGGGTTTACTGTATCCCTTGGACCTTCTTATTGACGATGAAACACAGAAATTGCATCGGAATTAAATACAATAGGCACAATGCCGACTTAAGTACAAGAAGACTGACTCTTCCTACTGTCTATGTTTATAACCATTCCTGTGACACTAGTTATAGATTCCGATGCTTCACTTCAGGTTTACTGTATCCATTGGACCTTCGTATTGACGATGAAACACAGAAATTGCATCGGAATTAAATAGAAAAAGCACAATGCCGACTTAAGTACAAGAATACTGACTCATCTTACAGTCTATGTTTTGAACCATCCCTGTGACACTAGTTATAGATTCCGATGCTTCACTCCAGGTTTACTGTATCCCTTGGACCTACTTATTGACGATGAAACACAGAAATTGCATCGGAATTAAATACAAAAAGCACAGTGCCGACTTAAGTACAAGAAGACTGACTCTTCTTACTGACTATGTTCTGAACCATTCCTGTGACACTAGTTATAGATTCCGATGCTACATTCCAGGTTTACTGTATCCCTTGGACCTTCTTATTGACGATGAAACACAGAAATTGCATCTGAAATAAATACAAAAAGCACAATGCCGACTTAAGTACAAGAAGACTGACTCTTCTTACTGACTATGTTTTGAACCATTCCTGTAACACTAGTTATAGATTCCGATGCTTCACTTCAGGAATACTGTATCCCTCTGAGCTTCATATTGACAATGAAACACAGAAATTGCATCGGAATTAAATACAAAAGGCACAATGCCGGCTTAAGTACAAGAAGACTGACTCTTCTTACTGTCTATGTTTTGAACCATTCCTGTGACACTAGTCATAGATTCCGATGCTTCACTTCAGGTTTACCGTATGCCTTGGACCTTCTTAATGACGATGAAACACAGAAATTGCATCGGAAATAAATACAAAAGGCACAATACCGACTTAAGTACAAAAAGACTGACTCATCTTACTGACTATGTTTAGAAACATTCCTGTGACACTAGTCATAGATTCCGCTGCTTCACTTCAGGTTTACTGTATCCCTCCGACCGTATTATTGACGATGAAACACAGAAATTGCATCGGAATTAAATAGATAAGGCACAATGCCGACTTAAGTACAAGAAGACTGAATCTTCCAACTCTCTATGTTTTGAACCTTTCCTGTGACACTAGTTATAGATTCCGATGCTTCACTTCAGGTTTACTGTATCCCTCTGAACTTCTTATTGACGATGAAGCACAGAAATTGCATCGGAATTAAATTGGAAAGGCAAAATACCGACTTAAGTACAAGAAGACTGACTCTTCCTACTGTCTATGTTTGAACCATTCCTGTGACACTAGTTTTTTATTCCGATGCTTCACTTCAGGTTTACTGAATCCCTTGGCCCTTCTTATTGACGATGAAACACAGAAATTGCATCGGAATTAAATAGATAAAGCACAATGCCGACTTAAGTACAAGAATACTGACTCATCTTACTGTCAATGTTTTGAACCGTTTCTGTGACACTAGTTATAGATTCCGATGCTTCACTCCAGGTTTACTGTATCCCTTGGACCTTCTTATTGACGATGAAACACAGAAATTGCATCGGAATGAAATACAAAAAGCACAATGCCGACTTAAGTACAAGAAGACTGACTCTTCTTACTGACTATGTTTTGAACCATTCCTGTAACACTAGTTATAGATTCCGATGCTTCACTTCAGGTTTACTGTATCCCTCTGACCTTCTTATTGACGATGAAACACAGAAATTGCATCAGAATTGAATACAAAAGGCAGAATGCCGAATTAAGTACAAGTAGACTAACTCTTCTTACTGTCTATGTTTTGAACCATTCCTGTGGCACTAGTTATAGACTCCGATGCTTCACTCCAGGTTTACTGTATCCCTTGGACCTTCTTATTGACGATGAAACACAGAAATGGCATCGGAAGTAAATACAAAAGGCACAATGCTGACTTAAGTAAATGAAGTCTAACTCTTCTTACTGTCTATGGTTTGAACCATTCCTGTGACACTAGTTATAGATTAAGATGCTTCACTCCAGGTTTACTGTATCCCTTGGACCTACTTATTGACGATGAAACACAGAAATTGCATCGGAATTAAATACAAAAAGCACAGTGCCGACTTAAGTACAAGAAGACTGACTCTTCTTACTGACTATGTTTTGAACCATTCCTGTGACACTACTTATAGATTCCGATGCTTCACTCCAGGTTTAATGTATCCCTTGGATCTTCTTATTGACGATGAAACACAGAAAATGCATCGGAATTAAATACAAAAAGCACAATGCCGACTTAAGTACAAGAAGACTGACTCTTCTTACTGACTATGTTTTGAACCATTCCTGTAACACTAGTTATAGATTCCGATGCTTCACTTCAGGTTTACTGTATCCCTCTGACCTTCTTATTGACGATGAAACACAGAAATTGCATCAGAATTAAATACAAAAGGCAGAATGCCGAATTAAGTACAAGAAGACAGACTCTTCTTACTGTCTATGTTTTGAACCATTCCTGTGACACTAGTTATAGACTCCGATGCTTCACTCCAGGTTTACTGTATAACTTGGACCTTCTTATTGACGATGAAACACAGAAATGGCATCGGAATTAAATACAAAAGGCACAATGATGACTTAAGTACAAGAAGACTGACTCTTCTTACTGACTATGTTTTGAACCATTCCTGGGACACTAGTCATAGATTCCGATGCTTCACTTCAGGATTACTGTATCCCTCTTATCTTCATAATGACGATGAAACACAGAAATTGCATCGGAATTTAATACAAAAGGCACAATGCCGACTTAAGTACAAGAAGTCTGACTCTTCTTACTGTCTATGATTTGAACCATTCCTGTGACACTAGTTATGGGTTCCGATGCATCACTCTGGGTTTACTGTATACCTTGGATCATCTTATTGACGATGAAACATAGAAAGTGAATCAGAATTAAATAGAAAAGGCACAATGGTGACTTAAGTACAAGAAGACTGACTCTTCTTACTGACTATGATTTGAACCATTCCTGTGACACTAGTTGTAGATTCCTATGATTCACCTCAGGTTAACTGTATCCCTATGACCTTGTTATTGACGACGAAACACAGAAATTGCATCGGAATTAATTACAAAAAGCAAAATGAGGACTTAAGTACAAGATGACTGACTCTTCTTACTGTCTAAGTTTTGAACCATCCCTGGGACACTAGTTTTAGATTCCGATGCTTCACTCCAGGTTCACTGTATCCCTTGGACCTTCTTATTGACGATGAAACACAGAAATTGCATCGGAATTAAATACAATAGGCACAATGCCGACATAAGTACAAGAAGACTGACTCTTCCTACTGTCTATGCTTTTAACCATTCCTGTGACACTAGTTATAGATTCCGATGCTTCACTTCAGGATTACTGTATCCCTTGGACCTTCTTATTGACGATGAAACACAGAAATTGCATCGGAATTAAATAGAAAAGGCACAATGCTGACTTAAGTACAAGAATACTGACTCATCTTACTGTCTATGTTTTGAACCACCCCTGTGACCCTAGTTATAGATTCCGATGCTTCACTCCAGGTTTACTGTATCCCTTGGACCTACTTATTGACGATGAAACACAGAAATGGCATCGGAATTAAATACAAAAAGCACAGTGCCGACTTAAGTACAAGAAGACTGACTCTTCTTACTGACTATGTTTTGAACCATTCCTGTGACACTAGTTATAGATTCCGATGCTTCACTTCAGGTTTACTGTATCCCTCTGACCTTCTTATTGACGATAAAACACAGAAATTGCATCAGAATTAAATACAAAAGGCACAATGCCGAATTAAGTACAAGAAGACTGACTATTCTTACTGTCTACGTTTTGAACCATTCCTGTGACACTAGTTATAGACTTCGATGCTTCACTCCAGGTTTACTGTATCCCTTGGACCTTCTTATTGCCGATGAAACACAGAAATTGCATTGGAGTTGAATACAAAAGGCACACTGCCGACTTAAGTAAAAGAAGTCTGACTCTTCTTACTGTCTATGTTTTTAGCCATTCCTGTGACACTAGTTATAGATTCTGATCCTTCACTCCGGGTTTACTATATCCCTTGGACCTTCTTATGGACGATGAAACACAGAAATTGTATCAGAATTAAATAGAAAAGGCACAATGATAACTTAAGTACAAGGAGACTGACTCTTCTTACTGACTATGTTTTGAACCATTCCTGTGACACTAGTCATAGATTCCGATGCTTCACTTCAGGATTACTGTATCCCTCTGAGCTTCATATTGACAATGAAACACAGAAATTGCATCGGAATTAAATACAAAAGGCACAATGCCGACTTAAGTACAAGAAGACAGTCTCTTCTTACTGTCTATGTTTTGAACCATCCCTGAGACACTTGTTATAGATTCCGATGCTACACTCGAGGGTTACTGTATCCCTTGGACCTTCTTGTTGACGATGAAACACAGAAATTGCAGCGGAATTAAATACAATAGGCAAACTGCCACTTAAGTACAAGAAGACTGACTCTTCCTACTGTCTATGTTTTGAACCATTCCTGTGACACTAGTAATAGATTCCGATGCTTCACTTCAGGTTTACTGTATGCCTTGGACCTTCTTATTGACGATGAAACACAGAAATTGCATCGGAATTAAACACAAAAGGCACAATACCGACTTAAGTACAAGAAGACTGACTCATCTTACTGACTATGTTTTGAAACATTCCTGTGACACTAGTCATAGATTCCGCTGCTTCACGTCAGGTTTACTGTATCCCTCCGACCGTATTATTGACGATGAAACACAGAAATTGCATCGGAATTAAATAGAAAAGGCATAATGCCGACTTAAGTACAAGAAGACTGAATCTTCCAACTCCCTATGTTTTGAACCATTCCTGTGACACTAGTTATAGATTCCGATGCTTCACTTCAGGTTTACTGTATCCCTCTGAACATCTTATTGACGATGAAGCACAGAAATTGCATCGGAATTAAATTGGAAACGCACAATACCGACTTAAGTACAAGAAGACTGACTCTTCCTACTGTCTATGTTTGAACCATTCCTGTTACACTAGTTTTTTATTCCGATGCTTCACTTCAGGTTTACTGACTCCCTTGGCAATTCTTATTGACGATGAATCACAGAAGTTGCATCGGAATTAAATACAAAAGGCACAATACCGACTTAACTACAAGAAGACTGACTCTTCTTACTGACTATGTTTTGAACCATTACTGGGACACTACTCATAGATTCCGATGCTTCACTTCAGGATTACTGTATCCCTCTGATTTTCATAATGACGATGAAACACAGATATTGCATCGGAATTAAATCCAAAAGCACAATGCCGACTTAAGTACAAGAAGACTGACTCTTCTTACTGTCTATGATTTGAACCATCCCTGTTACGCTAGTTATAGATTCCGATGCTTCAGTCCAGGTTTATTGTATCCCTTGGACCTTCTTATTGACGCTGAAACACAGAAATTGCATCGGACTTAAATACAGTAGGCACTATGCCTACTTAAGTACAAGAAGACTGACTCTGCTTACAGACTATGTTTTGTACCATTCCTGTGACACTAGGCATAGATTCCGATGCTTCACTTCAGGTTCACTGTATCCCTCTGACCGTCTTATTGACGTTGAAACACAGAAATTGAATCGGAATTAAATAGGAAACGCACAATGCCGACATAAGTACTAGAAGACTGAATCTTCCAACTCTCTATGTTTTGAACCATTCCTGTGACACTAGTTATAGATTCCGATGCTTCACTTCAGGTTTACTGTATCCCTCTGACCTTCTTATTGACGATGAAATACAGAAATTGCATCGGAATTAAATTGGAAAGGCACAATACC
The DNA here is from genome assembly GCF_021461385.2 of Schistocerca piceifrons. Lineage (NCBI taxonomy): Eukaryota > Metazoa > Arthropoda > Insecta > Orthoptera > Acrididae > Schistocerca > Schistocerca piceifrons. The sequence goes on from NW_025728435.1 coordinate 344,937, forward strand.
GACTTAAGTACAAGAAGACTGACTCTTCCTACTGTCTATGTTTTGAACCATTCCTGTGACACTAGTTATATATTCCGATGCTTCACTTCAGGTTTACTGAATCCCTTGGCCCTTCTTATTAAGGATGAAACACAGAAATTGCATCGGAATTAAATAGATAAAGCACAATGCCGACTTAAGTACAAGAATACTGACTCATTTTACTGTCTATGTTTTGAACCGTCCCTGTGACCATAGTTATAGATTCCGATGCTTCACTCCAGGTTTACTGTATCCCTTGGACCTTCTTATTGACGATGAAACACCGAAATTGCATCGGAATTAAATACAAAAGGCACAATACCGACTTAAGTACAAGAAGACTGACTCTTCCTACTGTCTATGTTTTTAACCATTCCTGTGACACTAGTCATAGATTCCGATGCTTCACTTCAGGTTTACTGCATCCCTGGGACCTTCTTATTGACGATGAAACACAGAAATTGCATCGGAATTAAATACAAAAGGCACAATACCGACTTAAGTACAAGAAGACTGACTCTTTATACTGACTATGTTTTGAACCATTCCTGTGACACTAGGCATAGATTCCGATGCTTCACTTCAGGTTCACTGTTACCTCTGACCGTCTTATTGACGATGAAACACAGAAATTGCATCGGAATTAAATAGAAAAGGCACAATGCCGACATAAGTACTAGAAGACTGAATCTTCCTACTCTCTATGTTTTGAACCATTCCTGTGACACTAGTGATAGACTCCGATGCTTCACTCCATGTTTACTGTATCCCTTGGACCTTCTTATTGACGATGAAACACAGAAACAGCATCGGAATTAAATACAAAAGACACAATGCTGACTTAAGTAAAAGAAGTCTGACTCTTCTTACTGTCTATGGTTTGAACCATTCCTGTGACACTAGTTATAGATTCCGATGCTTCACTCCAGGTTTACTGTATACCTTGGACCTTCTTATATACGATGAAACACAGAAATTGCATCAGAATTAAATAGAAAAGGCACAATGATGACTTAAGTACAAGAAGCCTGACTCTTCTAACTGACTATGTTTTGAGCCATTCCTAGGACACTAGTCATAGATTCTGATGCTTCACTACAGGATTACTGTATCCCTCTGATCTTCTTAATGACGATGAAACACAGAAATTGCATCGGAATTAAATCCAAAAGCACAATGCCGAATTAAGTACAAGAAGACTGACTCTTCTTACTGTCTATGTTTTGAACCATCCCTGGGACACTAGTTATAGATTCCGATGCTTTACTAAAGGTTTACTGTATCCCTTGGACATTCTTATTGACGATGAAGCACAGAAATTGCATCGGAATTAAATACAATAGGCACAATGCCTACTTAAGTACAAGAAGACTGACTCTTCCTACTGTCTATGTTTGAAACATTCCTGTGACACTAGGCATAGATTCCGATGCTTCACTTCAGGTTCACTGTTACCCTCTGACCGTCTTAATGACGATGAAACACAGAAATTGCATCGGAATTAAATAGAAAAGGCACAATGCCGATATAAGTACTAGAAGACTCAATCTTTCAACTCTCTATGTTTTGAACTATTCCTGTGACACTAGTTATAGATTGCGATGCTTCACTTCAGGTTTACTGTATTCCTCTGACCTTCTTATTGACGATGAAACACAGAAATTGCATCGGAATTAAATAGAAAACGCACAATACCGACATAAGTACAAGAAGACTGACTCTTCCCACTGTCTATGTTTTCAACCAATCCTGCGACATTAGTTTTTTATTGAGATGCTTCACTTGAGGTTTACTGTATCCCTCGGACCTTCCTACGGACGATGAGACACAGAAATTGCGTCGGAATGAAATACAAAAGGCACAATGTCGAATTAAGTACGAGAAGACTGACTCTTCTTATTGTCTATGTTTTGAACCATTCCTGTGACACTAGTTATAGACGTCGATGCTTCAATCCAGGTTTTCTGTATCCCTTGGACCTTCTTATTGCCGATGAAACACAGAAATTGCCACGGAATTAAATACAAAAGGCACAATGCCGACTTAAGTAAAAGAAGTCTGACTCTTCTTACTGTCTATGTTTTGAACCATTCCTTTGACACTAGTTATAGATTCCGATGCTTCACTCCAGGTTTACTGTATCCCATGGATCTTCTTATTGCCGATGAAACACAGAAATTGCATCGGAATTAAATAGAAAAGGCATTATGCCGACATAAGTACAAGAAGACTGAATCTTCCAACTCTCTATCTTTTGAACCATTCCTGTGACACTAGTTATAGATTCCGATGCTTCGCTTCAGGTTTACTGTACCCCTCCGACCGTCCTATTGACGATGAAACACAGAAATTGCATCGGAATTAAATTGTTAAGTCACAATACCGACTTAAGTACAAGAAGACGGACTCTTCCTACGGTCTATGCTTTGAACAATTCCTGTGACACTAGTTTTTATTCCGATGCTTCACTTCAGGTTTACTGTGTCCCTTGGCCCTTCTTATTGATGATGAAACACAGAAATCACATCGGAATTAAATAGAAAAAGTACAATGACGACTTAAGTAAAAGATTACTGACTCATCTTACTGTCTATGTTTTGAACCGTTTCTGTGACACTAGTTATAGATTCCGATGCTTCACTCCAGGTTTACTGTATCCCTTGGACCTTCTTATTGACGATGAAACACAGAAATTGCATCGGAATTAAATACAATAGGCACAATACCGACTTAACTACTAGAAGACTGACTCTTCTTACTGACTATGTTTTGAACCATTCCTGGGACACTAGTCATAGATTCCGATGCTTCACTTCAGGTTCACTGTTACCCTCTGACCGTCTTATTGACGATGAAACACAGAAATTGCATCGGAATTAAATAGAAAATGCACAATGCCGACATAAGTACTAGAAGACTGAATCTTCCTACTCTCTATGTTTTGAACCATTCCTGTGACACTAGTTATAGATTCCGATGCTTCACTTCAGGTTTTCTGTATCCCCTCTGACCTTCTTATTGACGATGAAACACAAAAATTGCATCGGAATTAAATACAAAAGGCACAAAGCCGACTTAAGTACAAGAAGACTGACTCTTCTTACTGTCTATGCTTTGAACCATTCCTGTGACACTAGTTATAGACTCCGATGCTTCACTCCATGTTTACTGTATCCCTTGGACCTTCTTATTGACGATGAAACACAGAAACAGCATCGGAATTAAATACAAAAGACACAATGCTGACTTAAGTAAAACAAGTCTGACTCTTCTTACTGTCTATGGTTTGAACCATTCCTGTGACACTAGTTATAGATTCCGATCCTTCACTCCAGGTTTACTGTATACCTTGGACCTTCTTATATACGATGAAACACAGAAATTGCATCAGAATTAAATAGAAAAGGCACAATGATGAACTAAGTACAAGAAGACTGACTCTTCTAACTGACTATGTTTTGAACCATTCCTAAAACACTAGTCATAGATTCCGATGCTTCACTTCAGGATTACTGTATCCCTCTGATCTTCTTAATGACGATGAAACACAGAAATTGCATCGGAATTAAATCCAAAAGCACAATGCCGAATTAAGTACAAGAAGACTGACTCTTCTTACTGTCTATGTTTGAACCATCCCTGGGACACTAGTTATAGATTCCGATGCTTTACTCCAGGTTTACTGTATCCCTTGGACCTTCTTATTGACGATGAAGCACAGAAATTGCATCGGAATTAAATACAATAGGCACTATGCCTACTTAAGTACAAGAAGACTGACTCTTCCTACTGTCTATGTTTGAACCATTCCTGTGACACTAGTCATAGATTCCGATGCTTCACTTCAGGTTTACTGTATCCCTTGGACCTTCTTAGTGACGATGAAACACAGTAATTGCATCGGAATTAAATACAAAAGGCACAATACCGAGTTAAGTACAAGATACTGACTCTTCTTACTGACTATGTTTTGAACCATTCCTGTGACACTAGGCATAGATTCCGATGCTTCCCTTCAGGTTCACTGTTACCCTCTGACCGTCTTATTGACGATGAAACACAGAAATTGCATCGAAATTAAATAGAAAAGGCACAATGCCGACATAAGTACTAGAAGACTCAATCTTCCAACTCTCTATGTTTTGAACCATTCCGGTGACACTAGTTATAGATTGCGATGCTTCACTTCAGGTTTACTGTATCCCTCTGACCTTCTTATTGACGATGAAACACAGAAATTGCATCGGAATTAAATAGAAAACGCACAATAACGACTTAAGTACAAGAAGACTGACTCTTCCTACTTTCTATGTTTGCATCCATTCCTGTGACATTAGTTTTTTATTCAGATGCTTCACTTGAGGTTTACTGTATCCCTCGGACCTTCTTACGGACGATGAAACACAGAAATTGCGTCGGAATGAAATACAAAAGGCACAATGCCGACTTAAGTACAAGAAGACTGAATCTTCCAACTCTCTATGTTTTGAACAATTCCTGTGACACTATTTATAGATTCCGATGCTTCACTTCAGGTTTTCTGTATCCCATTGACCTTGTTATAGACGACGAGACACAGAAATAGCATCGGAATTAAATAGAAAAGGCACAATACCGACTTAAGTACGAGAAGACTGACTCTTCCTACTGTCTATGTTTTGAACCATTCCTGTGACACTAGTTATAGATTCTGATGCTTCACTTCAGGTTTACTGTATCCCTTGGACCTTCTTATTGACGCTTAAACACACAAATTGCATCGGAATTAAATACTAAAGGCACAATGCCGACCTATGTACAAGAAGACTGACTCTTCTTACTGACTATGTTTTGAACCAATCCTGTGACACTAGTTATGGATTCCGATGGTTCATTTCAGGTTTACTGTATCCCTTGGACCATCTTATTGACGATGAAACACAGAAATTGCATCAGAATTAAATACAAAAGCACAATGTCGGATTAAGTACAAGAAGACTGACTCTTCTTACTGTTATGTTTTGAACCATTCCAGTGACACTAGTTACAGACTCCGATGCTTCACTACAGGTTTACTGTATGCCTTGGACCTCCTTATTGGCGATGGAACACAGAAATAGCATCGGAATTAAATACAAAAGGCACAATGCCGACTTAAGTAAAAGAAGTCTGACTCTTCTTACTGTCTATGGTTTGAACTATTCCTGTGACACTAGTTATACATTCCGATGCTTCACTCCAGGTTTATTGTATACCTTGGACCTTCTTATTGGCGATGAAACACAGAAATTGCATCAGAATCAAATAGAAAATGCACAATGATGACTTAAGTAGAAGAAGACTGACGGTTCTTACTGACTATGATTTGAACCATTCCTGTGATACTAGTTATAGATTCCGATGATTCACTTCAGGTTTACTGTATCCCTTATACCTTCCTATTGACGATGAAACACAGAAATTGCATCGGAATTAAATACAATAGGCACAATACCGACTTAAGTACAAGAAGACTGACTCTTCTTACTGACTATGTTTTGAACCAATCCTGTGACACTAGTCATAGATTCCGATGCTTCACTTCAGGATTACTGTATTCCTCTGATCTTCTTAATGACGATGAAACACAGAAATTGCATCGGAATGAAATACAAAAGGCACAATGCCGACTTAAGTACAAGAAGACTGCCTCTTCTTACTCCCTATGTTTTGAACCATTCCTGTGACACTAGTCATAGAATCCGATGCATCACTTCAGGTTTACTGTATCCCTTGGACCTTCTTATTGACGATGAAACACAGAAATTGCATCGGAATTAAATACAAAAGGCACAATACCGACTTAAGTACAAGAAGACTGTCTCTTCCTACTGACTGTTTTGAACCATACCTGTGACACTAGGCATAGATTCCGATGCTTCACTTCTGGTTTTCTGTATCCATCTGACCGTCTTATTGTCGATGAAACAGAGAAATTGCATCGGAATTAAATAGAAAACGCACAATGCCGACATAAGTACAAGAAGACTGAATCTTCCAACTCTCTATGCTTTGAACCATTCCTGTGACACTAGTTATAGATTCCGATCCTTCACTTCAGGTTTACTGTATCCCTCTGACCTTCTTATTGACGATGAAACACAGAAATTGCATCGGAATTAAATTGGAAAGGCACAGTACCGACTTAAGTACAAGAAGACTGACTCTTCCTACTGTCTATGTTTTGAACCATTCCTGTGACACTATTTTTTCATTCCGATGCTTTACTTCAGGTTTACTGTATCCCTCTGACCTTCTTATTGACGATGAAACACAGAAATTGCATCTGAATTAAATACAAAAGGCACAATGCCGAATTAAGTACAAGAAGACTGACTCTTCTTACTGTCTATGTTTTGAACCATTCCTGTGACACTAGTTACAGACTCCGATGCTTCACTCCAGGTTTACTGTATCCCTTGGACCTCCTTATTGACCATGAAACACAGAATTAGCATCGGAATTAGATACAAAAGGCACAATGCCAACTTAAGTAAAAGAAGTCTGACTCTTCTTACTGTCTATGGTTTGAACCATTCCTGTGACACTAGTTATAGATTTCGAAGCTTCACTACAGGTTTACTGTATACCTTGGACCTTCTTATTGACGATGAAACACAGAAATTGTATCGGAATTAAATATAAAAGGCACAATGCCGACTTAAGTACAGGAATACTGACTCATCTTTACTGTCTATGTTTTGAACCGTCTCTGTGACACTAGTTATACATTCCGATGCTTCACTCCAGGTTTGCTGTATCCCTTGGACCTTTTTATTGACGATGAAACACAGACATTGCATCGGAATTAAATACAAAAGGCACAATGCCGACTTAAGTAAAGGAAGTCTGACTCTTCTTACTGTCTATGGTTTGAACCATTCCTGTGACACTAGTTATAGATTCCGATGCTTCACTTCAGGTTTACTGTAGCCCTCTGACCTTCTTAATGACGTTGAAACACAGAAATAGCATCGGAATTAAATACAAAAGGCACAATGCCGACTTAAGTACAAGAAGACTGACTCTTCTTACTGTCTATGCTTTGAACCATCCCTGGGACACTAGTTATAGATTCCGATGCTTCACTCCAGATTTACTGTATACCTTGGACCTTCTTATTGACGATGAATCACAGAAATTGCATCAGAATGAAATAGAAAAGGCACAATGATGACTTAAGTACAAGAAGACTCACTGTTCTTACTGACTATGTTTTGAACCATTCCTGTGATACTAGTTATAGATTCCGATGATTCACTTCAGGTTTACTGTATCCCTTATACCTTCTAATTGATGATGAAACACAGAAATTGCATCTGAATTAAATACAAAAGGCACAATACCGACTAAAGTACAAGAAGACTGATTCTTCTTTCTGACTATGCTTTGAACCATTCCTGTGACACTAGCCATAGATTCCGATGCTTCACTTCAGGATTACTGTATCCCTCTGATCTTCTTAATGACGATGATACTCAGAAATTGCTTCGGAATGAAATACAAAAGGCACAATGCCGACTTAAGTACAAGGAGACTGACTCTTCTTACTCTCTATGTTTTGAACCATCCGTGAGACACTAGTTATAGATTCCAATGTTTCACTCCATGTTCACTGTATCCCTCTGACCTTCTTATTGACGATGAAACACAGAAATTGCATCGGAATTAAATTGAAAACGCACAATACTGACTTAAGTTCAAGAAGACTGACTCTTCCTACTGTCTATGTTTTCAACCATTCCTGTGACACAAGTTTTTTATTCAGATGCTTCACTTGAGGTTTACTGTATCCCTCGGACCTTCCTATGGACGATGAAACACAGAAATTGCATCGCAATGAAATACAAAAGGCACAATGCCGACTTGAGTACAAGAAGACTGACTCTTCCTACTGTCTATGTTTTGAACCATTCCTGTGACAGTAGTTATAGATTCCGATGCTTCACATCAGGTTTACTGTATCTCTCTGACCTTCTTATTGACGATGAAACACAGAAATTGCATCGGAATTAAATTGGAAAGGCACAATAACGACTTAAGTACAAGAAGACTGACTCTTCCTACTGTCTATGTTTTGAACCATTCCTGTGACACTAGTTTTTTATTCCGATGCTTCACTTCAGGTTTACTGTATCCCTCTGACCTTCTTATTGACGATGAAACACAGAAATTGCATCAGAATTAAATACAAAAGGCACAATGCCGAATTAAGTACAAGAAGACTGACTCTTCTTACTGTCTATGTTTTGAACCATTCCTGTGACACTAGTTACAGACTCCGATGCTTCACTCCAGGTTTACTGTATCCCTTGGACCTCCTTATTGACGATGAAACACAGAAATAGCATCGGAATTAGATACAAATGGCACAATGCCAACTTAAGTAAAAGAAGTATGACTCTTCTTACTGTCTATGTTTTGAACCATTCCTGTGACACTAGTTACAGATTCCGAAGCTTCACTCCAGGTTTACTGTATACCTTGGACCTTCTTATTGACGATGAAACACAGAAATTATATCGGAATTAAATAGAAAAGGCACAATGCCGACTTAAGTACAGTAATACTGACTCATCTTTACTGTCTATGTTTGAACCGTCTCTGTGGCACTAGTTATACATTCCGATGCTTCACTCCAGGTTTGCTGTATCCCTTGGACCTTCTTATTGACGATGAAACACAGACAGTGCATCGGTATTAAATACAAAAGGCACAATGCCGACTTAAGTAAAGGAAGTCTGACTCTTCTTACTGTCTATGGTTTGAACCATTCCTGTGACACTAGTTATAAATTCCGATGCTTCACTCCAGGTTTACTGTATACCTTATACCTTCTTATTTACGATGAAACACAGAAATTGCATCGGAATTAAATACAAAAGGCACACTACCGTCTTAAGTACAAGAAGACTGACTCTTCTTACTGACTATGTATTGAAACATTCCTGTGACACTAGGCATAGATTCCGATGCTTCATTTCTGGTTTTCTGTACCCATCTGACCGTCTTATTGACGATGAAACACAGAAATTGCATCGGAATTAAATAGAAAACGCACAATGCCGACATAAGAACAAGAAGACTGAATCTTCCAACTCTCTATGCTTTCAACCATTCCTGTGACACTAGTTATAGATTCCGATGCTTCACATCAGGTTTACTGTATCCCTCTGACCTTCTTATTGACGATGAAACACAGAAATTGCATCGGAATTAAATTGGAAAGGCACAATACCGACTTAAGTACAAGAAGATTGAATCTTACAACTCTCTATGTTTTGTACCATTCCTTTGACACTAGTTATAGATTCCGATGCTTCACTTCAGGATTACTATATCCCTCTGATCTTCTTAATGACGTTGAAACACAGAAATAGCATCGGAATTAAATAAAAAAGGCACAATGCCGACTTAAGTAAAAGAAGTCTGACTCTTCTTGCTGTCTATGGTTTGAACCATTCCAGTGACACTAGTCATAGATTCCGATGCTTCACTTCAGGATTACTGTATCCCTTTGATCTTCGTAATGACGATGAAACACAGAAATTGCATCGGAATTAAATACAAAAGGCACAATGCCGACTTAAGTACAAGAAGACTGACTCTTCTTACTGTCTATTCTTTGAACCATCCCTGGGACACTAGTTATAGATTCCGATGGTTCACTCCAGGTTTACTGTATCCCTTGGACCTTCTTATTGACGATGAAACACAGAATTTGCATCGGAATTATATACAATAGGCACTATGCCGACTTAAGTACAAGAAGACTGACTCATCATACAGTCTATGCTTTGAACCATTACTGTGATACTAGTCATATATTCCGATGCATCACTTCAGGTTTACTGTATCCCTTGGAACTTCTCTTTGACGATGAAACACAGAAATTGCATCGGAATTAAATACAAAAGGCACAATACCGACTTAAGTACAAGAAGACTTACTCTTCCTACTGACTATATTTTGAACCATTCCTGTGACACTAGGCATAGATTCCGATGGTTCATTTCAGGTTTACTGTATCCCTTGGACCTTCTTATTGACGATGAAACACAGAAATTGCATCGGAATTAAATTGGAAAGTCACTATACCGACTTAAGTACAAGAAGACTGATTCTTCCTACTGTCTATGTTTGAACCATTCCTGTGACACTAGTTTTTTATTCCGATGCTTCACTTCAGGTTTACTGTGTCCCTTGGCCCTTGTCATTGACGATGAAACACAGAAATCGCATCAGAATTAAATAGAAAAGGCACAATGATGACTTAAGTACAAGAAGACCGACTCCTCTTACTGACTATGTTTTGAACCATTCCTGTTATACTAGTTATAGATTCCGATGATTCACATCAGGTTTACTGTATCCCTTGTACCTTCTTATTGACGATGAAACACAGAAATTCTATCCGAATTAAATACAAAAGGCACAATACCGACTTAAGTACAAGATGACTGACTCTTCTTACTGACTATGTTTTGAACCATTCCTGTGACACTAGTCTTAGATTCCGATGCTTCACTTCAGGATTACTGTAACCCTCTGATGTTCTTAACGACGATGATACACAGAAATTGCATCGGAATTATATACAAAAGGCACAATGCCGACTTAAGTGCAAGAAGACTGACTCTTTTACTGTCTATGATTTGAACCATCCCTGGGACACTAGTTATGGATTACGATGCTTCACTCCAGGTTTACTGTATCCCTTGGACCTTCTTATTGACGATGAAACACAGAAATTGCAACGGAATTAAATACAATAGCCACTATGCCGTTTTAAGTACAAGAAGACTGACTCTTCCTGCTGTCTATGTTTTGAACCATTCCTGTGACACTAATCATAGATTCCGATGCTTCACTTCAGGTATACTGTATCCCTTGGACCTTCTTATTGACGATGAAACACAGAAATTGCATCGGAATTAAATACAAAAGGCAAAATTCCGACTTCAGTACAAGAAGACTGACTCTTCTTACTGACTATGTTTTCAACCATTCCTGTGACACTAGTTATAGAATCCGATGCTTTACATCAGGTCTACTGTATCCCTCTGACCTTCTTATTGACGATGAAACACAGAAATTGTATCGGAATTAAATAGAAAAGGCACAATACCGACTTAAGTACAAGAAGACTGAGTCTTCCTACTGTCTATGTTTGAACCATTCCTGTGACACTAGTTATAGATTCCGAAGCTTCACTTCAGGTTTACTGTATCCCGTGGACCTTCTTATTGACGATGAAACACAGAAATTGCATCGGAATTAAATACAAAAACCACAATTCCGACTCAGTACAAGAAGACTGACTCCTCCAACTGTCTATGATTTGAGCCATTGGTGTGACACTAGTTATGGATTCCGATGCTTCACTTCAGGTTTACTGTATCCCTCTGACCTTCTTATTGACGATGAAACACAGAAATTGCATCGGAATTAAATAGAAAAGGCACAATGCCGACTTAAGTACAAGAAGACTGAATCTTCCAACTCTCTATGCTTTGAACCATTCCTGTGACACTAGTCATAGATTCCGATGCTTCACTTCAGGTTTCCTGTATCCCTCTGACCATATTATTGAAGATGAAACACAGAAATTGCATCGGAATTAAATTGGAAATTCACAATGCCGACTTAAGTACAAGAAGACTCACTCTTCCTACTGTCTATGGTTTGAACCATTCCTGTGATACTAGTTATAGATTTCGATGATTCACTTCAGGTTTACTGTATCCCTTGTACCTTCATATTGACGATGAAACACAGAAATTGTATCGGAATTAAATACAAAAGGCACAATACCGACTTAAGTACAAGAAGGCTGACTCTTCTTACTGACTATATTTTGAACCATTCCTGTGACACTAGTCTTAGATTCCGATGCTTCACTTCAGGATTACTGTAACCCTCTGATCTTCTTAATGACGATGAAACACAGAAATTGCATCGGAATTAAATACAAAAGGCACAATGCCGACTTAAGTACAAGAAGACTGACTCTTCTTACTGTCTATGTTTTGAACCATCCCTGGGCCACTAGTTATGGATTCCGATGCTTCACTCCAGGTTTACTGTATCCCTTGGACCTTCTTATTGACGATGAAACACAGAAATTGCATCGGAATTAAATACAATAGGCACTATGCCGACTTAAGTACAAGAAGACTGACGCTTCCTACTGTCTATGTTTTGAACCATTCCTGTGAGACTAGTCATAGATTCCGATGCTTCACTTCAGGTTTACTGTATCCCTTGGACCTTCTTATTGACGATGAAACACAGAAATTGCTTCGGAATTAAATACAAAAGGCACAATACCGACTTAAGTACAAGAAGACTGACTCTTCTTACTGACTATGTTTTGAACCATTCCTGTGACACTAGGCATAGATTCCGATGCTTCACTTCAGATTTACTGTATCCCTCTGACCGTTTTATTGACGATGAAACACAGAAATTGCATCGGAATTAAATAGAAAACGCACAATACCGACTTAAGTACAAGAAGACTGACTCTTCCTAATGTCCATGTTTTCAACCATTCCTGTGACACTAGTTTTTTATTCAGATGCTTCACTTGAGGTTTACTGTTTCCCTCGGACCTTCTGATGGACGATGAAACACAGAAATTGCATCGGAATGAAATACAAAAGGCACAATGACGACTTAAGTACAAAAAGACTGAATCTTCCAACTCTCAATGTTTTGAACCATTCCTGTGACACTAGGTATAGATTCCGATGCTTCACTTCAGGTTTACTGTATCCCTCTGACCTTCTTATAGACGATGAAACACAGAAATTGCATCAGAATTAAATAGACAAAGCACAATACCGACTTAAGTACAAGAAGGCTGACTCTTCCTACTGTCTATGCTTTGAACCATTCCTGTGACAGTAGTTATAGATTCCGATGCTTCACTTCAGGTTTACTGTATCCCTTGGACCATCTTATTGACGATGAAACACACAAATTGAATCGGAATTAAATACAAAAGGCACAATGCCGAATTAAGTACAAGACGACTGACTCTTCTTACTGTCTATGTTTTGAACCATTCCTGTGACACTAGTTATAGATTCCGATGGTTCTTTTCAGGTTTACTGTATCCCTTGGACCTTCTTATTGACGATGAAACACAGAAATTGCATCGGAATTAAATACAAAAGGCACAATGCCGGCTTAAGTACAAGAAGACTGACTCATCCAACTGGCTATGTTTTGAGCCATTCGTGTCACACTAGTTATAGATTCCGATGCTTCACTTCAGATTTACTGTATCCCTCTGACCTTCTTATTGACGATGAAACACAGAAATTGCATCGGAATTGCATAGAAAAGCAGAATGCCGACTAAAGTACAAGAATACTGACTCATCTTACTGTCTATGATTTGAACCGGCCCTGTGACACTAGTTATAGATTCCGATGCTTCACTCCAGGTTACTGTATCCCTTGGGCCTTCTTATTGACGATGAAACACAGAAATTGCATCAGAATCAAATAGAAAATGCACAATGATGACTTAAGTAGAAGAAGACTGACGGTTCTTACTGACTATGATTTGAACCATTCCTGTGATACTAGTTATAGATTCCGATGATTCACTTCAGGTTTACTGTATCCCTTATACCTTCCTATTGACGATGAAACACAGAAATTGCATCGGAATTAAATACAATAGGCACAATACCGACTTAAGTACAAGAAGACTGACTCTTCTTACTGACTATGTTTTGAACCAATCCTGTGACACTGGTCATAGATTCCGATGCTTCACTTCAGGATTACTGTATTCCTCTGATCTTCTTAATGACGATGAAACACAGAAATTGCATCGGAATGAAATACAAAAGGCACAATGCCGACTTAAGTACAAGAAGACTGCCTCTTCTTACTCCCTATGTTTTGAACCATTCCTGTGACACTAGTCATAGAATCCGATGCATCACTTCAGGTTTACTGTATCCCTTGGACCTTCTTATTGACGATGAAACACAGAAATTGCATCGGAATTAAATACAAAAGGCACAATACCGACTTAAGTACAAGAAGACTGTCTCTTCCTACTGACTGTTTTGAACCATACCTGTGACACTAGGCATAGATTCCGATGCTTCACTTCTGGTTTTCTGTATCCATCTGACCGTCTTATTGTCGATGAAACACAGAAATTGCATCGGAATTAAATAGAAAACGCACAATGCCGACATAAGTACAAGAAGACTGAATCTTCCAACTCTCTATGCTTTGAACCATTCCTGTGACACTAGTTATAGATTCCGATCCTTCACTTCAGGTTTACTGTATCCCTCTGACCTTCTTATTGACGATGAAACACAGAAATTGCATCGGAATTAAATTGGAAAGGCACAGTACCGACTTAAGTACAAGAAGACTGACTCTTCCTACTGTCTATGTTTTGAACCATTCCTGTGACACTATTTTTTCATTCCGATGCTTTACTTCAGGTTTACTGTATCCCTCTGACCTTCTTATTGACGATGAAACACAGAAATTGCATCTGAATTAAATACAAAAGGCACAATGCCGAATTAAGTACAAGAAGACTGACTCTTCTTACTGTCTATGTTTTGAACCATTCCTGTGACACTAGTTACAGACTCCGATGCTTCACTCCAGGTTTACTGTATCCCTTGGACATCCTTATTGACCATGAAACACAGAATTAGCATCGGAATTAGATACAAAAGGCACAATGCCAACTTAAGTAAAAGAAGTCTGACTCTTCTTACTGTCTATGGTTTGAACCATTCCTGTGACACTAGTTATAGATTTCGAAGCTTCACTACAGGTTTACTGTATACCTTGGACCTTCTTATTGACGATGAAACACAGAAATTGTATCGGAATTAAATATAAAAGGCACAATGCCGACTTAAGTACAGGAATACTGACTCATCTTTACTGTCTATGTTTTGAACCGTCTCTGTGACACTAGTTATACATTCCGATGCTTCACTCCAGGTTTGCTGTATCCCTTGGACCTTTTTATTGACGATGAAACACAGACATTGCATCGGAATTAAATACAAAAGGCACAATGCCGACTTAAGTAAAGGAAGTCTGACTCTTCTTACTGTCTATGGTTTGAACCATTCCTGTGACACTAGTTATAGATTCGGATGCTTCACTTCAGGTTTACTGTAGCCCTCTGACCTTCTTAATGACGTTGAAACACAGAAATAGCATCGGAATTAAATACAAAAGGCACAATGCCGACTTAAGTACAAGAAGACTGACTCTTCTTACTGTCTATGCTTTGAACCATCCCTGGGACACTAGTTATAGATTCCGATGCTTCACTCCAGATTTACTGTATACCTTGGACCTTCTTATTGACGATGAATCACAGAAATTGCATCAGAATGAAATAGAAAAGGCACAATGATGACTTAAGTACAAGAAGACTCACTGTTCTTACTGACTATGTTTTGAACCATTCCTGTGATACTAGTTATAGATTCCGATGATTCACTTCAGGTTTACTGTATCCCTTATACCTTCTAATTGATGATGAAACACAGAAATTGCATCTGAATTAAATACAAAAGGCACAATGCCGACATGAGTACAAGAAGACTGACTCTTCCTACTGTCTATGTTTTGAACCATTCCTGTGACAGTAGTTATAGATTCCGAAGCTTCACTTCAGGTTTACTGTATCCCGTGGACCTTCTTATTGACGATGAAACACAGAAATTGCATCGGAATTAAATACAAAAACCACAATTCCGACTCAGTACAAGAAGACTGACTCCTCCAACTGTCTATGATTTGAGCCATTGGTGTGACACTAGTTATGGATTCCGATGCTTCACTTCAGGTTTACTGTATCCCTCTGACCTTCTTATTGACGATGAAACACAGAAATTGCATCGGAATTAAATAGAAAAGGCACAATGCCGACTTAAGTACAAGAAGACTGAATCTTCCAACTCTCTATGCTTTGAACCATTCCTGTGACACTAGTCATAGATTCCGATGCTTCACTTCAGGTTTCCTGTATCCCTCTGACCATATTATTGAAGATGAAACACAGAAATTGCATCGGAATTACATTGGAAATTCACAATGCCGACTTAAGTACAAGAAGACTCACTCTTCCTACTGTCTATGGTTTGAACCATTCCTGTGACTCTAGTTTTTTATTCCGATGCTTCACTTCAGGTTTACTGTATCCCTTGGCAATTCTTATTGGCGATGTAACACAGAAATTGCATCGGAATTAAATAGAAAAGGCACAATGATGACTTAAGTACAAGAAGACTTACTCTTCTTACTGACTATGTTTTGAACCATTCCTGTGATACTAGTTATAGATTTCGATGATTCACTTCAGGTTTACTGTATCCCTTGTACCTTCTTATTGACGATGAAACACAGAAATTGTATCGGAATTAAATACAAAAGGCACAATACCGACTTAAGTACAAGAAGGCTGACTCTTCTTACTGACTATATTTTGAACCATTCCTGTGACACTAGTCTTAGATTCCGATGCTTCACTTCAGGATTACTGTAACCCTCTGATCTTCTTAATGACGATGAAACACAGAAATTGCATCGGAATTAAATACAAAAGGCACAATGCCGACTTAAGTACAAGAAGACTGACTCTTCTTACTGTCTATGTTTTGAACCATCCCTGGGCCACTAGTTATGGATTCCGATGCTTCACTCCAGGTTTACTGTATCCCTTGGACCTTCTTATTGACGATGAAACACAGAAATTGCATCGGAATTAAATACAATAGGCACTATGCCGACTTAAGTACAAGAAGACTGACGCTTCCTACTGTCTATGTTTTGAACCATTCCTGTGAGACTAGTCATAGATTCCGATGCTTCACTTCAGGTTTACTGTATCCCTTGGACCTTCTTATTGACGATGAAACACAGAAATTGCTTCGGAATTAAATACAAAAGGCACAATACCGACTTAAGTACAAGAAGACTGACTCTTCTTACTGACTATGTTTTGAACCATTCCTGTGACACTAGGCATAGATTCCGATGCTTCACTTCAGATTTACTGTATCCCTCTGACCGTTTTATTGACGATGAAACACAGAAATTGCATCGGAATTAAATAGAAAACGCACAATACCGACTTAAGTACAAGAAGACTGACTCTTCCTAATGTCCATGTTTTCAACCATTCCTGTGACACTAGTTTTTTATTCAGATGCTTCACTTGAGGTTTACTGTTTCCCTCGGACCTTCTGATGGACGATGAAACACAGAAATTGCATCGGAATGAAATACAAAAGGCACAATGACGACTTAAGTACAAAAAGACAGAATCTTCCAACTCTCAATGTTTTGAACCATTCCTGTGACACTAGTTATAGATTCCGATGCTTCACTTCAGGTTTACTGTATCCCTCTGACCTTCTTATAGACGATGAAACACAGAAATTGCATCAGAATTAAATAGACAAAGCACAATACCGACTTAAGTACAAGAAGGCTGACTCTTCCTACTGTCTATGCTTTGAACCATTCCTGTGACAGTAGTTATAGATTCCGATGCTTCACTTCAGGTTTACTGTATCCCTTGGACCATCTTATTGACGATGAAACACACAAATTGAATCGGAATTAAATACAAAAGGCACAATGCCGAATTAAGTACAAGACGACTGACTCTTCTTACTGTCTATGTTTTGAACCATTCCTGTGACACTAGTTATAGATTCCGATGGTTCTTTTCAGGTTTACTGTATCCCTTGGACCTTCTTATTGACGATGAAACACAGAAATTGCATCGGAATTAAATACAAAAGGCACAATGCCGGCTTAAGTACAAGAAGACTGACTCATCCAACTGGCTATGTTTTGAGCCATTCGTGTCACACTAGTTATAGATTCCGATGCTTCACTTCAGATTTACTGTATCCCTCTGACCTTCTTATTGACGATGAAACACAGAAATTGCATCGGAATTGCATAGAAAAGCAGAATGCCGACTAAAGTACAAGAATACTGACTCATCTTACTGTCTATGATTTGAACCGGCCCTGTGACACTAGTTATAGATTCCGATGCTTCACTCCAGGTTACTGTATCCCTTGGGCCTTCTTATTGACGATGAAACACAGAAAGTGCATCGGAATTAAATACAGAAGGCACAATATCGGGTTAAGTACAAGAAGACTGACTTTTCTTACTGACTATATTTTTTGAACCATTCCTGTGTCACAAGTTATAGATTCCGATGCTTTACATCAGGTTTGCTGTATCCCTCTGACGTTCTTATTGACGATGAAACACAGAAATTGCGTCGCAATTAAATACAAAAGGCACAATGCCGAATTAAGTACAAGAGGACTGACTCTTCTTACTGTCTATGTTTTGAACCATCCCTGTGACACTATTTATAGATTCAGAAAACTTCACCCCAGATTTACTGTATCCCTATGACCTTCTTATTGACGATGAAACACAGTAATTGCATCGGAATTGAATACAATGGGCACAATACCGACTTAAGTACAAGAAGACTGACTGTTCCTACTGTGTATGATTTGAACCATTCCTGTGACACTAGTGATAGATTCTGATGCTTCACTTCAGGTTTACTGTATTCCTTGGACCTTCCCATTGACGATGAAACACAGAAATTGCATCGGAATTAAATACAAAAGGCACGATGCCGACTTAAGTACATGAAGGCTGACTCTTCCTACTGACTATATTTTGAACCATTCCTGTGACACTAGTTATAGTTTCCGATGCTTCATTTCAGGTTTACTGTATCCCTTGGACCTTCTTATTGACGATGAAACACAGAAATTGTATCGGAATTAAATAGAAAAGGCACAATGCCGACTTAAGTACAGGAATACTGACTCATCTTACTGTCTATGTTTTGAACCGTCTCTGTGACACTAGTTATACATTCCGATGCTTCACTCCAGGTTTGCTGTATCCCTTGCACCGTCTTATTGACGATGAAACACAGACATTGCATCGGAATTAAATACAAAAGGCACAATGCCGACTTAAGTACAAGAACGCTGACTCTTCCTACAGACTATGTTTTGAACCATTTCTGTGACACTAGTTATAGATTCCGATGCTGCACTTCAGGTTTACTGTATCCCTCTGACCTTCTTATTGACGATTAAACACAGAAATTGCATCGGAATTAAATACAAAAGGCACAATGCCGAATTAAGTACAAGAAGACTGACTCTTCTTGCTGTGTATGTGTTGAAACATTCCTGTGACACTAGTTATAGATTCCGATGCTTCACTTCAGAATTACTGTATCCCTCTAACCTTCTTATTGATGATGAAACACTGAAATTGCATCGGAATTAAATACAAAAGGCACAATGCCGATTTAAGTACAAGAAGACAGACTCTTCCGACTGTCTATGTTTTGAACCACTCCTGTGACACTAGTAATAGATTCCGATGCTTCACTCCAGGTTTACTGTGTCCCTTGGACCTTCTTATTGACGATGAAACACAGACATTGCATCGGAATTAAATACAATAGCCACTATGCCGTTTTAAGTACAAGAAGACTGACTCTTCCTGCTGTCTATGTTTTGAACCATTCCTGTGACACTAATCATAGATTCCGATGCTTCACTTCAGGTATACTGTATCCCTTGGACCTTCTTATTGACGATGAAACACAGAAATTGCATCGGAATTAAATACAAAAGGCACAATACCGACTTAAGTACAAGAAGACTGACTCTTCTTACTGACTATGTTTTGAACCATTCCTGTGACACTAGGCATAGATTCCGATGCTTCACTTCAGGTTTACTGTATCCCTCTGACCGTCTTATTGACGATGAAACACAGAAATTGCATCGGAATTAAATAGAAAAGGCACAATGCCGACATAAGTACAATAAGACTGAATCTTCCAACTCTCAATGTTTTGAACCATTCCTGTGACACTAGCTATAGATTCCGATGCTTCACTTCAGGTTTTCTGTATCCCAATGACCTTCTTATTGACGATAAAACACAGAAATTGCATCGGAATTAAATAGAAAACGCACAATACCGACTTAAGTACAAGAAGACTGACTCTTCGTACTGTCTATGTTTTCAACCATTCCTGTGACACTAGTTTTTTATTCAGATGCTTCACTTGAGGTTTACTGTTTCCCTCGGACCTTCTTATGGACGATAAATCACAGAAATTGCATCGGAATGTAAAACAAAGGGCACAATGACGACTTAAGTACAAGAAGACTGAATCTTCCAACTCTCTATGCTTTGAACCATTCCTGTGACACTAGTTATAGATTCCGATGTTTCACTTCAGGTTTACTGTATCCCTCTGACCTTCTTATAGACGATGAAACACAGAAATTGTATCGGAATTAAATAGAAAAGGCACAATACCGACTTAAGTACAAGAAGACTGAGTCTTCCTACTGTCTATGTTTGAACCATTCCTGTGACACTAGTTATAGATTCCGATGCTTCACTTCAGGTTTACTGTATCCCGTGGACCTTCTTATTGACGATGAAACACAGAAATTGCATCGGAATTAAATACAAAAATCACAATTCCGACTTCAGTACAAGAAGACTGACTCCTCCAACTGTCTATGTTTTGAACCATTCCTGTGATACTAGTTATAGATTTCGATGATTCACTTCAGGTTTACTGTATCCCTTGTACCTTCTTATTGACGATGAAACACAGAAATTGTATCGGAATTAAATACAAAAGGCACAATACCGACTTAAGTACAAGAAGGCTGACTCTTCTTACTGACTATATTTTGAACCATTCCTGTGTCACAAGTTATAGATTCCGATGCTTTACATCAGGTTTACTGTACCCCTCTGACGTTCTTATTGACGATGAAACACAGACATTGCATCGGAATTAAATACAAAAGGCACAATGCCGGCTTAAGTACAAGAAGACTGACTCATCCAACTGGCTATGTTTTGAGCCATTCGTGTGACACTAGTTATAGTTTCCGATGCTTCGTTTCAGGTTTACTGTATCCCTTGGACCTTCTTATTGACGATGAAACACAGAAATTGTATCGGAATTAAATAGAAAAGTCACAAAGCCGACTTAAGTACAGGAATACTGACTCATCTTACTGTCTATGTCTTGAACCGTCTCTGTGACACTAGTTATACATTCCGATGCTTCACTCCAGGTTTGCTGTATCCCTTGCACCGTCTTATTGACGATGAAACACAGACATTGCATCGGAATTAAATACAAAAGGCACAATGCCGACTTAAGTACAAGAAGGCTGACTCTTCCTACTGACTATGTTTTGAACCATTTCTGTGACACTAGTTATAGATTCCGATGCTGCACTTCAGGTTTACTGGATCCCTCTGACCTTCTTATTGACGATTAAACACAGAAATTGCATCGGAATTAAATACAAAAGGCACAATGCCGAATTAAGTACAAGAAGAATGACTCTTCTTGCTGTCTATGTGTTGAAACATTCCTGTGACACTAGTTATAGATTCCGATGCTTCACTCCAGGTTTACTGTGTCCCATGGACCTTCTTATTGACGATGAAACACAGAAATTGCATCGGAATTAAATACAATAGGCACAATGCCGACTTAAGTACATGAAGACTGACTCTTCCCACTGTCTATGTTTTGAACCATTCCTGTGACACTAGTTATAGATTCCGATGCTTCACTTCAGGTTTACTGTATCCCTTGGACCTTCTTATTGACGATGAAACACATAAATTGCATCGGAATTAAATACAAAAGGCACAATACCGGGTTAAGTACAAGAAGACTGACTCTTCTTACTGACTATGTTTTGAACCATACCTGCGTCACTTGTCATAGATTCCGATGCTTAACTTCAGGATTACTGTATCCCTTGGACCTTCTTATTGACGATGAAACACAGAAATTGCATCGGAATAAAATACAAAAGGCACAATGACGACTTAAGTACAAGAAGACTGACTCTTCTTACTGACCATGTTATGAACCATTCCTGTGACACTAGTTATTGATTCCGATGCTTAACTTCAGGTTTACTGTATCCCTCTGACCTTCTTATTGACGATGAAACACAGAAATTGCATCGGAATTAAATACAAAAGGCACAATGCCGAATTAAGTACAAGAAGACTGACTCTTCTTACTGTCTATGTTTGAACCTTTCCTATGACACTAGTTATAGACTCCGATGCTTCACTCCAGGTTTACTGTATCCCTTGTACCTTCATATTGACGATGAAACACAGAAATTGCATCGGAATTAAATACAAAAGTCACAATGCCGACTTAAGTACAAGAAGATTGACTCTTCTTACTGTCTACGCTTTGAACCATTCCTGTGAGTCTAGTTATAGATTCCGATGCTTTACTTCAGGTTTACTGTATCCCTCTGACCTTCTTATTGACGATGAAACACAGAAATTGCATCGGAATTAAATACAAAGGGCACAATGCCGACTTAAGTACAAGAAGACTGACTCTTCTTACTGTCTATGTTTTGAACCATTCCTGTGACACTAGTTATAGATTCCGATGCTTCAATTCAGGTCAACTGTATCCCTTGGACCTTCTTATTGACGATGAAACACAGATTTTGCATCGGAATTAAATACAAAAGGCAAAATTCCGACTTCAGTACAAGAAGACTGACTCTTCTTACTGACTATGTTTTGAACCATTCCTGTGACACTAGTTATAGAATCCGATGATTCACATCAGGATTACTGTATCCCTCTGACCTTCCTATTGACGATGAAACACAGAAATTGCATCGGAATTAAATAGAAAAGGCACAATGCCGACTTAAGACTAGAAGACTGACTCTTCCTACTGTCTATGCTTTGAACCATTCCTGTGACACTAGTTATAGAATCCGATGCTTTACATCAGGTCTACTGTATCCCTCTGACCTTCTTATTGACGATGAAACACAGAAATTGCATCGGAGTTAAATAGAAAAGGCACAATGCCGACTTAAGTACTAGAGGACTGACTCTTCTTACTGACTATGTTTTGAACCATTCCTGTGACACTAGTTATAGATTCCGATGCTTCACTTCAGGTTTACTGTCTCCCTTGGACTTTCTTATTGACGATGAAACACAGAAATTGCATCGGAATTAAATACCAAAGGCACAATGCCGACTTAAGTAAAAGAAGTATGACTCTTCTTACTGTCTATGTTTTGAACCATTCCTGTGACACTAGTTATAGATTCCGATTCTTCACTTCAGGTTTACTGAATCCCTCTGACCTTCTTATTGACGATCAAACACAGAAATTGCATCGGAATTAAATAGAAAACGCACAATACCGACTTAAGTACAAGAAGACTGACTCTTCCTACTGTCTATGATTTCAACAATTCCTGTGACACAAGTTTTTTATTTAGATGCTTCACTTGAGGTTTACTGCTTCCCTCGGACCTTCTTATGGACGATGAAACACAGAAATTGCATCGGAATGAAATACAAAATGCACAATGCCGACTTAAGTACAAGAAGACTGAATCTTCCAACACTCTATGTTTTGAACCATTCCTGTGACACTAGTTATAGATTCCGATGCTTCACTTCAGGTTTACTGTATACCTCTGACCATCTTATAGACGATGAAACACAGACATTGCATCGGAATTAAATAGAAAAGGCACAATACCGACTTAAGTACAAGAAGACTGACTCTTCCTACTGTCTATGTTTTGAACCATTCCTGTGACACTAGTTATAGATTCCGATGCTTCACTTCAGGTTTACTGTATCCCTTGGACCTTCTTATTGACGATGAAGCACACAGATTGCATCGGAATTAAATACAAAAGGCACAATGCCGACGTAAGTACAAGAAGACTGACTCTTCTTACTGACTATGTTTTGAACCATTCCTGTGACACTAGTTATAGATTCCGATGGTTCATTTCAGGTTTACTGTATCCCTTGGACCTTCTTACTGACGATGAAACACAGAAATTGCATCGGAATTAAATACAAAAGGCACAATGCCGACTTAAGTACAAGAAGACTGACTCTTCCAACTGTCTATGATTTGAGCCATTCGTGTGACACTAGTTATGGATTCCGATGCTTCACTTCAGGTTTACTGGATCCCTCAGACCTTCTTATTGACGATGAAACACAGAAATTGCATCGGAATTAAATAGAAATGCACAATGCCAACTTAAGTACAAGAAGACTGAATCTTCCAAGTCTCTATGTTTTGAACCATTCCTGTGACACTAGTTATAGATTCCGATGCTTCACTTCAGGTTTACTGTATCCCTCTGACCTTCTTATTGACGATGAAACACAGAAATTGCATCGGAATTAAATTGGAAAGGCACAATACCGACTTAAGTACAGGAAGACTGATTCTTAATACTGTCAATGATTTGAACCATTCCTGTGACACTAGTTTTTTATACCGATGCTTCACTTCAGGTTTACTGTATCCCTTGGCCCTTCTTGTTGACGATGAAACACAGAAATTGCATCGGAATTAAATTGAAAATGCACAATACCGACTTAAGTACAAGAATACTGACTCATCTTACTGCCTATGTTTTGAACCGTCCCTGTGACACTGGTTATAGATTCCGATGCTTCACTCCAGGTTTACTGTATCCCTCTGACCTTCTTATTCACGATGAAACACAGAAACTGCATCGGAATTAAATACAAAAAGCACAATGCCGACTTAAATACAAGAAGACTGACTCTTCTTACTGACTATGTTTTGCACCATTCCTGTGACACTAGTTATAGACTCCGATGCTTCTGTCCAGGTTTACTGTATCCCTTGGACCTTCTTATTGACGATGAAGCACACAGATTGCATCGGAATTAAATACAAAAGGCACAATGCCGACTTCAGTAAAAGAAGTCTGACTCTTCTTATTGTCTATGGTTTGAACCATTCCTGTGACACTAGTTATAGATTCCGATGCTTCACTCCAGGTTTACTGTATACCTTGGATCTTCTTATTGACGATGAAACACAGAAATTGCATCAGAATTAAATAGAACAGGCACAATGATGACTTAAGTACAAGAAGACTGACTCTTCTTACTGACTATGTTTTGAACCATTCCTGTGATACTAGTTATAGATTCCGATGATTCACTTCAGGTTTACTGTATCCCTTGTACCTTCTTATTGACGATAAAACACAGAAATTGCATCGGAATTAAATACAAAAGGCACAATACCGGGTTAAGTACAAGAAGACTGACTCTTCTTACTGACTATGTTTTGAACCATACCTGTGTCACTTGTCATTGATTCCGATGCTTAACTTCAGGATTACTGTATCCCTTGGACCTTCTTATTGACGATGAAACACAGAAATTGCATCGGAATTAAATACAAAAGGCACAATGACGACTTAAGTACAAGAAGACTGACTCTTCTTACTGACCATGTTATGAACCATTCCTGTGACACTAGTTATTGATTCCGATGCTTAACTTCAGGTTTACTGTATCCCTCTGACCTTCTTATTGACGATGACACACAGAAATTGCATCGGAATTAAATACAAAAGGCACAATGCCGAATTAAGTACAAGAAGACTGACTCTTCTTACTGTCTATGTTTGAACCTTTCCTATGACACTAGTTATAGACTCCGATGGTTCACTCCAGGTTTACTGTATCCCTTGTACCTTCATATTGACGATGAAACACAGAAATTGCATCGGAATTAAATACAAAAGTCACAATGCCGACTTAAGTACAAGAAGACTGACTCTTCTTACTGTCTACGCTTTGAACCATTCCTGTGACTCTAGTTATAGATTCCGATGCTTTACTTCAGGTTTACTGTATCCCTCTGACCTTCTTATTGACGATGAACACAGAAATTGCATCGGAATTAAATACAAAGGGCACAATGCCGACTTAAGTACAAGAAGACTGACTCTTCTTACTGTCTATGTTTTGAACCATTCCTGTGACACTAGTTATAGATTCCGATGCTTCAATTCAGGTCAACTGTATCCCTTGGACCTTCTTATTGACGATGAAACACAGATTTTGCATCGGAATTAAATACAAAAAGCACAATGCCGACTTAAATACAAGAAGACTGATTCTTCTTACTGACTATGTTTTGAACCATTCCTGTAACACTAGTTATACATTCTGATGTTTCACTTCAGGTTTACTGTATCCCTTGGACCTTCTTATTGACGAAGAAACACAGATATTGCATCGGAATTAAATACAAAAGGCACAATACCGACTTAAGTACAAGAAGACTGACTCTTCTTACT
Organism: Schistocerca piceifrons; assembly: GCF_021461385.2. Lineage (NCBI taxonomy): Eukaryota > Metazoa > Arthropoda > Insecta > Orthoptera > Acrididae > Schistocerca > Schistocerca piceifrons. The sequence goes on from NW_025728435.1 coordinate 371,263, forward strand.
GTCTACGCTTTGAACCATTCCTGTGACACTAGTTATAGACTCCGATGCTTCACTCCATGTTTACTGTATCCCTTGGACCTTCTTATTGACGATGAAACACAGAAACAGCATCGGAATTAAATACAAAAGACACAATGCTGACTTAAGTAAAAGAAGACTGACTCTTTATACTGACTATGTTTTGAACCATTCCTGTGACACTAGGCATAGATTCCGATGCTTCACTTCAGGTTAACTGTTACCCTCTGACCGTCTTATTGACGATGAAACACAGAAATTGCATCGGAATAAAATACAAAAGGCACAATGCCGACTTAAGTACAAGAAGACTGACTCTTCCTACTGTCTATGTTTTTAACCATTCCTGTGACACTAGTCATAGATTCCGATGCTTCACTTCAGGTTTACTGTATCCCTGGGACCTTCTTATTGACGATGAAACACAGAAATTGCATCGGAATTAAATACAAAAGGCACAATACCGACTTAAGTACAAGAAGACTGACTCTTTATACTGACTATGTTTTGAACCATTCCTGTGACACTAGGCATAGATTCCGATGCTTCACTTCAGGTTAACTGTTACCCTCTGACCGTCTTATTGACGATGAAACACAGAAATTGCATCGGAATTAAATAGAAAAGGCACAATGCCGACATAAGTACTAGAAGACTGAATCTTCCTACTCTCTATGTTTTGAACCATTCCTGTGACACTAGTGATAGACTCCGATGCTTCACTTCAGGTTTACTGTATCCCTCTGACCTTCTTATTGACGATGAAACACAAAAATAGCATCGGAATTAAATAAAAAAGGCACAATGCCGACTTAAGTACAAGAAGACTGACTCTTCTTACTGTCTACGCTTTGAACCATGCCTGTGACACTAGTTATAGACTCCGATGCTTCACTCCATGTTTACTGTATCCCTTGGACCTTCTTATTGACGATGAAACACAGAAACAGCATCGGAATTAAATACAAAAGACACAATGCTGACTTAAGTAAAAGAAGTCTGACTCTTCTTACTGTCTATGGTTTGAACCATTCCTGTGACACTAGTTATAGATTCCGATGCTTCACTCCAGGTTTACTGTATACCTTGGACCTTCTTATATACGATGAAACACAGAAATTGCATCAGAATTAAATAGAAAAGGCACAATGATGACTTAAGTACAAGAAGCCTGACTCTTCTAACTGACTATGTTTTGAGCCATTCCTAGGACACTAGTCATAGATTCCGATGCTTCACTTCAGGATTACTGTATCCCTCTGATCTTCTTAATGACGATGAAACACAGAAATTGCATCGGAATTAAATCCAAAAGCACAATGCCGAATTAAGTACAAGAAGACTGACTCTTCTTACTGTCTATGTTTTGAACCATCCCTGGGACACTAGTTATAGATTCCGATGCTTTACTAAAGGTTTACTGTATCCCTTGGACATTCTTATTGACGATGAAGCACAGAAATTGCATCGGAATTAAATACAATAGGCACAATGCCTACTTAAGTACAAGAAGACTGACTCTTCCTACTGTCTATGTTTGAACCATTCCTGTGACACTAGGCATAGATTCCGATGCTTCACTTCAGGTTCACTGTTACCCTCTGACCGTCTTAATGACGATGAAACACAGAAATTGCATCGGAATTAAATAGAAAAGGCACAATGCCGATATAAGTACTAGAAGACTCAATCTTTCAACTCTCTATGTTTTGAACTATTCCTGTGACACTAGTTATAGATTGCGATGCTTCACTTCAGGTTTACTGTATTCCTCTGACCTTCTTATTGACGATGAAACACAGAAATTGCATCGGAATTAAATAGAAAACGCACAATACCGACTTAAGTACAAGAAGACTGACTCTTCCTACTGTCTATGTTTTCAACCAATCCTGTGACATTAGTTTTTTATTGAGATGCTTCACTTGAGGTTTACTGTATCCCTCGGACCTTCCTACGGACGATGAGACACAGAAATTGCGTCGGAATGACATACAAAAGGCACAATGCCGAATTAAGTACGAGAAGACTGACTCTTCTTATTGTCTATGTTTTGAACCATTCCTGTGACACTAGTTATAGACGTCGATGCTTCAATCCAGGTTTTCTGTATCCCTTGGACCTTCTTATTGCCGATGAAACACAGAAATTGCCACGGAATTAAATACAAAAGGCACAATGCCGACTTAAGTAAAAGAAGTCTGACTCTTCTTACTGTCTATGTTTTGAACCATTCCTTTGACACTAGTTATAGATTCCGATGCTTCACTCCAGGTTTACTGTATCCCATGGATCTTCTTATTGCCGATGAAACACAGAAATTGCATCGGAATTAAATAGAAAAGGCATTATGCCGACATAAGTACAAGAAGACTGAATCTTCCAACTCTCTATCTTTTGAACCATTCCTGTGACACTAGTTATAGATTCCGATGCTTCGCTTCACGTTTACTGTACCCCTCCGACCGTCCTATTGACGATGAAACACAGAAATTGCATCGGAATTAAATTGTTAAGTCACAATACCGACTTAAGTACAAGAGGACTGACTCTTCCTACGGTCTATGCTTTGAACAATTCCTGTGACACTAGTTTTTTATTCCGATGCTTCACTTCAGGTTTACTGTATCCCTTGGCCCTTCTTATTGACGATGAAACACAGAAATCACATCGGAATTAAATAGAAAAAGTACAATGACGACTTAAGTAAAAGATTACTGACTCATCTTACTGTCTATGTTTTGAACCGTTTCTGTGACACTAGTTATAGATTCCGATGCTTCACTCCAGGTTTACCGTATCCCTTGGACCTTCTTATTGACGATGAAACACAGAAATTGCATCGGAATTAAATACAATAGGCACAATACCGACTTAACTACAAGAAGACTGACTCTTCTTACTGACTATGTTTTGAACCATTCCTGGGACACTAGTCATAGATTCCGATGCTTCACTTCAGGTTCACTGTTACCCTCTGACCGTCTTATTGACGATGAAACACAGAAATTGCATCGGAATAAAATAGAAAATGCACAATGCCGACATAAGTACTAGAAGACTGAATCTTCCTACTCTCTATGTTTTGAACCATTCCTGTGACACTAGTTATAGATTCCGATGCTTCACTTCAGGTTTACTGTATCACTCTGACCTTCTTATTGACGATGAAACACAAAAATTTCATCGGAATTAAATACAAAAGGCACAAAGCCGACTTAAGTACAAGAAGACTGACTCTTCTTACTGTCTATGCTTTGAACCATTCCTGTGACACTAGTTATAGACTCCGATGCTTCACTCCATGTTTACTGTATCCCTTGGACCTTCTTATTGACGATGAAACACAGAAACAGCATCGGAATTAAATACAAAAGACACAATGCTGACTTAAGTAAAACAAGTCTGACTCTTCTTACTGTCTATGGTTTGAACCATTCCTGTGACACTAGTTATAGATTCCGATGCTTCACTCCAGGTTTACTGTATACCTTGGACCTTCTTATATACGATGAAACACAGAAATTGCATCAGAATTAAATAGAAAAGGCACAATGATGAACTAAGTACAAGAAGACTGACTCTTCTAACTGACTATGTTTTGAACCATTCCTAGGACACTAGTCATAGATTCCGATGCTTCACTTCAGGATTACTGTATCCCTCTGATCTTCTTAATGACGATGAAACACAGAAATTGCATCGGAATTAAATCCAAAAGCACAATGCCGAATTAAGTACAAGAAGACTGACTCTTGCTACTGTCTATGTTTGAACCATTCCTGTGACACTAGTCATAGATTCCGATGCTTCACTTCAGGTTTACTGTATCCCTTGGACCTTCTTAGTGACGATGAAACACAGTAATTGCATCGGAATTAAATACAAAAGGCACAATACCGAGTTAAGTACAAGATACTGTCGCTTCTTACTGACTATGCTTTGAACCATTCCTGTGACACTAGGCATAGATTCCGATGCTTCCCTTCAGGTTCACTGTTACCCTCTGACCGTCTTATTGACGATGAAACACAGAAATTGCATCGGAATTAAATAGAAAAGGCACAATGCCGACATAAGTACTAGAAGACTCAATCTTCCAACTCTCTATGTTTTGAACCATTCCTGTGACACTAGTTATAGATTGCGATGCTTCACTTCAGGTTTACTGTATCCCTCTGACCTTATTATTGACGATGAAACACAGAAATTGCATCGGAATTAAATAGAAAACGCACAATAACGACTTAAGTACAAGAAGACTGACTCTTCCTACTGTCTATGTTTGCATCCATTCCTGTGACATTAGTTTTTTATTCAGATGCTTCACTTGAGGTTTACTGTATCCCTCGGACCTTCTTACGGACGATGAAACACAGAAATTGCGTCGGAATGAAATACAAAAGGCACAATGCCGACTTAAGTACAAGAAGACTGAATCTTCCAACTCTCTATGTTTTGAACAATTCCTGTGACACTATTTATAGATTCCGATGCTTCACTTCAGGTTTTCTGTATCCCATTGACCTTGTTATAGACGACGAGACACAGAAATAGCATCGGAATTAAATAGAAAAGGCACAATACCGACTTAAGTACAAGAAGACTGACTCTTCCTACTGTCTATGTTTTGAACCATTCCTGTGACACTAGTTATAGATTCTGATGCTTCACTTCAGGTTTACTGTATCCCTTGGACCTTCTTATTGACGCTTAAACACACAAATTGCATCGGAATTAAATACTAAAGGCACAATGCCGACCTATGTACAAGAAGACTGACTCTTCTTACTGACTATGTTTTGGACCAATCCTGTGACACTAGTTATAGATTCCGATGGTTCATTTCAGGTTTACTGTATCCCTTTGACCATCTTATTGACGATGAAACACAGAAATTGCATCAGAATTAAATACAAAAGGCACAATGCCGGATTAAGTACAAGAAGACTGACTCTTCTTACTGTTATGTTTTGAACCATTCCAGTGACACTAGTTACAGACTCCGATGCTTCACTACAGGTTTACTGTATGCCTTGGACCTCCTTATTGACGATGGAACACAGAAATAGCATCGGAATTAAATACAAAAGGCACAATGCCGACTTAAGTAAAAGAAGTCTGACTCTTCTTACTGTCTATGGTTTGAACTATTCCTGTGACACTAGTTATACATTCCGATGCTTCACTCCAGGTTTACTGTATACCTTGGACCTTCTTATTGGCGATGAAACACAGAAATTGCATCAGAATCAAATAGAAAATGCACAATGATGACTTAAGTAGAAGAAGACTGACGGTTCTTACTGACTATGATTTGAACCATTCCTGTGATACTAGTTATAGATTCCGATGATTCACTTCAGGTTTACTGTATCCCTTATACCTTCCTATTGACGATGAAACACAGAAATTGCATCGGAATTAAATACAATAGGCACAATACCGACTTAAGTACAAGAAGACTGACTCTTCTTACTGACTATGTTTTGAACCAATCCTGTGACACTAGTCATAGATTCCGATGCTTCACTTCAGGATTACTGTATTCCTCTGATCTTCTTAATGACGATGAAACACAGAAATTGCTTCGGAATGAAATACAAAAGGCACAATGCCGACTTAAGTACAAGAAGACTGCCTCTTCTTACTCCCTATGTTTTGAACCATTCCTGTGACACTAGTCATAGAATCCGATGCATCACTTCAGGTTTACTGTATCCCTTGGACCTTCTTAGTGACAATGAAACACAGAAATTGCATCGGAATTAAATACAAAAGGCACAATACCGACTTAAGTACAAGAAGACTGTCTCTTCCTACTGACTGTTTTGAACCATACCTGTGACACTAGGCATAGATTCCGATGCTTCACTTCTGGTTTTCTGTATCCATCTGACCGTCTTATTGTCGATGAAACACAGAAATTGCATCGGAATTAAATAGAAAACGCACAATGCCGACATAAGTACTAGAAGACTGAATCTTCCAACTCTCTATGCTTTGAACCATTCCTGTGACACTAGTTATAGATTCCGATCCTTCACTTCAGGTTTACTGTATCCCTCTGACCTTCTTATTGACGATGAAACACAGAAATTGCATCGGAATTAAATTGGAAAGGCACAGTACCGACTTAAGTACAAGAAGACTGACTCTTCCTACTGTCTATGTTTTGAACCATTCCTGTGACACTATTTTTTCATTCCGATGCTTCACTTCAGGTTTACTGTATCCCTCTGACCTTCTTATTGACGATGAAACACAGAAATTGCATCAGAATTAAATACAAAAGGCACAATGCCGAATTAAGTACAAGAAGACTGACTCTTCTTACTGTCTATGTTTTGAACCATTCCTGTGACACTAGTTACAGACTCCGATGCTTCACTCCAGGTTTACTGTATCCCTTGGACCTCCTTATTGACCATGAAACACAGAATTAGCATCGGAATTAGATACAAAAGGCACAATGCCAACTTAAGTAAAAGAAGTCTGACTCTTCTTACTGTCTATGGTTTGAACCATTCCTGTGACACTAGTTATAGATTTCGAAGCTTCACTACAGGTTTACTGTATACCTTGGACCTTCTGCCGATGAAACACAGAAATTGTATCGGAATTAAATAGAAAAGGCACAATGCCGACTTAAGTACAGGAATACTGACTCATCTTTACTGTCTATGTTTTGAACCGTCTCTGTGACACTAGTTATACATTCCGATGCTTCACTCCAGGTTTGCTGTATCCCTTGGACCTTTTTATTGACGATGAAACACAGACATTGCATCGGAATTAAATACAAAAGGCACAATGCCGACTTAAGTAAAGGAAGTCTGACTCTTCTTACTGTCTATGGTTTGAACCATTCCTGTGACACTAGTTATAGATTCCGATGCTTCACTTCAGGTTTACTGTATCCCTCTGACCTTCTTAATGACGTTGAAACACAGAAATAGCATCGGAATTAAATACAAAAGGCACAATGCCGACTTAAGTACAAGAAGACTGACTCTTCTTACTGTCTATGCTTTGAACCATCCCTGGGACACTAGTTATAGATTCCGATGCTTCACTCCAGGTTTACTGTATACCTTGGACCTTCTTATTGACGATGAATCACAGAAATTGCATCAGAATGAAATAGAAAAGCACAATGATGACTTAAGTACAAGAAGACTCACTGTTCTTACTGACTACGTTTTGAACCATTCCTGTGATACTAGTTATAGATTCCGATGATTCACTTCAGGTTTACTGTATCCCTTATACCTTCTAATTGATGATGAAACACAGAAATTGCATCTGAATTAAATACAAAAGGCACAATACCGACTAAAGTACAAGAAGACTGATTCTTCTTTCTGACTATGCTTTGAACCATTCCTGTGACACTAGCCATAGATTCCGATGCTTCACTTCAGGATTACTGTATCCCTCTGATCTTCTTAATGACGATGATACTCAGAAATTGCATCGGAATGAAATACAAAAGGCACAATGCCGACTTAAGTACAAGGAGACTGACTCTTCTTACTCTCTATGTTTTGAACCATCCGTGAGACACTAGTTATAGATTCCAATGCTTCACTCCATGTTCACTGTATCCCTCTGACCTTCTTATTGACGATGAAACACAGAAATTGCATCGGAATTAAATTGAAAACGCACAATACTGACTTAAGTTCAAGAAGACTGACTCTTCCTACTGTCTATGCTTTCAACCATTCCTGTGACACAAGTTTTTTATTCAGATGCTTCACTTGAGGTTTACTGTGTCCCTCGGACCTTCCTATGGACGATGAAACACAGAAATTGCATCGCAATGAAATACAAAAGGCACAATGCCGACTAAGTACAAGAAGACTGACTCTTCCTACTGTCTATGTTTTGAACCATTCCTGTGACAGTAGTTATAGATTCCGATGCTTCACTTCAGGTTTACTGTATCCCTTGGACCTTCGTATTGACGCTTAAACACACTAATTGCATCGGAATTAAAAACAAAAGGCACAATGCCGACGTAAGTACAAGAAGACTGACTCTTCTTACTGACTATGATTTGAACCATTCCTGTGATACTAGTTATAGATTCCGATGATTCACTTCAGGTTTACTGTATCCCTTATACCTTCTTATTGACGATGAAACACAGAAATTGCATCGGAATTAAATACAAAAGGCACAATACCGACTTAAGTACAAGAAGACTGACTCTTCTTACTGACTATGTTTGAACCATTCCTGTGACACTAGTCATAGATTCCGATGCTTCACTTCAGGATTACTGTATCCCTCTGATCTTCTTAATGACGATGAAACACAGAAATTGCATCGGAATGAATTACAAAAGGCACAATGCTGACTTAAGTACAAGAAGACTGCCTCTTCTTACTCCCTATGTTTTGAACCATTCCTGTGACACTAGTCATAGATTCCGATGCATCACTTCAGGTTTACTGTATCCCTTGGACATTCTTATTGACGATGAAACACAGAAATTGCATCGGAATTAAATACAAAAGGCAGAATACCGACTTAAGTACAAGAAGACTGTCTCTTCCTACTGACTATGTTTTGAACCATACCTGTGACACTAGGCATAGATTCCGATGCTTCACTTCTGGCTTTCTGTACCCATCTGACAGTCTTATTGACGATGAAACACAGAAATTGCATCGGAATTAAATAGAAAACGCACAATGCCGACATAAGAACAAGAAGACTGAATCTTCCAACTCTCTATGCTTTCAACCATTCCTGTGACACTAGTTATAGATTCCGATGCTTCACTTCAGGTTTACTGTATCCCTCTGACCTTCTTATTGACGATGAAACACAGAAATTGCATCGGAATTAAATTGGAAAGGCACAATAACGACTTAAGTACAAGAAGACTGACTCTTCCTACTGTCTATGTTTTGAACCATTCCTGTGACACTAGTTTTTTATTCCGATGCTTCACTTCAGGTTTACTGTATCCCTCTGACCTTCTTATTGACGATGAAACACAGAAATTGCATCAGAATTAAATACAAGAGGCACAATGCCGAATTAAGTACAAGAAGACTGACTCTTCTTACTGTCTATGTTTTGAACCATTCCTGTGACACTAGTTACAGACTCCGATGCTTCACTCCAGGTTTACTGTATCCCTTGGACCTCGTTATTGACGATGAAACACAGAAATAGCGTCGGAATTAGATACAAAAGGCACAATGCCAACTTAAGTAAAAGAAGTATGACTCTTCTTACTGTCTATGTTTTGAACCATTCCTGTGACACTAGTTATAGATTCCGAAGCTTCACTCCAGGTTTACTGTATACCTTGGACCTTCTTATTGACGATGAAACACAGAAATTGTATCGGAATTAAATAGAAAAGGCACAATGCCGACTTAAGTACAGGAATACTGACTCATCTTTACTGTCTATGTTTGAACCGTCTCTGTGACACTAGTTATACATTCCGATGCTTCACTCCAGGTTTGCTGTATCCCTTGGACCTTCTTATTGACGATGAAACACAGACAGTGCATCGGTATTAAATACAAAAGGCACAATGCCGACTTAAGTAAAGGAAGTCTGACTCTTCTTACTGTCTATGGTTTGAACCATTCCTGTGACACTAGTTATAAATTCCGATGCTTCACTCCAGGTTTACTGTATACCTTATACCTTCTTATTTACGATGAAACACAGAAATTGCATCGGAATTAAATACAAAAGGCACACTACCGTCTTAAGTACAAGAAGACTGACTCTTCTTACTGACTATGTATTGAAACATTCCTGTGACACTAGTCATAGATTCCGATGCTTCACTTCAGGATTACTATATCCCTCTGATCTTCTTAATGACGTTGAAACACAGAAATAGCATCGGAATTAAATAAAAAAGGCACAATGCCGACTTAAGTAAAAGAAGTCTGACTCTTCTTGCTGTCTATGGTTTGAACCATTCCTGTGACACTAGTTATAGATTCCGATGCTTCACTCCAGGTTTACTGTATACCTTTTACCTTTTTATATACGATGAAACTTAGAAAAAGCATCGGAATTAAATACAAAAGACACAATACCGACTTAGGTACAAGAAGACTGACTCTTCTTACTGACTATGTATTGAAACATTCCTGTGACACTAGTCATAGATTCCGATGCTTCACTTCAGGATTACTGTATCCCTTTGATCTTCGTAATGACGATGAAACACAGAAATTGCATCGGAATTAAATACAAAAGGCACAATGCCGACTTAAGTACAAGAAGACTGACTCTTCTTACTGTCTATTCTTTGAACCATCCCTGGGACACTAGTTATAGATTCCGATGGTTCACTCCAGGTTTACTGTATCCCTGGGACCTTCTTATTGACGATGAAACACAGAATTTGCATCGGAATTATATACAATAGGCACTATGCCGACTTAAGTACAAGAAGACTGACTCATCATACAGTCTATGCTTTGAACCATTACTGTGATACTAGTCATATATTCCGATGCATCACTTCAGGTTTACTGTATCCCTTGGACCTTCTCTTTGACGATGAAACACAGAAATTGCATCGGAATTAAATACAAAAGGCACAATACCGACTTAAGTACAAGAAGACTGACTCTTCCTACTGACTATATTTTGAACCATTCCTGTGACACTAGGCATAGATTCCGATGGTTCATTTCAGGTTTACTGTATCCCTTGGACCTTCTTATTGACGATGAAACACAGAAATTGCATCGGAATTAAATTGGAAAGTCACAATACCGACTTAAGTACAAGAAGACTGATTCTTCCTACTGTCTATGTTTGAACCATTCCTGTGACACTAGTTTTTTATTCCGATGCTTCACTTCAGGTTTACTGTGTCCCTTGGCCCTTCTCATTGACGATGAAACACAGAAATCGCATCAGAATTAAATAGAAAAGGCACAATGATGACTTAAGTACAAGAAGACCGACTCCTCTTACTGACTATGTTTTGAACCATTCCTGTTATACTAGTTATAGATTCCGATGATTCACATCAGGTTTACTGTATCCCTTATACCTTCTTATTGACGATGAAACACAGAAATTGTATCCGAATTAAATACAAAAGGCACAATACCGACTTAAGTACAAGATGACTGACTCTTCTTACTGACTATGTTTTGAACCATTCCTGTGACACTAGTCTTAGATTCCGATGCTTCACTTCAGGATTACTATAACCCTCTGATGTTCTTAACGACGATGATTCACAGAAATTGCATCGGAATTATATACAAAAGGCACAATGCCGACTTAAGTGCAAGAAGACTGACTCTTCTTACTGTCTATGATTTGAACCATCCCTGGGACACTAGTTATGGATTACGATGCTTCACTCCAGGTTTACTGTATCCCTTGGACCTTCTTATTGACGATGAAACACAGAAATTGCAACGGAATTAAATACAATAGCCACTATGCCGTTTTAAGTACAAGAAGACTGACTCTTCCTGCTGTCTATGTTTTGAACCATTCCTGTGACACTAATCATAGATTCCGATGTTTCACTTCAGGTATACTGTATCCCTTGGACCTTCTTATTGACGATGACACAGAAATTGCATCGGAATTAAATACAAAAGGCACAATACCGACTTAAGAACAAGAAGACTGACTCTTCTTACTGACTATGTTTTGAACCATTCCTGTGACACTAGGCATAGATTCCGATGCTTCACTTCAGGATTACTGTATCCCTCTGACCGTCTTATTGACGATGAAACACAGAAATTGCATCGGAATTAAATAGAAAAGGCACAATGCCGACATAAGTACAAGAAGACTGAATCTTCCAACTCTCTATGTTTTGAACCATTCCTGTGACACTAGTTATAGATTCCGATGCTTCACTTCAGGTTTACTGTATCCCAATGACCTTCTTATTGACGATAAAACACAGAAATTGCATCGGAATTAAATAGAAAACGCACAATACCGACTTAAGTACAAGAAGACTGACTCTTCGTACTGTCTATGTTTTCAACCATTCCCGTGACACTAGTTTTTTATTCAGATGCTTCACTTGAGGTTTACTGTTTCCCTCGGACCTTCTTATGGACGATGAATCACAGAAATTGCATCGGAATGAAAAACAAAAGGCACAATGACGACTTAAGTACAAGAAGACTGAATCTTCCAACTCTCTATGCTTTGAACCATTCCTGTGACACTAGTTATAGATTCCGATGCTTCACTTCAGGTTTACTGTATCCCTCTGACCTTCTTATAGACGATGAAACACAGAAATTGTATCGGAATTAAATACGAAAGGCACAATGCCGACGTAACTACAAGAAGACTAACTCTCCTTACTGACTATGCTTTGAACCATTCCTGTGACACTAGTTATAGATTCGGATGCTTAACTTCAGGATTACTGTATCCCTCTGACCTTCTTAGTGACGATGAAACACAGAAATTGCATCGGAATTAAATACAAAACGTACAATGCAGTATTAAGTACAAGACGACTGACTCTTCTTACTGTCTATGTTTTGAACCATTACTGTGACACTAGTTATAGATTCCGATGCTTCACTCCAGGTTTACTGTATCCCTTGGACCTTCTTATTGACGATGAAACACAGAAATTGCATCGGAATTAAATACAAAATGCACATTGCAGTATTAAGTACAAGAAGACTGACTCTTCTTACTGTCTATGATTTGAACCATTCCTGTGACACTAGTTGAAGATTACGATGCGCCACTTCAGGTTTACTGTATCCCTCTGACCTTCTTATTGCCGGTGAAACACAGAAATTGCATCGGAATTAAATACAAAAGGCACAATGCCGACTACAGTACAAGAAGACTGACTCTTCTTCCAGTCTATGTTTTGAACCATTACTGTGACACTAGTTATAGATTCCGGTGCTTCACTCCAGGTTTACTGTTTCCCTTGGACCTTCTTATTGACGATGAAACACAGGAATTGCATCAGAATGAAATAGAAAAAGCACAATGCCGAGTAAGTACGAGAAGACTGACGCTTCTTACTGACTATGTTTTGAACCATTCCTGTGACACTACTTAATGATTCCGATGCTTCACTTCAGGTTTACTGTATCCCTTGGACCTACTTATTGACGATGAAACACAGATATTGCATTGGAATTAAATAGAAAAGGAACAATGCCGACTTAATTGCAAGAAGACTGACTCTTCTTACTGTTTATGTTTTGATCCATTCCAGTGACACTAGTCAGGGATTCCGATGCTTCACTACAGAATTACTGTATCCCTTGGACCTACTTGTTGACGATGACACACAGAAATTGCATCGGAATTAAATAGAAAAGGCACAATGCCGACTAAAGTACAAGAAGACTGACTCTTCTTACAGTCTATGTTTTGAACCAATCCTGTGACACTAGTTATAGATTCCGGTGGTTCACTTCAGGTTTACTGTATCCTCTGAACTTTTTATTGACGATGAAACACAGAAATTGCATCGGAATTAAATACAAAAGGCACAATGCCGACTTAACTACAAGAAGACTGCCTCTTCTTACTGACTATGTTTTGAAAAATTCTTGTGACACTGGTTATAGATTCCGATGCTTCACTCAAGGTTTACTGTATCCCTTGGACCTTCTAATTGGCGAAGACACACAGACATTGCATCGGAATTAAATACAAAAGGCACAATGCCGAGTTTAGTTCAAGAAGACTGACTCTTCTTACTGTCTATGTTTTGAACCATTCCTGTGACTCTAGTTATAGATTCCGATGCTTCACTTCAGGTTTGCTGTATCCCTCTGACCTTCTCATTGCCGGTGAAACACAGAAATTGCAACGGAATTAAATACGAAAGACACAATGCCGACATAAGTACAACAAGACTGACTCTTCCAACTGTCTATGTTTGAACCATTCCTGTGACACTAGTTGTAGATTCCGATGCTCCACTTCAGGTTTCCTGTATCCCTCTGACCTTCCTATTGACGATGAGACACAGAAATTGCATCGGAATTAATTAGAAAAGGCACAATGCCGACTTAAGTACAAGAAGACTGACTCTTCTTACTGTCTATTATTTGAACCATTCCTGTGACACTAGTTGAAGATTACGATGCGCCACTTCAGGTTTACTGTATCCCTCTGACCTTCTTATTGCCGGTGAAACACAGAAATTGCATCGGAATTAAATACGAAAGGCACAATGCCGACGTAACTACAAGAAGACTAACTCTTCTTACTGACTATGCTTTGAACCATTCCCGTGACACTAGGTTTAGATTCGGATGCTTAACTTCAGGATTACTGTATCCCTCTGACCTTCTTAGTGACGATGAAACACAGAAATTGCATCGGAATTAAATACAAAAGGCACAATGCAGTATTAAGTACAAGACGACTGAATCTTCTTACTGTCTATGTTTTGAACCATTCCTGCGACATTAGTTATAGATTCCGATGCTTCACTCCAGGTTTACTGTATCCCTTGGACCTTCGTATTGACGATGAAACACAGAAATTGCTTCGGAATTAAATACAAAAGGCACAATGAAGTATTAAGTACAAGAAGACTGACTCTTCTTACTGTCTATGATTTGAACCATTCCTGTGACACTAGTTAAAGATTACGATGCGCCACTTCAGGTTTACTGTATCCCTCTGACCTTCTTATTGCCGGTGAAACACAGAAATTGCATCGGAATTAAATACAAAAGGCGCAATGCCGACTACAGTACAAGAAGACTGACTCTTCTTACAGTCTATGTTTTGAACCATTACTGTGACACTAGGTATAGATTCCGGTGCTTCACTCCAGATTTACTGTTTCCCTTGGACCTTCTTATTGACGATGAAACACAGGAATTGCATCAGAATGAAATAGAAAAAGCACAATGCCGAATAAGTACAAGAAGACTGACGCTTCTTACTGACTATGTTTTGAACCATTCCTGTGACACTACTTAATGATTCCGATGCTTCACTTCAGGTTTACTGTATCCCTTGGACCTACTTATTGACGATGAAACACAGATATTGCATTGGAATTAAATAGAAAAGGAACAATGCCGACTTAATTGCAAGAAGACTGACTCTTCTTACTGTTTATGCTTTAAACCATTCCAGTGACACTAGTCAGGGATTCCGATGCTTCACTACAGAATTACTGTATCCCTTGGACCTTCTTATTGGCGAAGAAACACAGAAATTGCATCGGAATTAAATACAAAAGGCACAATGCCGAGTTTAGTTCAAGAAGACTGACTCTTCTTACTGTCTATGTTTTGAACCATTCCTGTGACTCGAGTTATAGATTCCGATGCTTCACTTCAGGTTTGCTGTATCCTTCTGTCCTTCTTATTGCCGGTGAAACACAGAAATTGCATCGGAATTAAATACGAAAGACACAATGCCGACATAAGTACAAGAAGACTGACTCTTCCAACTGTCTATGTTTGAACCATTCCTGTGACACTAGTTGTAGATTCCGATGCTCCACTTCAGGTTTACTGTATCCCTCTGACCTTCTTATTGACGATGAAACACAGAAATTACATCGGAATTAATTAGAAAAGGCACAATGCCGACTTAAGTACATGAAGACTGACTCTTCTTACTGTCTACGATTTGAACCATTCCTGTGACACTAGTTGAAGATTACGATGCGCCACTTCAGGTTTACTGTATCCCTCTGACCTTCTTATTGCCGGTGAAACACATAAATTGCATCAGAATTAAATACGAAAGGCACAATGCCGACTTAACTACAAGATGACTGACACTTCTTACTGACTATGCTTTGAATCATTCCTGTGACACTAGTTATAGATTCCGAAGCTTAACTTCAGGATTACTGTATCCCTCTGACCTTCTTAGTGACGATGAAACAAAGAAATTGCATCGGAATTAAATAGAAAAGGCACAATGCCGAATTAAGTATAAGGAGACTGACTCTTCTTACTGTCTATTTTTGAACCATTCCTGTGACACTAGTTATAGACTCCGATGCATCACTCCAGGTTTACTGTATCCCTTATACCTTCTTATTGACGATGAAACACAGAAATTGCATCGAAATCAAATACAAAAGACACAATGCTGACTTAAGTAAGAGAAGTCTGACTCTTCTTACTGTCTATGATTTGAACCATTCCTGTGACCCTAGTTATAGATTCCGATGCTTCACTCCAGGTTTACTGTATCCTTCTTATTGACGATGAAGCACAGAAATTGCATCAGAATTAAATAGAAAATGCACAATGATGACTTAAGTACAAGAAGACTGACTCTTCTTACTGACTATGTTTTGAACCATTCCTGTGACACTAGTTATAATTTCCGATGCTTCACTTCAGGTTTACTGTATCCCTTGGACGTTCTTATTGACGATGAAACACAGAAATTGCATCGGAATTAAATACAAAAGGCACAATGCAGTATTAAGTACAAGACGACTGACTCTTCTTACTGTCTATGTTTTTAACCATTCCTGTGACACTAGTTATAGATTCCGATGCTTCACTCCAGGTTTACTGTATTCGTTGGACCTTCTTATTGACGATTAAACGCAGAAATTGCATCGGAATTAAATACAAAAGGCACAATGCCGACTACAGTACAAGAAGACTGACTGTTCTTACAGTATATGCTTTGAACCATTACTGTGACACTAGTTATAGATTCCGGTGCTTCACTCCAGGTTTACTGTTTCCCATTTACCTTCTTATTGACGATGAAACACAGGAATTGCATCAGAATGAAATAGAAAACGCACAATGCCGAGTAAGTACAAGAAGACTGACGCTTCTTACTGACTATGTTTCGAACCATTCCTGTGACACTACTTAATGATTCCGATGCTTCACTTCAGGTTTACTGTATCCCTTGGACCTTCTTATTGACGATGAAACACAGATATTGCATTGGAATTAAATAGTAAAGGAACAATGCAGACTTAATTGCAAGAAGACTGACTCTTCTTACTGTTTATGTTTTGAACCATTCCAGTGACACTAGTCAGAGATTCCGATGCTTCACTACAGAATTACTGTATCCCTTGGACTTACTTGTTGACGATGAAACACAGAAATTGCATCGGAATTAAATACAAAAGGCACAATGCAGACTAAAGTACAAGAAGACTGACTCTTCTTACAGTCTATGTTTTGAACCATTCCTGTGACACTAGTTATTGATTCCGGTGCTTCACTTCAGGTTTACTGTATCCCTCTGAACTTTTTATTGACGATGAAACACAGAAATTGCATCGGAATTAAATACAAAAGGCACAATGCCGACTTAACTACAAGAAGACTGCCTCTTCTTACTGACTATGTTTTGAACCATTCTTGTGACACTGGTTATGGATTCCGATGCTTCACTCAAGGTTTACTGTATCCCTTGGACCTTCTTATTGGCAAACAAACACAGAAATTGCATCGGAATTAAATACAAAAGGCACAATGCCGAGTTTAGTTCAAGAAGACTGACTCTTCTTACTGTCTATGTTTTGAACCATTCCTGTGACACTAGTTATAATTTCTGATGCTTCACTTCAGGATAGCTGTATCCCTTGGACCTTCTTATTGACGATGAAACACAGAAATTGCATCGGAATTAAATACAAAAGGCACAATGCAGTATTAAGTACAAGACGACTGACTCCTCTTACTGTCTATGTTTGGAACCATTCCTGTGACACTAGTTATAGATTCCGATGCTTCACTCCAGGTTTACTGTATCCGTTGGACCTCCTTATTGACGATTAAACGCAGAAATTGCATCGGAATTAAATACAAAAGGCACAATGCCGAGTTTAGTTCAAGAAGACTGACTCTTCTTACTGTCTATGTTTTGAACCTTTCCTGTGACACTAGTTATAATTTCTGATGCTTCACTTCAGGATAACTGTATCCCTCTGACCTTCTTATTGCCGGTGAAACACAGAAATTGCATCGGAATTAAATACGAAAGGCACAATGCCGACGTAACTAAAAGAAGACTAACTCTTCTTACTGACTATGCTTTAGACCATTCCTGTGACACTAGTTATAGATTCCGATGCTTAACTTCAGGATAACTGTATCCCTCTGACCTTCTTAGTGACGATGAATCACAGAAATTGCATCAGAATTAAATAGAAAATGCACAATGATGACTTAAGTACAAGAAGACTGAACCTTCTTACTGACTATGTTTTGAACCATTCCTATGACACTAGTTATAATTTCCGATGCGTCACTTCAGGTTTACTGTATCCCTTGGACCTTCTTATTGACGATTAAACACAGAAATTGCATCGGAATTAAATACAAAAGGCACAATGCCGACTTAAGTACTAGAAGACTGACTCTTCTTACTGTCTATGATTTGAACCATTTCTGTGACACTAGTTGAAGATTAAGATGCTTCACTGCAGGTTTACTGTATCCCTCTGACCTTCTTATTGCCGGTGAAACACAGAAATTGCATCGGAATTAAATACGAAAGGCACAATGCCGACTTAACTACAAGAAGACTGACTCTTCTTACTGACTATGCTTTTAATCATTCCTGTGACACTAGTTATAGATTCCGTTACTTAACTTCAGGATTACTGTATCCCTCTGACCTTCTTAGTGACGATGAAACATAGAAATTGCATCGGAATTAAATAGAAAAGGCACAATGCTGACTTAAGTAAGAGAAGTCTGACTCTTCTTACTGTCTATGATTTGAACCATTCCTGTGACCCTAGTTATAGATTCCGATGCTTCACTCCAGGTTTACTGTATCCCTCTGACGTTCTTATTGACGATGAAGCACAGAAATTGCATCAGAATTAAATAGAAAATGCACAATGATGACTTAAGTACAAGAAGACTGACTCTTCTTACAGTCTATGTTTTGAACCATTACTGTGACACTAGTTATAGATTCCGGTGCTTCACTCCAGGTTTACTGTTTCCCTTGGACCTTCTTATTGACGATGAAACACAGAAATTGCATCGGAATTAAATACAAAAGGCAGAATGCTGACCACAGTACAAGAAGACTGACTCTTCTTGCAGTCTATGTTTTGAACCATTACTGTGACACTAGTTACAGATTCCGGTGCTTCACTCCAGGTTTACTGTTTCCCTTGGACCTTCTTATTGACGATGAAACACAGGAATTGCATCAGAATGAAATAGAAAAGGCACAATGCCGAGTAAGTACAAGAAGACTGACGCTTCTCACTGACTATGTTTTGAACCATTCCTGTGACACTACTTAATGATTCCGATGCTTCACTTCAGGTTTACTGTATCCCTTGGACCTTCTTATTGACGATGAAACACAGATATTGCATTGGAATTAAATAGAAAAGGAACAATGCCGACTTAATTGCAAGAAGTCTGACTCTTCTTACTGTTTATGTTTTGAACCATTCCAGTGACACTAGTCAGAGATTCCGATGCTTCACTACAGAATTACTGTATCCCTTGGACCTTCTTATTGACGATGAGACACAGAAATTGCATAGGAATTAAATAGAAAAGGCACAATGTCGACTTAAGTACAAGAACACTGACTCTTCTTACTGACTATGTTTTGAACTATTCCTGTGACACTAGTTATAGATTGCGATGCTTCACTTCAGGTTTACTGTATACCTTGGACCTTCTTATTGACGATGAAACACAGAAATTGCATCGGAATTAAATACAAAAGGCACAATGCCGACTACAGTACAAGAAGACTGACTCTTCTTACAGTCTATGTTTTGAGCCATTACTGTGACACTAGTTATAGATTCCGGTGCTTCACTCCAGGTTTACTGTTTCCCTTGGACCTTCTTATTGACGATGAAACACAGGAATTGCATCAGAATAAAATAGAAAAGACACAATGCCGAGTAAGTACAAGAAGAGTGACGCTTCTTACTGACTATGTTTTGAACCATTCCTGTGACACTACTTAATGATTCCGATGCTTCACTTTAGCTTTACTGTATCACTTGGACCTTCTTATTGACGATGAAACACAGATATTGCGTTGGAATTAAATAGAAAAAGAACAATGCCGACTTAATTGCAAGAAGACTGACTCTTCTTACTGTTTATGTTTTGAACCATTCCAGTGACACTAGTCAGAGATTCCGATGCTTCACTACAGAATTACTGTATCCCTTGGTCCTTATTATTGATGATGAGACACAGAAATTGCATAGGATTTAAGTAGAAAAAGCACAATGTCGACTTAAGTACAAGAAGACTGACTCTTCTTACTGTCTATGATTTGAACCATTCCTGTGACACTAGTTGAAGATTACGATGCGCCACTTCAGGCTTACTGTATCCCTCTGACCTTCTTATTGCCGGTGAAACACAGAAATTGCATCGGAATTAAATACGAAAGTCACAATGCCGACTTAACTACAAGAAGACTAACTCTTCTTACTGACTATGCTTTGAACCATTCCTGTGACACTAGTTATAGTTTCAGATGCTTAACTTCAGGATTACTGTATCCCTCTGACCTTCTTAGTGACGATGAAACACAGAAATTGCATCGGAATTAAATAGAAAAGGCACAATGCCGAATTAAGTACAAGGAGACTGACTCTTCTTACTGTCTATTTTTGAACCATTCCCGTGACACTAGTTATAGACTCCGATGCATCACTCCAGGTTTACTGTATCGCTTGGACCTTCTTATTGACGATGAAACACAGAAATTGCATCGGAATTAAATACAAAAGGCACAATGCTGACTTAAGTAAGAGAAGTCTGACTCTTCTTACTGTCAATGATTTGAACCATTCCTGTGACACTAGTTATAATTTCCGATGCGTCACTTGAGGTTTACTGTATCCCTTGGACCTTCTTATTGACGATTAAACACAGAAATTGCATCGGAATTAAATACAAAAGGCACAATGCCGACTTAAGTACTAGAAGACTGACTTTTCTTACTCTCTATGTTATGAACCATTCCTGTGACACTAGTTATGGATTCCGATGCTTCACTCCAGGTTTACTGTATCCCTTGGACCTTCTTATTGACGATGAGACACAGAAATTGCATAGGAATTAAATAGAAAAGGCACAATGTCGACTTAAGTACAAGAAGACTGACTCTTCTTACTGTCTGTATATTGAACCATTCCTGTGACACTAGTTATAGATTCCGATGCTTCACTTCAGGTTTACTGTATCCCTCTGACCTTCTTATTGCCGGTGAAACACAGAAATTGCATCGGAATTAAATACGAAAGGCACAATGCCAACTTAAGTACAAGAAGACTGACTCTTCTTACTGACTATGTTTTGAACCATTCCTGTGACAGTAGTTGTAGATTCCGATGCTCCACTTCAGATTTACTGTATCCCTCTGACCTTCTTATTGACGATGAAACACAGAAATTGCATCTGAATTAATTAGACAAGGCACAATGCCGACTTAAGTACAAGACGACTGACTCTTCTTACTGTCTATGATTTGAACCATTCCTGTGACACTAGTTGAAGATTACGATGCTTCACTTCAGGTTTGCTGTATCCCTCTGACCTTCTTATTGCCGGTGAAACACAGAAATTGCTTCGGAATTAAATACAAAAGGCACAATGCCGACATAAGTACAAGAAGACTGACTCTTCCAACTGTCTATGTTTTGAACCATTCCTGTGACACTAGTTGTAGATTCCGATGCTCCACTTCAGGTTTACGGTATCCCTTGGAACATCTTATTGACGATGAATCACAGAAATCGCATCAGAATTATATAGAAAATGCACAATGATGACTTAAGTACAAGTAGACTGACTCTTCTTACTGACTATGTTTTGAACCATTCCTGTGACACTAGTTATAGAATCCGATGCTTCACATCAGGTTTACTGTATCCCTTGGAGCTTCTTATTGACGATTAAACACAGAAATTGCATCGGAATTAAATACAAAAGGCACAATGCCGACTTAAGTACATGAAGACTGACTCTTCTTACTGTCTATGATTTGAACCATTCCTATGACACTAGTTGAAGATTACGATGCTTCACTTCAGGTTTACTGTATCCCTCTGACCTTCTTATTGCCGGTGAAACACAGAAATTGCATCGGAATTAAATACGAAAGGCACAATGCCGACTTAACTACAAGAAGACTGTCTCTTCTTACTGACTATGCTTTGAATCATTCCTGTGACACTAGTTATAGATTCCGAAGCTTAACTTCAGGATTACTGTATCCCTCTGACCTTCTTAGTGACGATGAAACATAGAAATTGCATCGGAATTAAATAGAAAAGGCACAATGCTGAATTAAGTACAAGGAGACTGACTCTTCTTACTGTCTATATTTGAACCATTCCAGTGACACTAGTTATAGACTCCGATGCATCACTCCCGGTTTACTGTATCCCTGGGACCTTCTTATTGACGATGAAACACAGAAATTGCATCGGAATCAAATACAAAAGGCACAATGCTGACTTAAGTAAGAGAAGTCTGACTCTTCTTACTGTTTATGATTTGAACCATTCCTGTGACCCTAGTTATAGATTCCAATGCTTCACTCCAGGTTTACTGTATGCCTCTGTCCTACGTATTGACGATGAAGCACAGAAATTGCATCAGAATTAAATAGAAAATGCACAATGATGACTTAAGTACAAGAAGACTGACTCTTCCTACTGTCTATGTTTTGAACCATTCCTGTGAGACTAGTCATAGATTCCGATGCTTCACTCCAGGTTTACTGTATCCGTTGGACCATCTTATTGACGATTAAACGCAGAAATTGCATCGGAATTAAATACAAAATGCACAATGCCGACTACAGTACAAGAAGACTGACTCTTCTTACAGTCTATGTTTTGAACCATTACTGTGACACTAGTTATAGATTCCGGTGCTTCACTCGAGGTTTACTGTTTCCCTTGGACCTTCTTATTGACGATGAAACACAGAAATTGCATCGGAATTAAATACAAAAGGCACAATGCCGACCACAGTACAAGAAGACTGACTCTTCTTACAGTCTATGTTTTGAACCATTACTGTGACAGTAGTTATAGATTCCGGTGCTTCACTCCAGGTTAACTGTTTCCCTTGGACCTTCTTATTGACGATGAAACACAGGAATTGCATCAGAATGAAATAGAAAAGGCACAATGCCGAGTAAGTACAAGTAGACTGACGCTTCTTACTGACTATGTTTTGAACCATTCCTGTGACACTACTTAATGATTCCGATGCTTCACTTCAGGTTTACTGTATCCCTTGGACCTTCTTATTGACGATGAGACACAGAAATTGCATAGGAATTAAATAGAAAAGGCACAATGTCGACTTAAGTACAAGAAGACTGACTCTTCTTACTGACTATGTTTTGAACTATTCCTGTGACACTAGTTATAGATTGCGATGCTTCACTTCAGGTTTACTGTATACCTTGGACCTTCTTATTGACGATGAAACACAGAAATTGCATCGGAATTAAATACAAAAGGCACAATGCCGACTACAGTACAAGAAGACTGACTCTTCTTACAGTCTATGTTTTGAACCATTACTGTGACACTAGTTATAGATTCCGGTGCTTCACTCCAGGTTTACTGTTTCCCTTGGACCTTCTTATTGACGACGAAACACAGGAATTGCATCAGAATAAAATAGAAAAGACACAATGCCGAGTAAGTACAAGAAGACTGACGCTTCTTACTGACTATGTTTTGAACCATACCTGTGACACTACTTAATGATTCCGATGCTTCACTTCAGGTTTACTGTATCCCTTGGACCTTCTTATTGACGATGAAACACAGATATTGCATTGGAATTAAATAGAAAAAGAACAATGCCAACTTAATTGCAAGAAGACTGACTCTTCTTACTGTTTATGTTTTGAACCATTCCAGTGACACTAGTCAGAGATTCCGATGCTTCACTACAGAATTACTGTATCCCTTGGACCTTCTTAGTGACGATGAAACACAGAAATTGCATCGGAATTAAATAGAAAAGGCACAATGCCGAATTAAGTACAAGGAGACTGACTCTTCTTACTGTCTATTTTTGAACCATTCCTGTGACACTAGTTATAGACTCCGATGCATCTCTCCAGGTTTACTGTATCCCTTGGACCTTCTTATTGACGATGAAACACAGAAATTGCATCGGAATTAAATACAAAAGGCACAATGCTGACTTAAGTAAGAGAAGTCTGACTCTTCTTACTGTCTATGATTTGAACCATTCCTGTGACCCTAGTTATAGATTCCGATGCTTCACTCCATGTTTACTGTATCCCTCTGACCTTCTTATTGACGATAAATCACAGAAATTGCATCGTAATTAAATAGAAATGCACAATGATGACTTAGGTACAAGAAGACTGACTCTTCTTACTGACTATGTTTTGAACCATTCCTGTGACACTAGTTATAATTTCCGATGCGTCACTTGAGGTTTACTGTATCCCTTGGACCTTCTTATTGCCAATTAAACACAGAAATTGCATCGGAATTAAATACAAAAGGCACAATGCCTACTTAAGTACTAGAAGACTGACTTTTCTTACTCTCTATGTTATGAACCATTCCTGTGACACTAGTTATAGATTCCGATGCTTCACTCCAGGTTTACTGTATCCCTTTGACCTTCTTATTGACGATGAGACACAGAAATTGCATAGGAATTAAATAGAAAAGGCACAATGCCGACTTAAGTACAAGAAGACTGACTCTTCTTACTGTCTGTATATTGAACCATTCGTGTGACACTAGTTATAGATTCCGATGCTTCACTTCAGGTTTACTGTATCCCTCTGACCTTCTTATTGCCGGTGAAACACAGAAATTGCATCGGAATTAAATACGAAAGGCACAATGCCAACTTAAGTACAAGAAGACTGACACTTCTTACTGACTATGTTTTGAATCATTCCTGTGACAGTAGTTGTAGATTCCGATGCTCCACTTCAGACTTACTGTATCCCTCTGACCTTCTTATTGACGATGAAACACAGAAATTGCATCTGAATTAATTAGACAAGCCACAATGCCGACTTAAGTACAAGAAGACTGACTCTTCTTACTGTCTATGATTTGAACCATTCCTGTGACACTAGTTGAAGATTACGATGCTTCACTTCAGGTTTGCTGTATCGCTCTGACCTTCTTATTGCCGGTGAAACACAGAAATTGCTTCGGAATTAAATACAAAAGGCACAATGCAGACATAAGTACAAGAAGACT
This sequence comes from Schistocerca piceifrons, assembly GCF_021461385.2. Taxonomy (NCBI): domain Eukaryota; kingdom Metazoa; phylum Arthropoda; class Insecta; order Orthoptera; family Acrididae; genus Schistocerca; species Schistocerca piceifrons. The sequence goes on from NW_025728435.1 coordinate 396,494, forward strand.
GACTCTTCCAACTGTCTATGTTTTGAACCATTCCTGTGACACTAGTTGTAGATTCCGATGCTCCACTTCAGGTTTACTGTATCCCTTGGACCTTCTTATTGACGATGAAACACAGAAATTGCATCGGAATTAAATACAAAAGGCACAAAGCTGACTTAAGTAAGAGAAGTCTGACTCTTATTACTGTCTATGATTTGAACCATTCCTGTGACCCTAGTTATAGATTCCGATGCTTCACTCCAGGTTTACTGTATCCCTCTGACCTTCTTATTGACGATGAATCACAGATATTGCATCAGAATTAAATAGAAAATGCACAATGATGACTTAAGTACAAGAAGACTGACTCTTCTTACTGACTATGTTTTGAACCATTCCTGTGACACTAGTTATAATTTCCGATGCGTCACTTCAGGTTTACTGTATCCCTTGGACCTTCTTATTGACGATTAAACACAGAAATTGCATCGGAATTAAATACAAAAGGCACAATGCCGACTTAAGTACAAGAAGACTGACTCTTCTTACTGTCTAAGATTTGAACCATTCCTGTGACACTAGTTGAAGATTACGGTGCTTCACTTCAGGTTTACTGTATCCCTCTGACCTTCTTATTGCCGGTGAAACACAGAAATTGCATCGGAATTAAATACGAAAGGCACAATGCCGACTCAACTACAAGAAGACTGACTCTTCTTACTGACTATGCTTTTAATCATTCCTGTGACACTAGTTATAGATTCCGATGCTTAACTTCAGGATTACTGTATCCCTCTGATCTTCTTAGTGATGATGAAACATAGAAATTGCATCGGAATTAAATAGAAAAGGCACAATGCCGAATTAAGTACAAGGAGACTGACTCTTCTTACTGTCTATCTTTGAACCATTCCTGTGACACTAGTTATAGACTCCCATGCATCACTCCAGGTTTACTGTATCCCTGGGACCTTCTTATTGACGATGAAACACAGAAATTGCATCGGAATCAAATACAAAAGGCACAATGCTGACTTAAGTAAGAGAAGTCTGACTCTTCTTACTGTCTATGATTTGAACCATTCCTGTGACCCTAGTTATAGATTCCAATGCTTCACTCCAGGTTTACTGTATGCCTCTGTCCTTCTTATTGACGATGAAGCACAGAAATTGCATCAGAATTAAATAGATAATGCACAATGATGACTTAAGTACAAGAAGACTGACTCTTCTTACTGACTATGTTTGAACCATTCCTGTGACACTAGTTATAATTTCCGATGCTTCACTTCAGGTTTACTGTATCCCTTGGACCTTCTTATTGACGATGAAACACAGAAATTGCATCGGAATTAAATACAAAAGGCACAATGCAGTATTAAGTACAAGACGACTAACTCTTCTTACTGTCTATGTTTTGAACCATTCCTGTGACACTACTTAATGATTCCGATGCTTCACTTTAGGTTCACTGTATCCCTTGGACCTTCTTATTGACGATGAAACACAGATGTTGCATTGGAATTAAATAGAATAGGAACAATGCCGATTTAATTGCAAGAAGACTGACTCTTCTTACTGACTATGTTTTGAACCATTCCTGTGACACTAGTTACAATTTCCGATGCTTCACTTTAGGTTTACTGTATCCCTTGGACCTTCTTATTGACGATGAAACACAGATATTGCATCGGAATTAAATACAAAAGGCACAATGCCGACTAAAGTACAACAAGACTGACTCTTCTTACAGTCTATGCTTTGAACCATTCCTGTGACACTAGTTATAGATTCCGGTGCTTCACTTCAGGTTTACTGTATCCCTCTGAACTTTTTATTGACGATGAAACACAGAAATTGCATCGGAATTAAATACAAAAGGCACAATGCTTGACTTAACTACAAGAAGACTGCCTCTTCTTACAGACTATGTTTTGAACCACTCTTGTGACACTGGTTATAGATTCCGATGCTTTACTCAAGGTTTAATGTATGCCTAGGACCTTCTTATTGGAGAATAAACACAGAAATTGCACCGGAATTAAATACAAAAGGCACAATGCCGAGTTTAGTTCAAGAAGGCTGACTCTTCTTACTGTCTATGTTTTGAACCATTCCTGTGACTCTAGTTATAGATTCCGATGCTTCACTTCAGGTTTGCTGTATCCCTCTGACCTTCTCATTGCCGGTGAAACACGGAAATTGCATCGGAATTAAATACGAAAGACACAATGCCGACATAAGTACAAGAAGACTGACTCTTCCAACTCTCTATGTTTGAACCATTCCTGTGACACTAGTTGAGATTCCCATGCTCCACTTCAGGTTTACTGTATCCCTCTGACCTTCTTATTGACGATGAAACACAGAAATTGCATCGGAATTAATTAGAAAAGGCACAATGCCGACTTAAGTACAAGAAGACTGACCCTTCTTACTGTCTATGATTTAAACCATTCCTGTGACACTAGTTGAAGATTACGATGCGCCACTTCAGGTTTACTGTATCCCTCTGACCTTCTTATTGACGATGAAACACAGAAATTTCATCGGAATTAAATAGAAAAGGCACAATGCCGAATGAAGTACAAGGAGACTGACTCTTCTTACTGTCTATTTTTGAACCATTCCTGTGACACTAGTTATAGACTCCGATGCATCACGCCAGGTTTACTGTATCCCTTGGACCTTCTTATTGACGATGAAACACAGAAATTGCATCGGAATTAAATACAAAAGACACAATGCTGACTTAAGTAAGAGAAGTCTGACTCTTCTTACTGTCTATGATTTGAACCATTCCGGTGACCCTAGTTATAGATTCCGATGCTTCACTCCAGGTTTACTGTATCCCTCTGACCTTCTTATTGACGATGAATCACAGAAATTGCATCAGAATTAAATAGAAAATGCACAATGATGACTTAAGTACACGAAGACTGACTCTTCTTACTGACTATGTTTTGAACCATTCCTGTGACACTAGTTATAATTTCCGATCCGTCACTTCAGGTTTACTGTATCCCTTGGACCTTCTTATTGACGATTAAACACAGAAATTGCATCGGAATTAAATACAAAAGGCACAATGCCGACTTAAGTACTAGAAGACTGACTCTTCTTACTCTCTATGTTATGAACCATTCCTGTGACACTAGTTATTGATTCCGATGCTTCACTCCAGGTTTACTGTATCCCTTGGACCTTCTTATTGACGATGAGACACAGAAATTGCATAGGAATTAAATAGAAAAGGCACAATGTCGACTTAAGTACAAGAAGACTGACTCTTCTTACTATCTATGCTTTGAACCATTCCTGTGACACTAGTTATAGATTCCGATGCTTCACTTCAGGTTTACTGTATCCCTCTGACCTTTTGCCGATGAAACACAGAAATTGCATCGGAATTAAATACAAAAGGCACAATGCCGACTTAAGTACAAGAACACTGACTCTTCTACTGTCTATGTTTTGAACCATTTCTGTGACACTAGTTATAGAGTGCGATGCTTCACTTCAGGTTTACTGTATCCCTTGGGCCTTCTTATTGACGATGAATCACAGAAATTGCATCGGAATTAAATACAAAAGGCACAATGCCGACTTAAGTACAAGAAGACTGAATCTTCATACTGTCTGTATATTGAACCATTCCTGTGACACTAGTTATAGATTCCGATGCTTCACTTCAGGTTTACTGTATCCCTCTGACCTTCTTATTGCCGGTGAAACACAGAAGTTGCATCGGAATTAAATACGAAAGGCACAATGCCAACTTAAGTACAAGAAGACTGACTCTTCTTCCTGACTATGTTTTGAACCATTCCTGTGACAGTAGTTGTAGATTCCGATGCTCCACTTCTGATGTACTGTATCCCTCAGACCTTCTTATTGACGATGAAACACAGAAATTGCATCGGAATTAATTAGACAAGGCACAATGCCGACTTAAGTACAAGAAGACTGACTCTTCTTACTGTCTATATTTGAACCATTCCTGTGACACTAGTTGAAGATTACGATGCTTCCTTTCAGGTTTACTGTATCCCTCTGACCTTCTTATTGCCGATGAATCACAGAAATTACATCGGAATTAAATACAAAAGGCACAATGCCGACATAAGTTCGAGAAGACTGACTCTTCCAACAGTCTATGTTTTGAACCATTCCTGTGACACTAGTTATAGATTCAGATGCTTCACTTCAGGTTTACGGTACACCTCTGACCTTCTTATTGACGATGAAACACAGAAATTGCATCGGAATTAATTAGAAAAGGCACAATGCCGACTTAAGTACAAGAAGACTAACTCTTCTTACTGTCTATGATTTGAACCATTAATGTGACACTAGTTGAAGATTACGATGCTTCACTTCAGGTTTACTGTATCCCTCTGACCTTCTTATTGCCGGTGAAACACTGAAATTGCATCGGAATTAAATACGAAAAGCACAATGCCGACTTAACTACAAGAAGACTGACTCTTCTTACTGAATATGCTTTGAACCATTCCTGTGACACTAGTTATAGACTCCGATGCTTAACTTCAGGATTACTGTATCACTCTGACTTTCTTGGTGACGATGAAACATAGAAATTGCATCGGAATTGAATAGAAAATGCACAATGCCGAATTAAGTACAAGGAGACTGACTCTTCTTACTGTCTATTTTTGAACCATTCCTGTGACACTAGTTATAGACTCCGATGCATCACTCCAGGTTTACTGTATCCCTTGGACCTTCTTATTGACAATGAAACACAGAAATTGCATCGGAATTAAATACAAAAGGCACAATGCTGACTTAAGTAAGAGAAGTCTGAGTCATCTTACTGTCTATGATTTGAACTATTCCTGTGACCCTAGTTATAGATTCCGATGCTTCACTCCAGGTTTACTGTATACCTCTGACCTTCTTATTGACGATGAAGCTCAGAAATTGCATCAGAATTAAATAGAAAATGCACAATGATGACTTAAGTACAAGAAGACTGACTCTTCTTACTGACTATGTTTTGAACCATTCCTGTGACACTAGTTATAGATTCCGATGCTTCACTCCAGGTTTACTGTATCCGTTGGATCGTCTTATTGACGATGAAACGCAGAAATTGCATCGGAATTAAATACAAAAGGCACAATGCCGACTACAGTACAAGAAGACTGACTCTTCTTACAGTCTATATTTTGAACCATTACTGTGACACTAGTAATAGATTCCGTTTCTTCACTCCAGGTATACTGTTTCCCTTGGACCTTCTTGTTGACGATGAAACACAGGAATTGCATCAGAATGAAATAGAAAAGGCACAATGCCGAGTAAGTGCAAGAAGACTGACGCTTCTTACTGACTATGTTTTGAACCATTCCTGTGACACTACTTAATGATTCCCATGCTTCACTCCAGGTTTACTGTATCCCTTGGACCTTCTTATTGACGATGAAACACAGATATTGCATTGGAATTAAATAGAAAAGGAACAATGCCGACTTAATTGCAAGAAGACTGACTCTTCTTACTGTTTATGATTTGAACCATTCCAGTGACACTAGTTATAGATTCCGATGCTTCACTACAGGTTAACTGTATCCCTTGGACCTACTTATTGACGATGAAACACAGAAATTGCATCGGAATTAAATACAAAAGGCACAATGCCGACTAAAGTACAAGAAGACTGACTCTTCTTACAGTCTATGTTTTGAACCTTTCCTGGGACACTAGTTATAGATTACGGTGCTTCACTTCAGGTTTACTGTATCCCTCTGAACATTTTATTGACGATGAAACACTGAAATTGCATCGGAATTAAATACATAAGGCCCAATGCCGACTTAACTACAAGAAGACTGACTCTTCTTACTGACTATGTTTTGAACCATTCTTGTGACACTAGTTATAGATTCCGATGCTTCACTCCAGGTTTACTGTATCCCTTGGACCTTCTTATTGACGAAGAAACACAGAAATTGCATCGGAATTAAATACAAAAGGCACAATGCCGACTTTAGTTCAAGAAGACTGACTCTTCTTACTGTCTATGTTTTGAACCATTCCTGTGACTCTTGTTATAGATTCCGATGCTTCACTTCAGGTTTACTGTATCCCTCTGACCTTCTTAATGACGATGAAACACAGAAATAGCATCGGAATTAAATACAAAAGGCACAATACCGACTTACGTACAAGAAGACAGACTAGTCCTACTGTTTATGTTTTGAACCATTCCTGTGACACTAGTTTTGGATTCCGATGCTTCACTTCAGGTTTACAGTATCCCTCTGACCTTGTTTTTGTTGATGAAACACAGAAATTGCATCGGATTTAAATACAAAAGGCACAATGCCGACTTCAGTACATGATGACTGACTCTTCCTACTATCTATGTTTTGAACCATTCCTGTGACACTAGTTATAGATTCCGATGCTACACTCCAGGTTTACTGTATCCCTTGGACCTTCTTATTGACGATGAAACACAGAAATTGCTTCGGAATTAAATACAAAGGGCACAATGCCGACTTAATGGCAAGAAGACTGAGTGTTCTTACTGACTATGTTTTGAACCATTCTTGTGACACTAGTTATAGATTCCGATGCTTGACTATAGGTTTACTGTATCCCTTGGACCTCCTTATTGACGATGAAACACAGAAATTGCATTGGAATTAAATACAAAAGGCACAATGCCGACTTAAGTACAAGAAGACTGATTCTTTTTACTGACTATGTTTTGAACCATTCCTGTGACAACAGATATAGATTCGGATGCTTCACTTCAGGTTTACTGTATCCCTCTGACCTTCTTATTCACGATGTAACACAGAAATTGCATCGGAATTAAATAGAAAAGGCACAATGCCGACTTAAGTACAAGACGACTGACTTTTCTTACTGTCTATGCTTTGAACCATTCCTGTGACAAAAGTTATAGATTCCGATGCTTCACTTCAGGTTTACTGTATCCCTTGGACCCTCTTATTGACGATGAAACACATAAATTGCATCGGAATTAAATACAAAAGGCACAACGCCGACGTAAGTACAAGAAGACTGACTCTTCTTACTGTCTGTGTTTTGAAACTCTCTGGGAGACCAGTTTTAGTTTCCGATACTTCACCTCAGGAGTTTACTGTACCCCTTGGACCTTCGTATTCACGATGAAACACAGAGATTGCATCGGAATCAAACACAAAAAGCACAATGCTGACTTAAGTACAACAAGGCTGACACTTCTTCTTGTCTATGTTTGGAACCTATCCTGTGAGACGACTTTTAGATTCCGATGCTTCACTTCAGGTTTACTGTATCCCTTGGACCCTCTTATTGACGATGAAACACAGAAATTGCATCGGAATTAAATACGTAAGTCACAATGAAGACCAAAATACAAGAAGACTCACTCATCTTACTGTCTATGTTTTGAACCATTCCTGTTAGACCAGTTTATAATTCCGATGCTTCACTTCAGGTTTACTGTAACCCTTGGACCCTCTTATTGACGATGAAACACAGAAATTGCATCGGAATTAAATACTAAAGGCACAATGCAGACTTAAGTACAAGAAGACTGTCTCTTCTTACTGTCTATGTTTTAAACCATTCCTGTGACACTAGTTATAGATTCCGATGCTTCACTTCAGGTTTATTGTATCCCTTGGACCTTCTCATTGACGATGAAACTCAGATATTGCATCGGAATTAAATACAAAAGGCACAATGCCGACTTAAGTACAAGAAGACTGACTCTTTCCACAGTCTATGTTTTGAACCATTCCTGTGACACTAGTTACAGATTCCGCTGCTTCACTTCAGGTTTACTCTATCCCTCTGATCCTCTTATTGACGATGAAACACAGAATTTGCATCGGAATTAAATACAAAAGGCACAATGCCGACTTAAGTACAAGAAGACTGAGTCATCTTACTGTCTATGTTTTGATCCATTCCTGTGAGACCAGTTCATAATTCCGATGCTTCACTTCAGGTTTACTGTATCCCTTGGACCTTCGTATTCACGATGAAACACAGAAATTGCATCGGAATTAATTACAAAAGGCACAATGCCGACTTAAGTACAAGAAGACTGACTCTTCTTACTGTCTATGTTTTGAACCAATCCTGTGACACTAGTTATAGATTCCGATGCTTCACTTCAGGTTTACTGTATCCCTTGGACCTTCTTATTGACGATGAAACACAGAAATTGCATCGGAATTAAATACATAAGTCTCAATGAAGACCTAAATACAAGAAGACTGACTCATCTTACTGTCTATGTTTTGATCCATTCCTGTGAGACCAGTTCATAATTCCGGTGCTTCACTTCAGGTTTACTGTATCCCTTTGATCTTCTTATTGACGATGAAACACAGAAATTGCATCGGAATTAAATACAAAAGGCACAATGCCGACTTAAGAACAAGAAGACTGACTCATCTTACTGTCTATGCTTTGAACCATTCCTGTGACACTAGTTATTGATTCCGATGCTTCACTTCAGGTTTACTGTATCCCTCCGACCTTCTTATTGACGATGGAACACAGAAATTGCATCGGAATTAAATGAAAAAGGCGCAACGCCGACTTAAGTACAAGAAGACTGACTCTTTTTACTGACTACGTTTTGAACCATTCCTGTGACACTAGTTATTTATTCGGATGCTTCACTTCAGGTTTACTGTATCCCTCTGACCTTCTTATTCACGATGAAACATAGAAATTGCATCGGAATTAAATACAAAAGGCACAATGCCGACTTACGTACAAGAAGACTGACTCTTTTTAATGATTATGTTTTGAATCATTCCTGTGACACTAGTTATAGATTCGGATGCTTCACTTCAGGTTTACTGTATCCCTCTGACCTTCTTATTCTGGATGAAACACAGAAATTGCATCGGAATTAAATGGAAAAGGCACAATGCCGACTTAAGTACAATACGACTGACTTTTCTTACTGTCTATGCTTTGAACCATTCCTGTGACACTAGTTATAGTTTCCGATGCTTCACTTCAGGTTTACTGTATCCCTCTGACCTTCTTACTGACGATGAAACACAGAAATTGCATCGGAATTAGTACAAAAGGCACAATGCCGACTTAAATATAAGAAGACTGACTCTTCTTTGTGACTATGTTTGAACCATTCCTGTGACTCTAGTTATAGATCCCGATGCTTCACTTCAGGTTTACTGTCTCCCTCTGACCTTCTTATTGACGATGAAACACAGGAACTGCAACGGAATTAAATGGAAACGCCACAATGCCTACTTAAGTACAAGATGACTGACTCTTCTTACTGGCTATGTTTTGAACCATTCCTGTGACACTAGTTATATATTCCGAAGTTTCAACTCAGGTTTACTGTATCTCTTGGACCTTCTTATTGACGAAGAAACACAGAAATTGCATCGGAATTAAACACAAAAGGCACAATGCCGACTTAAGTACAATAAGGCTGACACTTCTTACTGCCTATGTTTTGAACCTTTCCTGTGCGACGACTTTTAGATTCCGATGCTTCACTTCAGGTTTACTGTTTCCCTTGGACCTTCTTATTGACGATGAAACACAGAAATTGCATCGGAATTAAATACATAAGTCACAATGAAGACCTAAATACAAGACGTCTGACTCATCTTACTGTCTATGTTTTGATCCATTCCTGTGAGACCAGTTTATAATTCCGATGCTTCACTTCAGGTTTACTGTATCCCTTGGACCTTCTTATTGACGAAGAAGCACAGAAATTGCAACGGAATTAAATAGAAAAGGCACTATGCCGACTTAAGTACAAGAAAACTGACTCTTCTTAATGCCTATCTTTTGAACCATACCTGTGACACTAGTTATAGATTCCGATTCTTCACTTCAGGTTTACTGTATCCCTTGGCCCTTCTTATTGACGATGAAGCACAGAAATTGCATCGAAATTAAATACAAAAGGCACAATGCCGACTTAAGTACAAGAAGACTGACTCTTCCTACTGTCTATGTTTTGAACCATTCCTGTGACACTAGTTCTAGATTCCGATGCTTTACTTCAGGTTTACTGTATCCCTCTGATCTTCGTATTGACGATGAAACACAGAAATTGCATCGGAATTTAATACAAAAGGCACAATGCCGACTTAAGTACAAGAAGACTGACTCATCTTATTGTCTATGTTTTGAACCATTCCGGTGTCACTAGTTATGCATTCCGATGCTTCACTTCAGGTTTACTGTATCCCTTGGACCTTCTTATTGACGAAGAAGCAAAGAAATTGCAACGGAATTAAATACAAAAGGCTCAATGCCGACTTAAGTAAAAGAAAACGGACTCTTCTTAATGTCTATGTTTTGAACCATTCCTGTGACACTAGTGATAGATTCCGATGCTTCACTTCAGGTTTACGGTATCCCTTGGACCTTCGTATTGACGATGACACACAGAAATTGCATCGTAATTAAATACAAAAGGCACAATGCCGACTTAAGTACAAGAAGACTGACTCCTCCTACTGTCTATGTATTAAACCATTCCTGTGACACTAGTTCTAGATTCCGATGCTTTACTTCAGGTTTACTGTATCCCTCTGATCTTCTCATTGACGATGAAACACAGAAATTGCATCGGAATTTAATACAAAAGGCACAATGCCGACTTAAGTACAAGAAGACTGACTCATCTTACTCTCTATGATTTGAACCATTCCGGTGTCACTAGTTATAGATTCCGATGCTTCACTTCAGGTTTACTGTATCTCTTGGACCTTCTTATTGACGATGAAACACAGAAATTGCATCGGAATGAAGTACAAAAGGCACAATGCCGACTTAAGTACAAGAAGACTGACTCTTCTTACTGTCTATGTTTAATACCATTCCTGTGACACTAGTTATAGATTCTGATGCCTCACTCCAGGTTTACTGTATCCCTCGGAAATTCTTATTATTGATGAAACACAGAAATTGCAACGGAATTAAATACAAAAGGCACAATGCCGACTTAAGTACAAGAAGACTGACTCTTCTTACTGACTATGTTTTGAACCATTCCTGTGACACTAGTTATAGATTCTGATGCTTCACTTCAGGTTTACTGTATCCCTTGGACCTTCTTATTGACGATGAAACACATAAATTGCATCGGAATTAAATAGAAAAGGCACAATGCCGACTTAAGTACAGGAAGACTGACTCTTCTTACTGTCTATGTTTTGAACCATTCCTGTGACACTAATTCTAGATTCCGATGCCACACTTCAGGTTTACTGTATCCCTCTGACCTTCTTATTGACGATGAAACACAGAAATTGCATCAGAATTAAATACAAAAGGAACAATACCGACTTAAGTACAAGAAGGCTGACTCTTCTTACTGTCTATGTTTTGAACCATTCCTGTGACACTAGTTATAGATTCCGATGCTTCACTTTAGGTTTACTGTATCCCTTAGACCTTCTTATTGACGATGAAACACAGAAATTGCATCGGAATTAAATACACAAGGCACAATGCCGACTTTAGTTCAAGAAGACTGACTCTTCTTACTGACCATGTTTTGAACCATTCCCGTGACTCTAGTTATAGATTCCGATGCTTCACTTCAGGTTTACGGTACCCCTCCGACCTTCTTATTTACGATGAAACACAGAAATTGCATCGGAAATAAATGCAAAAGGCACAATACCGACTTAAGTACAAGAAGACTGACTCTTCTTACTGTTTATGTTTTGAACCATTCCTGTGACACTAGTTATAGATTCCGATGCTTCACTTCAGGTTTACTGTATCCCTCTGACCTTCTTATTGACGATGAGACACAAAATTTCATCGGAATTAAATACAAAATGCACAATGCCGACTTAAGTACAAAAAGACTGACTCTTCTTACTGAGTATGATTAGATCCATTCCTGTGACACTAGTTATAGATTCCGATGCTTCACTTCAGGTTTACTGTATCTCTCTGACCTTCTTATTGACGATGAGACACAAAATTGCATCGGAATTAAATACAAAATGCACAATGCCGTCTTAAGTACAAGAAGACTGACTCTTCTTACTGTCTATGTCTTGAATCCTTCCTGTGAGACCAAATTTAGATTCCGATACTTCACCTCAGGTTTACTGTACCCCTTGGACCTTCGTATTCACGATGAAACACAGAGACTGCACCGGAATCAAACACAAAAGGCACAATGCCGACTTAAGTACAATATGGCTGAGACTTCTTACTGTCTATGTTTTGAACCTTTCCCGTGCGACGACTTTTAGATTCCGATGCTTCACTTCAGGTTTGCTGTTTCCCTTGCACCTTCTTATTGTCGATGAAACACAGAAATTGCATCGGATTTAAATACATAAGTCACAATGAAGACCTGAATACAAGACGACTGACTCATCTTACTGTCTATGATTTGATCCTTTCCTGTGAGACCAGTTTATAATTCCGATGCTTCACTTCAGGTTTACTGTATCCCTTGGTCCTTCTTATTGACGAAGAAGCACAGAATTTGTAACGGAATTAAATACGAAAGGCACAATGCCGACTTAAGTGCAAGAAAACTGACTCTTCTTAATGCCTATGTTTTGAACCATTCCTGTGACACTAGTTATAGATTCAGATGCTTCACTTCAGGTTTACTGTATCCCTTGGACCTTCTTATTGACGATGAAGCACAGAAATTGCATCGTAATTAAATACAAAAGGCACAATGCCGGCTTAAGTACAAGAAGACTGACTCTTCCTACTGTCTATGTTTTGAACCATTCCTGTGACACTAGTTCTAGATTCCGATGCATTACTTCAGGTTTACTGTATCCCTCGGATCTTCCTATTGACGATGAAACTCAGAAATTGCTTCGGAATTTAATACAAAAGGCACAATGCCGACTTAAGTACAAGAAGACTGACTCATCTTACTGTCTAAGTTTTGAACCATTCCGGTGTCACTAGTTATAGATTCCGATGCTTCACTTCAGGTTTACTGTATCTCTTGGACCTTCTTATTGACGAAGAAACACAGAAATTGCATCGGAAATAAACACAAAAGGCACAATGCCGACTTAAGTACAAAAAGACTGACTCTTCTTACTGACTATGATTAGAACCATTCCTGTGACACTAGTTATAGATTCCGATGCTTGACTTCAGGTTAAATGTATCTCTCTGACCTTCTTATTGACGATGAAACACAAAATTGCATCGGAATTAAATACAAAATGCACAATGCCGACTTAAGTACAAGAAGACTGACTCTTCTTACTGTCTATGTTTTTAATCCTTCCTGTGAGACCAATTTTTGATTCCGATACTTCACCTCAGGTTTACTGTACCCCTTGGACCTTCGTATTCACGATGAAACACAGATACTGCACCGGAATCAAACACAAAAGGCACAATGCCGACTTAAGTACAATAAGGCTGACACTTCTTACTGTCTATGTTTTGAACCTTTCCTGTGCGACGACTTTTAGATTCCGATGCTTCACTTCAGGTTTACTGTTTCCCTGGACCTTCTTATTGACGATGAAACACAGAAATTGCATCGGAATTAAATACAGAAGTCAGAATGAAGACCTAAATACAAGACGACTGACTCATCTTACTGTCTATGTTTTGATCCATTCCTGTGAGACCAGTTTATAATTGCGATGCTTCACTTCAGGTTTACTGTAGCCTTTGGACCTTCTTATTGACGAAGAAGCACAGAAATTGGACCGGAATTAAATACAAAAGGCACAAAGCCGACTTAAGTACAAGAAAACGGACTCTTCTTAATGTCTACGTTTTGAACCATTCCTGTGACACTAGTTATAGATTCCGATGCTTCACTTCAGGTTTACTGTATCCCTTGGACCTTCTTATTGACGATGAACACAGAAATTGCATCGTAATTAAATACAAAAGGCACAATGCCGACTTAAGTACAAGAAGACTGACTCTTCCTACTGTCTATGCTTTTAACCATTCCTGTGACACTAGTTCTAGATTCCGATGCTTTACTTCAGGTTTACTGTATCCCTCTGATCTTCTCATTGACGATGAAACACAGAAATTGCATCGGAATTTAATACAAAAGGCACAATGCCGACTTAAGTACAAGAGGACTGACTCATCTTACTGTCTATGATTTGAACCATTCCGGTGTCACTAGTTATAGATTCCGATGCTTCACTTCAGGTTTACTGTATCTCTTGGACCTTCTTATTGACGATGAAACACAGAAATTGCATCGGAATGAAATACAAAAGGCGCAATGCGGACTTAAGTACAAGAAGACTGACTCTTCTTACTGTTTATGTTTTGAACCATTCCTGTGACACCTAGTTATAGATTCCGATGCTTCAATTCAGGTCTACTGTAACCCATCGACCTTCTTATTCACGATGAAACACAGAAATTGCAGCGGAGTGAAATACAAAAGACACAATGCCGACTTAAGTACAAGAAGACTGACTCTTTTTACTGTCCATGTTTATAACCATTCCTGTGACACTAGTTATAGATTCTGATGCCTCACTCCAGGTTTACTGTATCCCTCGGACCTTCTTATTGACGATGAAACACAGAAATTGCAACGGAATTAAATACAAAAGGCACAATGCCGACTTAAATACAAGATGACTGACTCTTCTTAGTGACTATGTTTTGAACCATTCCTGTGACGCTAGTTATATATTCCGATGTTTCAACTCAGGTTTACTGTATCTCTTGGACCTTCTTATTGACGAAGAAACACAGAAACTGCATCGGAAGTAAACACAAAAGGCACAATGCCGACTTAAGTACAAAAAGACTGACTCTTCTTACTGACTATGATTAGAACCATTCCTGTGACACTAGTTATAGATTCCGATGCTTCACTTCAGGTTTACTGTATCCCTCTGACCTTCTTATTGGCGATGAGACACAAAATTGCATCGGAATTAAATACAAAATGCACAATGCCGACTTAAGTACAAGAAGACTGACTCTTCTTACTGTCTATGACTTGCATCCTTCCTGTGAGACCAATTTTAGATTCCGATACTTCACCTCAGGTTTACTGTACCCCTTGGACCTTCGTATTCACGATGAAACACAGACTGCACCGGAATCAAACACAAAAGGCACAATGCCGACTTAAGTACAATAAGGCTGACACTTCTTACTGTCTATGTTTTGAACCTTTCCTGTGCGACGACTTTTAGATTCCGATGCTTCACTTCTGGTTTACTGTTTCCCTTGGACCTTCTTATTGACGATGAAACACAGAAATTGCATCGGAATTAAATACATAAGTCACAATGAAGACCTAAATACAAGACGACTGACTCATCTTACTGTCTATGTTTTGATCCTTTCCTGTGAGACCAGTTTATAATTCCGATGCTTCACTTCAGGTTTACTGTATCCCTTGGACCTTCTTATTGACGAAGAAGCACAGAAATTGCAACGGAATTAAATACAAAAGGCACAATGCCGACTTAAGTACAAGTAAACTGACTCTTCTTAATGCCTATGTTTTGAACCAATCCTGTGACACTAGTTATAGATTCCGATTCTTCACTTCAGGTTTACTGTATCCCTTGGACCTTCGTATTGACGACGAAGCACAGATATTGCATCGTAATTAAATACAAAAGGCACAATGCCGACTTAAGTACAAGAAGACTGATTCTTCCTACTGTCTATGTTTTAAACCATTCCTGTGAGAGTAGTTCTAGATCCCGATGCTTTACTTCAGGTTTACTGTATCCCTCTGATCTTCCTATTGACGATGAAACACAGAAATTGCATCGCAATTTAATACAAAAGGCACAATGCCGACTTAAGTACAAGAAGACTGACTCATCTTACTGTCTATGTTTTGAACCATTCCGGTGTCACTAGTTATAGAATCCGATGCTTCACTTCAGGTTTACTGTATCTCTTGGACCTTCTTATTGACGATGAAACACAGAAATTGCATCGGAATTAAACACAAAAGGCACAATGCCGACTTAAGTACAAAAGGACTGACTCTTCTTACTGACTATGATTAGAACCATTCCTGTGACACTAGTTATAGATTCCGATGCTTCACTTCAGGTTTACTGTATCCTTCTGACCCTCTTATTGACGATGAAACACAAAATTGCATCGGAATTAAATACAAAATGCACAATGCCGACTTAAGTACAAGAAGACTGACTCTTCTTACTGACTATGTTTTGAATCCTTCCTGTGAGACCAAATTTAGATTCCGATACTTCACCTCAGGTTTACTGTACCCCTTGGACCTTCGTATTCACCATGAAACACAGAGACTGCACCGGAATCAAACACAAAAGGCACAATGCCGACTTAAGTACAATAAGGCTGACACTTCTTACTGTCTATGTTTTGAACCATTCCTGTGACACTAGTTACAGATTCTGATGCCTCACTCCAGGTTTACTGTATTCCTCGGAAATTCTTATTGACAATGAAACACAGTAATTACAACGGAATTAAATACAAAAGGCACAATGCCGACTTAAGTACAAGAAGACTGACTCTTCTTACTGACTATGTTTTGAACCATTCCTGTGACACTAGTTATAGATTCTGATGCTTCACTTCAGGTTTACTGTATCCCTTGGACCTGCTTATAGACGATGAAACACATAAATTGCTTCGGAATTTAATAGAAAGGCACTATGCCGACTTAAGTACAGGAAGACTGACTCTTCTTACTGTCTATGTTTGAACCATTCCCTTGACACTAGTTCTAGATTCCGATGCTACACTTCAGGTTTACTGTATCCCTCTGACCTTCTTATTGACGATGAAACACAGAAATTGCATCAGAATTAAATACAAAAGGCACAATACCGACTTAAGTACAAGAAGGCTGACTCTTCTTACTGTCTATGTTTTGAACCATTCCTGTGACACTAGTTATAGATTCCGATGCTTCACTTTAGGTTTTCTGTATCCCTTAGACCTTCTTATTGACGATGAAACACAGAAATTGCGTCGGAATTAAATACAAAAGGCACAGTGCCGACTTTAGTTCAAGAAGACTGACTCTTCTTACTGTCCATGTTTTGAACCATTCCTGTGACTCTAGTTATAGATTCCGATGCTTCACTTCAGGTTTACGGTACCCCTCAGACCTTCTTATTTACGATGAAACACAGAAATTGCATCGGAATTAAATACAAAAGGCACAATACCGACTCAAGTACAAGAAGACTGACTCTTCTTACTGTTTATGTTTTGAACCATTCCTGTGACACTAGTTATAGATTCCGATGCTTCAATTCAGGTCTACTGTATCCCATGGACCTTCTTATTCACGATGAGACACAGAAAATGCAGCGGAGTGAAATACAAAAGGCACAATGCCGACTTAAGTACAAGAAGACTGACTCTTTTTACTGTCTATGTTTAAAACCATTCCTGTGACACTAGTTATAGATTCTGAAGCCTCATTCCAGGTTTACTGTATCCCTCGGACCCTCTTATTGACGATGAAACACAGAAATTGCAACGAAATTAAATACAAAAGGCACAATGCCGACTTAAATACAAGAAGACTGACTCTTCTTAGTGACTATGCTTTGAACCATTCCTGTGACACTAGTTATATATTCCGATGTTTCAACTCAGGTTTACTGTATCTCTTGGACCTTCTTATTGACGAAGAAACACAGAAACTGCATCGGAATTAAACACAAAAGACACAATGCCGACTTAAGTGCAAGAAAACTGACTCTTCTTAATGCCTATGTTTTGAACCATTCCTGTGACACTAGTTATACATTCCGATGCTTCACTTCAGGTTTACTGTATCCCTTGGACATTCTTATTGACGATGAAGCACAGAAATTGCATCGGAATTAAACACGAAAGGCACAATGCTGACTTAAGAACAAAAAGACTGACTCTTCTTACTGACTATGATTAGAACCATTCCTGTGACACTAGTTATAGATTCCGATGCTTCACTTCAGGTTTACTGTATCTCTCTGACCTTCTTATTGACGATGAAACACAAAATTGCATCGGAATTAAATACAAAATGCACAATGCCGACTTAAGTACAAGAAGACTGACTCTTCTTACTGTCTATGTTTTGAATCCTTCCTGTGAGACCAATTTTTGATTCCGATACTTCACCTCAGGTTTACTGTACCCCTTGGACCTTCGTATTCACGATGAAACACAGAGACTGCACCGGAATCAAACACAAAAGGCACAATGCCGACTTAAGTACAATAAGGCTGACACTTCTTACTGTCTATGTTTTGAACCTTTCCTGTGCGACGACTTTTAGATTCCGATGCTTCACTTCAGGTTTACTGTTTCCCTTGGACCTTCTTATTGACGATGAAACACAGAAATTGCATCGGAATTATATACAGAAGCCACAATGAAGACCTAAATACAAGACGACTGACTCATCTTACTGTCTATGTTTTGATCCATTCCTGTGAGACCAGTTTATAATTGCGATGCTTCACTTCAAGTTTACTGTATCCTTTGGACCTTCTTATTGACGAAGAAGCACAGAAATTGCACCGGAATTAAATACAAAAGGCACAATGCCGACTTAAGTACAAGAAAACGGACTCTACTTAATGTCTATGTTTTGAACCATTCCTGTGACACTAGTTATAGATTCCGATGCTTCACTTCAGGTTTACTGTATCCCTTGGACTTTCTTATTGACGATGAAACACAGAAATTGCATCGTAATTAAATACAAAAGCTACAATGCCGACTTAAGTACAAGAAGACTGACTCATCCTACTGTCTATGCTTTTAACCATTCCTGTGACACTAGTTCTAGATTCCGATGCTTTACTTCAGGTGTACTGTATCCCTCTGATCTTCTCATTGACGATGAAACACAGAAATTGCATCGGAATTTAATACAAAAGGCACAATGCCGACTTAAGTACAAGGGGACTGACTCATCTTACTGTCTATGATTTGAACCATTCCGGTGTCACTAGTTATAGATTCCGATGCTTCACTTCAGGTTTACTGTATCTCTTGGACCTTCTTATTGACGATGAACCGCAGACATTGCATCGGAATGGAATACAAAAGGCGCAATGCCGACTTAAGTACAAGAAGACTGTCTCTTCATACTGTCTATGTTTAATACCATTCCTGTGACACTAGTAATAGATTCTGATGCCTCACTTCAGGTTTACTGTATCCCTCGGAAATTCTTATTGACGATGAAACACAGAAATTACAACGGAATTAAATACAAAAGGCACAATGCCGACTTAAGTACAAGAAGACTGACTCTTCTTACTGACTATGTTTTGAACCATTCCTGTGACACTAGTTATAGATTCTGATGCTTCACTTCAGGTTTACTGTTTCCCTTGGACCTACTTATTGACGATGAAACACAGAAATTGCTTCGGAATTAAATAGAAACGGCACTATGCCGACTTAAGTACAGGAAGACTGACTCTTCTTACTGTCTATGTTTGAACCATTCCTGTGACACTAGTTCTAGATTCCGATGCTACACTTCAGGTTTACTGTATCCCTCTGACCTTCTTATTGACGATGAAACACAGAAATTGCATCAGAATTAAATACAAAAGGCACAATACCGACTTAAGTACAAGAAGGCTGACTCTTCTTACTGTCTATGCTTTGAACCATTCCTGTGACACTAGTTATAGATTCCGATGCTTCACTTTAGGTTTACTGTATCCCTTAGACCTTCTTATTGACGATGAAACACAGAAATTGCGTCGGAATTAAATACAAAAGGCACAATGCCGACTTTAGTTCAAGAAGACTGACAATTCTTACTGTCCATGTTTTGAACCATTCCTGTGACTCTAGTTATAGATTCCGATGCTTCACTTCAGGTTTACGGTACCCCTCAGATGTTCTTATTTACGATGAAACACAGAAATTGCATCGGAATTAAATACAAAAGGCACAATACCGACTTAAGTACAAGAAGACTGACTCTTCTTACTGTTTATGTTTTGAACCATTCCTGTGACACTAGTTATAGATTCCGATGCTTCAATTCAGGTCTACTGTATGCCATCGACCTTCTTATTCACGATGAAACACAGAAATTGCAGCGGAGTGAAATACAAAAGGCACAATGCCGACTTAAGTACAAGAAGACTGACTCTTTTTACTGTCTATGGTTAAAACCATTCCTGTGACACTAGTTATAGATTCTGATGCCTCACTCCAGGTTTACTGTATCCCTCGGACCTTCTTATTGACGATGAAACACAGAAATTGCAACGGAATTAAATACAAAAGGCACAATGCCGACTTAAATACAAGAAGACTGCCTCTTCTTAGTGACTATGTTTTGAACCATTCCTGTGACACTAGTTATATATTCCGATGTTTCAACTCAGGTTTACTGTATCTCTTGGACCTTCTTATTGACGAAGAAACACAGAAACTGCATCGGAAGTAAACACAAAAGGCACAATGCCGACTTAAGTACAAAAAGACTGACTCTTCTTACTGAGTATGATTAGAACCATTCCTGTGACACTAGTTATAGATTCCGATGCTTCACTTCAGGTTTACTGTATCCCTCTGACCTTCTTATTGACGATGAGACACAAAATTGCATCGGAATTAAATACATAAGTCACAATGAAGACCTAAATACAAGACGACTGACTCATCTTACTGTCTATGTTTGATCCTTTCCTGTGAGACCAGTTTATAATTCCGATGCTTCACTTCAGGTTTACTGTATCCCTTGGACCTTCTTATTGACGAAGAAGCACAGAAATTGCAACGGAATTAAATACAAAAGGCACAATGCCGACTTAAGTACAAGAAAACTGACTCTTCTTAATGCCTATGTTTTGAACCATTCCTGTGACACTAGTTACAGATTCCGATGCTTCACTTCAGGTTTACTGTATTACTTGGACCTTCGTATTGACGATGAAGCACAGATATTGCATCGTAATTAAATACAAAAGGCACAATGCCGACTTAAGTACAAGAAGACTGACTCTTCCTACTGTCTATGTTTTGAACCATTCCTTTGAGACTAGTTCTAGATCCCGATGCTTTACTTCAGGTTTACTGTATCCCTCTGATCTTCCTATTGACGATGAAACACAGAAATTGCATTGCAATTTAATACAAAAGGCACAATGCCGACTTAAGTACAAGAAGACTGACTCATCTTACTGTCTATGTTTTGAACCATTCCGGTGTCACTAGTTATAGATTCCGATGTTTCACTTCAGGTTTACTGTATCTCTTGGACCTTCTTATTGACGATGAAACACAGAAATTGCATCGGAATTAAACACAAAAGGCACAATGCCGACTTAAGTACAAAAAGACTGACTCTTCTTACTGACTATGATTAGAACCATTCCTGTGACACTAGTTATAGATTCCGATGCTTCACTTCAGGTTTACTGTATCCTTCTGTTCCTTCTTATTGACGATGAAACACAAAATTGCATCGGAATTAAATACAAAATGCACAATGCCGACTTAAGTACAAGAAGACTGACTCTTCTTACTGTCTATGTTTTGAATCCTTCCTGTGAGACCAATTTTAGATTCCGATACTTCACCTCAGGTTTACTGTACCCCTTGGACCTTCGTATTCACGATGAAACACAGAGACTGCACCGGAATCAAACACAAAAGGCACAATGCCGACTTAAGTACAATAAGGCTGACACTTCTTACTGTCTATGTTTTGAACCATTCCTGTGACACTAGTTATAGATTCTGATGCCTCACTCCAGGTTTACTGTATTCCTCTGAAATTCTTATTGACGATGAAACACAGAAATTTCAACGGAATTAAATACAAAAGGCACAATGCCGACTTAAGTACAAGAAGACTGACTCTGCTTACTGACTATGTTTTGAACCATTCCTGTGACACTAGTTATAGATTCTGATGCTTCACTTCAGGTTTACTGTATCCCTTGGACCTGCTTATAGACGATGAAACACGTAAATTGCTTCGGAATTAAATAGAAAAGGCACTGTGCCGACTTAAGTACAGGATGACTGACTCTTCTTACTGTCTATGTTTGTACCATTCCTGTGACACTAGTTCTAGATTCCGATGCTACACTTCAGGTATACTGTATCCCTCTGACCTTCTTATTGACGATGAAACACAGAAATTGCATCAGAATTAAATACAAAAGGCACAATACCGACTTCAGTACAAGAAGGCTGACTCTTCTTACTGTCTATGTTTTGAACCATTCCTGTGACACTAGTTATAGATTCCGATGCTTCACTTTAGGTTTACCGTATCCCTTAGACCTTCTTATTGACGATGAAATACAGAAATTGCATCGGAATTAAATACATAAGTCACAATGAAGACCTACATACAAGACGACTGACTCATCTTACTGTCTATGTTTTGATCCTTTCCTGTGAGACCAATTTATAATTCCGATGCTTCACTTCAAGTTTACTGTATCCCTTGGACCTTCTTATTGACGAAGAAGCACAGAAATTGCAACTGAATTAAATACAAAAGGCACAATGCCGACTTAAGTACAAGAAAACTGACTCTCCTTAATGCCTATGTTTTGAACCATTCCTGTGACACTAGTTATAGATTCCGATGCTTCACTTCAGGTTTACTGTATCCCGTGGACCTTCGTATTGACGATGAAGCACAGAAATTGCATCGTAATTAAATACAAAAGGCACAATGCCGACTTAAGTACAAGAAGACTGACTCTTCCTACTGTCTATGTTTTGAACCATTCCTGTGACACTAGTTCTAGATCCCGATGCTTTACTTCAAGTTTACTGTATCCCTCTGATCTTCCTATTGACGATGAAACACAGAAATTGCATCGCAATTTAATACAAAAGGCACAATGCCGACTTAAGTACAAGAAGACTCACTCATCTTACTGTCTATGTTTTGGACCATTCCGGTGTCACTAGTTATAGATTCCGATGCTTCACTTCAGGTTTACTGTATCCCTCTGACCTTCTTATAGACGATGAAAAACAAAATTGCATCGGAATTAAATACAAAATGCACAATGCCGACTTAAGTACAAGAAGACTGACTCTTCTTACTGTCTATGTTTTGAATCCTTCCTGTGAGACCAATTTTAGATTCCGATACTTCACCTCAGGTTTACTGTACCCCTTGGACCTTCGTATTCACGATGAAACACAGAGACTGCACCGGAATCAAACACAAAAGGCACAATGCCAACTTAAGTACAGTAAGGCTGACACTTCTTACTGTCTATGTTTTGAACCTTTCCTGTGCGATGACTTTTAGATTCTGATGCTTCACTTCAGGTTCACTGTTTCCCTTGGACCTACTTATTGACGATGAAACACAGAAATTGCATCGGAATTAAATACAAAATCACAATGAAGACCAAAATACAAGACGACTGACTCATCTTACTGTCTATGTTTTGATCCATTCCTGTGAGACCAGTTTATAATTGCGATGCTTCACTTCAGGTTTACTGTATCTCTTGGACCTTCTTATTGACGATGAAACACAGAAATTGCATCGGAATTAAACACAAAATGCACAATGCCGACTTAAGTACAAGAAGAATGACTCTTCCTACTGTCTATATTTTGAACCATTCCTGTGACACTAGTTCTAGATTCCGATGCTTTACTTCAGGTTTTCTGTATCCCTCTGATCTTCTCATCGACGATGAAACACAGAAATTGCATCGGAATTTAATACAAAAGGCACAATGCCGACTTAAGTACAAGAAGACTGGCTCATCTTACTGTCTATGATTTGAACCATTCCGGTGTCACTAGTTATAGATTCCGATGCTTCAATTCAGGTCTACTGTATCCCATCGACCTTCTTATTCACGATGAAACACAGAAATTGCATCGGAGTGATATACAAAAGGCATAATGCCGACATAAGTACAAGAAGACTGACTCTTTTTACTGTCTATGTTTAAAACCATTCCTGTGACACTAGTTATGGATTCCGATGCTTCACTTCAGGTTTACAGTATCCCTTGGACCTTCTTATCGACGATGAAACACAGATATTGCATCGTAATTAAATACAAAAGGCACAATGCCGACTTAGGTACAAGAAGACTGACTCTTCCTACTGTCTATGTTTTGAACCATTCCTGTGACACTAGTTATAGATTCCGATGCTTCAATTCAGGTCTACTGTATCCCATCGACCTTCTTATTCACGATGAAACACAGAAATTGCATCGGAGTGAAATACAAAAGGCACAATGCCGACATAAGTACAAGAAGACTGACTCTTTTTACTGTCTATGTTTAAAACCATTCCTGTGACACTAGTTATAGATTCTGATGCCTCACTCCAGGTTTACTGTATCCCTTGGACCTTCTTATTGACGATGAATCACAGAAATTGCTACGGAATTAAATACAAAAGGCACAATGCCGACTTAAATACAAGAAGACTGACTCTTCTTAGTGACTATGTTTTGAACCATTCCTGTGACACTAGTTATAGATTCCGATGCTTCAATTCAGGTCTACTGTATCCCATCGACCTTCTTATTCACGATGAAACACAGAAATTGCATCGGAGTGAAATACAAAAGGCACAATGCCGACATAAGTAAAAGAAGACTGACTCCTCTTACTGTCTATGTTTTGATCCATTCCTGTGATACTAGTTATAGATTCCGATCCTTCACTTCAGGTTTACTGTATCCCTCTGACCTTCTTATTGACGATGAAACACAGAAATTACATCGGAATTAAATACAAAAGGCACAATGCCGACATTAGTACAAGAAGACTGACTCTCCTTACTGTCTATGCTTTGAAACATTCCTGTGACACTAGTTATAGATTCCGATGCATCACCCCAGGTTTACTGTATCCCTTGAACCTTCTTATTGACGATGAAACACAGAAATTGCATCGGAATTAAATACAAAAGGCACAATGCCGACTTAAGGACAAAGAGACTGACTCTTCTTACTGGCTATGTTTTGAACCATTCCTGTGACACTAGCTATAGATTCCGATGCTTCACTTCAGGTTTACTGTATCCCTCTGACCTTCTTATTGACGATGAAACACAGAAATAGCATCTGGATTAAATACAAAAGGCACAATATCGACTTAAGTACAAGAAGACTGATTATTCCTACTGTCTATGTTTTGAACCATTCCTGTGACACTAGTTTTGGATTCCGATGCTTCACTTTAGGTTTACTGTATCCCTCTGACCTTGTTGTTGTTGATGAAACACAGAAATTGCATCGGAATTAAATACAAAAGGCACAATGCCGACTTCAGTACAAGAAGACTGACTGTTCCTACTATCTATGCTTTTGAACCATTCCTGTGACACTAGTTATAGATTCCGATGCTACACTCCAGGTTTACTGTATCCCTTGGACCTTCTTATTGACGATGAAACAGAGAAATTGCATCGGAATTAAATAAAAAAGGCACAATGCCGACTTAAGGGCAAGAAGACTGACTGTTCTTACTGTCTATGCTTTGAACCTTTACTGTGACACTAGTTATAGATTCCGATGCTTCACTTCAGGTTTACTGTTTCCCTTGGACCTCCTTATTGACGATGAAACACAGAAATTGCATCGGAATTAAATACAAAAGGCACAATGCCGACTTAAGTACAAGAAGACTGATTCTTTTTACTGACTATGCTTTGAACCATTCCTGTGACGACAGTTATAGATTCGGATGCTTCACTTCAGGTTTACTGTATCCCTCTGACCTTCTTATTCACGATGTAACACAGAAATTGCATCGGAATTTAATAGAAAAGTCACAATGCCGACATAAGTACAAGGCGACTGGCTTTTCTTACTGTCTATGCTTTGAACCATTCTTGTGACACTAGTTATAGATTCCGATTCCTCACTTCAGGTTTACTGTATCCCTTGGACCTTCTTATTGACGATGAAACACAGAAATTGCATCGGAATTAAATGAAAAAGGCACAACGCCGACTTCAGTACAAGAAGACTGACTCTTTTTACTGACTACGTTTTGAACCATTCCTGTGACACTAGTTATGGATTCGGATGCTTCACTTCAGGTTTACTGTATCCCTCTGACCTTCTTATTCGCGATGAAACATAGAAATTGCATCGGAATTAAATACAAAAGGCAGAATGCCGGCTAAAGTACAAGACGACTGACTTTTCTTAGTGACTATGATTAGAACCATTCCTGTGACACTAGTTATAGATTCCGATGCGTCACTTCAGGTTTACTGTATCCCTCTGACCTTCTTATTGACGATGAAACACAAAATTGCATCGGAATTAAATACAAAATGCACAATGCCGACTTAAGTACAAGAAGACTGACTCTTCTTACAGTCTATGTTTGAAACCATTCCTGTGACTCTAGTTATAGATTCTGATGCCTCACTCCAGGTTTACTGTATCCCTCGGAAATTCTTATTGACGATGAAACACAGAAATTGCAACGGAATTAAATACAAAAGGCACAATGCCGGCTTAAGAACAAGAAGACTGACTCTTCTTACTGTCTATATTTTGAACCATCCCTGTGAGACCAGTTTATAATTCCGATGCTTCACTTCAGGTTTACTGTATCCCCTGGACCTTCTTATTGACGATGAGACACATAAATTGCATCAGATTTAAATACAAAAGGCACAATACCGACTTAAGAACAAGAAGGCTGACTCATCTTACTGTCTATACATTGAACCATTCCTGTGACACTAGTTACAGATTCCGATGCTTCACTTTAGGTTTACTGTATCCCTTAGACCGTCTTATTGACGATGAAACACAGAAATTGCATCGGAATTAAATACAAAAGGCACAATGCCGACTTCAGTTCAAGAAGACTGACTCTTCTTACTGTCCATGTTTTGAACCATTCCTGTGACTCTAGTTATAGATTCCGATGCTTCACTTCAGGTTTACGGTACCCCTCTGACCTTCTTATTTACGATGAAACACAGAAATTGCATCGGAATTAAATACAAAAGGCACAATACCCACTTAAGTACAAGAAGACTGACTCTTCTTACTGTTTATGTTTTGAACCATTCCTGTGACACTAGTTATAGATTCCGATGCTTCAAATCAGGTCTACTGTATCTCATCGACCTTCTTATTCACGATGAAACACAGAAATTGCATCGGAGTGAAATACAAAAGGCACAATGCCGACTTAAGTACAAGAAGACTGACTCTTATTGCTGTCTATGTTTAAAACCATTCCTGTGACACTAGTTTTAGATTCTGATGCCTCACTCCAGGTTTACTGTATCCCTCGGACCTTCTTATTGACGATGAAACACAGCAATTGCAACGGAATTAAATACAAAAGGCACAATGCCGACTTAAATACAAGAAGATTGACTCATCTTACTGTCTATGATTTGATCCATTCCTGTGAGACCAGTTCATAGTTCCGATGCTTCACTTCAGGTTTACTGTATCCCTTGGACCTTCTTATTAACGATGAAACACATAAATTGCATCGGAGTTAAATAGAAAAGGCACAATGCCGACATAAGTACAAGAAGACTGACTCCTCTTACTCTCTAAGCTTTGAACCATTCCTGTGATACTAGTTATAGATTCCGATGCTTCACTTCAGGTTTACTGTATCCCTTGAACCTTCTTATTGACGATGAAACACAGAAAGTGCATCGGAATTAAATACAAAAGGCACAATGACGACTTAAGGACAAAAAGACTGGCTCTTCTTACTGACTATGTTTTGAACCATTCCTGTGACACTAGCTATAGATTGCGATGCTTCACTTCAGGTTTACTGTATACCTTGGACCTTCTTATTGACGATGAAACACAGAAATTGCATCGGAATTAAATACAAAAATCACAATATCGACTTAAACACAAGATGACTGACTATTCCTACTGTCTATGTTTTGAACCATTCCTGTGACACTAGTTTTGGATTCCGATGCTTCACTTCAGGTTTACTGTATCCCTCTGACCATGTTATTGTTGATGAAACACAGAAATTGCATCGGAATTAAATACAAAAGGCACAATGCCGACTTCAGTACAAGAAGACTCACTCCTCCTACTATCTATGTTTTGAACCATTCCTGTGACACTTGTTATAGATTCCGATGCTACACTCCAGGTTTACTGTATCCCTTGGACCTTCTTATTGACGATGAAACTCTGAAATTGCATCGGAATTAAATAAAAAAGGCACAATGCCGACTTAAGTGTAAGAAGACTGACTGTTCTTACTGACTATGTTTTGAACCATTCCTGTGACACTAGTTATAAATTCCGATGCTTCACTTCTGGTTTACTGTATCCCTTGGACCTCCTTATTGACGATGAAACACAGAAATTGCATCGGAATTAAATACAAAAGGCACAATTACGACTTAAGTACAAGAAGACTGATTCTTTTTACTGACTATGTTTTCAGCCATTCCTGTGACAAGAGTTATAGATTCGGATGCTTCACTTCAGGTTTACTGTATCCCTCTGACCTTTTTATTCACGAAGTAACACAGAAATTGCATCGGAATTAAATAGAAAAGTCACAATGCCGACTTTAGTACAAGACGACTGGCTTTTCTTACTGTCTATGCTTTGAACCATTCCTGTGACCCTAGTTATAGATTCCGATGCTTCACTTCAGGTTTACTGTATCCCTTGGACCGTCTTATTGACGATGAAACACAGAAATTGCATCGGAATTAAATACAAAAGGCACAATGCCGACTTAAGTACAAGAAGACTGACTCTTCTTACTGTCATTGTTTTAAACCATTCCTGTGACACTAGTTATAGATTCCGATGCTTCACTTCAGGTTTACTGTATCCCTTGGACCTTCACATTGACGATGAAATACAGATATTGCATCGGAATTAAATACAATAGGCACAATGCCGAGTTAAGTACAAGAAGACTGACTCTTCCTACTGTCTATGCTTTGAACCATTCCTGTGACACTAGTTACAGATTCCGATGCTTCACTTCAGGTTTACTGTATCCCCCTGACCTTCTTTTTGACGTTGAAACAAAGAAATTGCAACGGAATTAATTACAAAAGGCACAATGCCGACTAAAGTAAAAGAAGTCTGACTCTTCTTACTGTCAATGCTTTGAACCATTCCTGTGACACTAGTTATAGATTCCGATGCTTCACTCCAGGTTTACTGTATCCCTTGGACCTTCATATTGACGATGAAAGACAGAAATAGGATCAGAATTAAAGAGAAAATGCACAGTGATGACTTAAGTACAACAAGACTGTCTCTTCTTACTTACTATGTTTTGAACCAATCCTGTGACACTAATTATAGATTCCGATGCTTCACTCCAGGTTTAATGTATCCCTTTGACCTTCTTATTGACAATGAAACACAGAAATTGCATCGAAATTAAATACAAAAGGCACAATGCCGGCTTCAGTACAAGAAGACTGACTCTTCCTACTATCTATGTTTTGAACCATTCCTGTGACACTTGTTATAGATTCCGATGCTACACTCCAGGTTTACTGTATCCCTTGGACCGTCTTATTGGCGATGAAACACAGAAATTGCATCGGAATTAAATAAAAAAGGCACAATGCCGACTTAAGGGTAAGAAGACTGACTGTTCTTACTGACTATGGTTTGAACCGTTCCTGTGACACTAGTTATAGATTCCGATGCTTCACTTCAGGTTTACTGTATCCCTTGGACCTCCTTATTGACGATGAAACACAGAAATTGCATCGGAATTAAATACAAAAGCACAATGCCGACTTAAGTACAAGAAGACTGACTCTTCTTACTGTCCATGTTTTGAACCATTCCTGTGACTCTAGTTATAGATTCCGATGCTTCACTTCAGGTTTACGGTACCCCTCTGACCTTCTTATTTACGATGAAACACAGAAATTGCATCGGAATTAAATACAAAAGGCACAATACCCACTTAAGTACAAGAAGACTGACTCTTCTTACTGTTTATGTTTTGAACCATTCCTGTGACACTAGTTATAGATTCCGATGCTTCAATTCAGGTCTACTGTGTGCCATCGACCTTCTTATTCACGATGAAACACAGAAATTGCAGCGGAGTGAAATACAAAAGGCACAATGCCGACTTAAGTACAAGAAGACTGACTCTTTTTACTGTCTATGGTTAAAACCATTCCTGTGACACTAGTTATAGATTCTGATGCCTCACTCCAGGTTTACTGTATCCCTCGGACCTTCTTATTGACGATGAAACACAGAAATTGCAACGGAATTAAATACAAAAGGCACAATGCCGACTTAAATACAAGAAGACTGCCTCTTCTTAGTGACTATGTTTTGAACCATTCCTGTGACACTAGTTATATATTCCGATGTTTCAACTCAGGTTTACTGTATCTCTTGGACCTTCTTATTGACGAAGAAACACAGAAACTGCATCGGAAGTAAACACAAAAGGCACAATGCCGACTTAAGTACAAAAAGACTGACTCTTCTTTCTGAGTATGATTAGAACCATTCCTGTGACACTAGTTATAGATTCCGATGCTTCACTTCAGGTTTACTGTATCCCTCTGACCTTCTTATTGACGATGAGACACAAAATTGCATCGGAATTAAATACATAAGTCACAATGAAGACCTAAATACAAGACGACTGACTCATCTTACTGTCTATGTTTGATCCTTTCCTGTGAGACCAGTTTATAATTCCGATGCTTCACTTCAGGTTTACTGTATCCCTTGGACCTTCTTATTGACGAAGAAGCACAGAAATTGCAACGGAATTAAATACAAAAGGCACAATGCCGACTTAAGTACAAGAAAACTGACTCTTCTTAATGCCTATGTTTTGAACCATTCCTGTGACACTAGTTACAGATTCCGATGCTTCACTTCAGGTTTACTGTATTACTTGGACCTTCGTATTGACGATGAAGCACAGATATTGCATCGTAATTAAATACAAAAGGCACAATGCCGACTTAAGTACAAGAAGACTGACTCTTCCTACTGTCTATGTTTTGAACCATTCCTGTGAAACTAGTTCTAGATCCCGATGCTTTACTTCAGGTTTACTGTATCCCTCTGATCTTCCTATTGACGATGAAACACAGAAATTGCATTGCAATTTAATACAAAAGGCACAATGCCGACTTAAGTACAAGAAGACTGACTCATCTTACTGTCTATGTTTTGAACCATTCCGGTGTCACTAGTTATAGATTCCGATGTTTCACTTCAGGTTTACTGTATCTCTTGGACCTTCTTATTGACGATGAAACACAGAAATTGCATCGGAATTAAACACAAAAGGCACAATGCCGACTTAAGTACAAAAAGACTGACTCTTCTTACTGACTATGATTAGAACCATTCCTGTGACACTAGTTATAGATTCCGATGCTTCACTTCAGGTTTACTGTATCCTTCTGTTCCGTCTTATTGACGATGAAACACAAAATTGCATCGGAATTAAATACAAAATGCACAATGCCGACTTAAGTACAAGAAGACTGACTCTTCTTACTGTCTATGTTTTGAATCCTTCCTGTGAGACCAATTTTAGATTCCGATACTTCACCTCAGGTTTACTGTACCCCTTGGACCTTCGTATTCACGATGAAACACAGAGACTGCACCGGAATCAAACACAAAAGGCACAAAGCCGACTTAAGTACAATAAGGCTGACACTTCTTACTGTCTATGTTTTGAACCATTCCTGTGACACTAGTTATAGATTCTGATGCCTCACTCCAGGTTTACTGTATTCCTCTGAAATTCTTATTGACGATGAAACACAGAAATTTCAACGGAATTAAATACAAAAGGCACAATGCCGACTTAAGTACAAGAAGACTGACTCTGCTTACTGACTATGTTTTGAACCATTCCTGTGACACTAGTTATAGATTCTGATGCTTCACTTCAGGTTTACTGTATCCCTTGGACCTGCTTATAGACGATGAAACACGTAAATTGCTTCGGAATTAAATAGAAAAGGCACTGTGCCGACTTAAGTACAGGATGACTGACTCTTCTTACTGTCTATGTTTGTACCATTCCTGTGACACTAGTTCTAGATTCCGATGCTACACTTCAGGTATACTGTATCCCTCTGACCTTCTTATTGACGATGAAACACAGAAATTGCATCAGAATTAAATACAAAAGGCACAATACCGACTTCAGTACAAGAAGGCTGACTCTTCTTACTGTCTATGTTTTGAACCTTTCCTGTGCGACGACTTTTAGATTCTGATGCTTCACTTCAGGTTCACTGTTTCCCTTGGACCTACTTATTGACGATGAAACACAGAAATTGCATCGGAATTAAATACAAAATCACAATGAAGACCAAAATACAAGACGACTGACTCATCTTACTGTCTATGTTTTGATCCATTCCTGTGAGACCAGTTTATAATTGCGATGCTTCACTTCAGGTTTACTGTATCTCTTGGACCTTCTTATTGACGATGAAACACAGAAATTGCATCGGAATTAAACACAAAATGCACAATGCCGACTTAAGTACAAGAAGAATGACTCTTCCTACTGTCTATATTTTGAACCATTCCTGTGACACTAGTTCTAGATTCCGATGCTTTACTTCAGGTTTTCTGTATCCCTCTGATCTTCTCATCGACGATGAAACACAGAAATTGCATCGGAATTTAATACAAAAGGCACAATGCCGACTTAAGTACAAGAAGACTGGCTCATCTTACTGTCTATGATTTGAACCATTCCGGTGTCACTAGTTATAGATTCCGATGCTTCAATTCAGGTCTACTGTATCCCATCGACCTTCTTATTCACGATGAAACACAGAAATTGCATCGGAGTGATATACAAAAGGCATAATGCCGACATAAGTACAAGAAGACTGACTCTTTTTACTGTCTATGTTTAAAACCATTCCTGTGACACTAGTTATGGATTCCGATGCTTCACTTCAGGTTTACTGTATCCCTTGGACCTTCTTATCGACGATGAAACACAGATATTGCATCGTAATTAAATACAAAAGGCACAATGCCGACTTAGGTACAAGAAGACTGACTCTTCCTACTGTCTATGTTTTGAACCATTCCTGTGACACTAGTTATAGATTCCGATGCTTCAATTCAGGTCTACTGTATCCCATCGACCTTCTTATTCACGATGAAACACAGAAATTGCATCGGAGTGAAATACAAAAGGCACAATGCCGACATAAGTACAAGAAGACTGACTCTTTTTACTGTCTATGTTTAAAACCATTCCTGTGACACTAGTTATAGATTCTGATGCCTCACTCCAGGTTTACTGTATCCCTTGGACCTTCTTATTGACGATGAATCACAGAAATTGCTACGGAATTAAATACAAAAGGCACAATGCCGACTTAAATACAAGAAGACTGACTCTTCTTAGTGACTATGTTTTGAACCATTCCTGTGACACTAGTTATAGATTCCGATGCTTCAATTCAGGTCTACTGTATCCCATCGACCTTCTTATTCACGATGAAACACAGAAATTGCATCGGAGTGAAATACAAAAGGCACAATGCCGACATAAGTAAAAGAAGACTGACTCCTCTTACTGTCTATGTTTTGATCCATTCCTGTGATACTAGTTATAGATTCCGATCCTTCACTTCAGGTTTACTGTATCCCTCTGACCTTCTTATTGACGATGAAACACAGAAATTACATCGGAATTAAATACAAAAGGCACAATGCCGACATTAGTACAAGAAGACTGACTCTCCTTACTGTCTATGCTTTGAAACATTCCTGTGACACTAGTTATAGATTCCGATGCATCACCCCAGGTTTACTGTATCCCTTGAACCTTCTTATTGACGATGAAACACAGAAATTGCATCGGAATTAAATACAAAAGGCACAATGCCGACTTAAGGACAAAGAGACTGACTCTTCTTACTGGCTATGTTTTGAACCATTCCTGTGACACTAGCTATAGATTCCGATGCTTCACTTCAGGTTTACTGTATCCCTCTGACCTTCTTATTGACGATGAAACACAGAAATAGCATCTGGATTAAATACAAAAGGCACAATATCGACTTAAGTACAAGAAGACTGATTATTCCTACTGTCTATGTTTTGAACCATTCCTGTGACACTAGTTTTGGATTCCGATGCTTCACTTTAGGTTTACTGTATCCCTCTGACCTTGTTGTTGTTGATGAAACACAGAAATTGCATCGGAATTAAATACAAAAGGCACAATGCCGACTTCAGTACAAGAAGACTGACTGTTCCTACTATCTATGCTTTTGAACCATTCCTGTGACACTAGTTATAGATTCCGATGCTACACTCCAGGTTTACTGTATCCCTTGGACCTTCTTATTGACGATGAAACAGAGAAATTGCATCGGAATTAAATAAAAAAGGCACAATGCCGACTTAAGGGCAAGAAGACTGACTGTTCTTACTGACTATGCTTTGAACCTTTACTGTGACACTAGTTATAGATTCCGATGCTTCACTTCAGGTTTACTGTTTCCCTTGGACCTCCTTATTGACGATGAAACACAGAAATTGCATCGGAATTAAATACAAAAGGCACAATGCCGACTTAAGTACAAGAAGACTGATTCTTTTTACTGACTATGCTTTGAACCATTCCTGTGACGACAGTTATAGATTCGGATGCTTCACTTCAGGTTTACTGTATCCCTCTGACCTTCTTATTCACGATGTAACACGGAAATTGCATCGGAATTTAATAGAAAAGTCACAATGCCGACTTAAGTACAAGGCGACTGGCTTTTCTTACTGTCTATGCTTTGAACCATTCCTGTGACACTAGTTATAGATTCCGATTCCTCACTTCAGGTTTACTGTATCCCTTGGACCTTCTTATTGACGATGAAACACAGAAATTGCATCGGAATTAAATGAAAAAGGCACAACGCCGACTTCAGTACAAGAAGACTGACTCTTTTTACTGACTACGTTTTGAACCATTCCTGTGACACTAGTTATGGATTCGGATGCTTCACTTCAGGTTTACTGTATCCCTCTGACCTTCTTATTCGCGATGAAACACAGAAATTGCATCGGAATTAAATACAAAAGGCAGAATGCCGGCTAAAGTACAAGACGACTGACTTTTCTTAGTGACTATGATTAGAACCATTCCTGTGACACTAGTTATAGATTCCGATGCGTCACTTCAGGTTTACTGTATCCCTCTGACCTTCTTATTGACGATGAAACACAAAATTGCATCGGAATTAAATACAAAATGCACAATGCCGACTTAAGTACAAGAAGACTGACTCTTCTTACAGTCTATGTTTGAAACCATTCCTGTGACTCTAGTTATAGATTCTGATGCCTCACTCCAGGTTTACTGTATCCCTCGGAAATTCTTATTGACGATGAAACACAGAAATTGCAACGGAATTAAATACAAAAGGCACAATGCCGGCTTAAGTACAAGAAGACTGACTCTTCTTACTGTCTATATTTTGAACCATC
Source organism: Schistocerca piceifrons (assembly GCF_021461385.2). NCBI lineage: Eukaryota > Metazoa > Arthropoda > Insecta > Orthoptera > Acrididae > Schistocerca > Schistocerca piceifrons. The sequence goes on from NW_025728435.1 coordinate 431,923, forward strand.
CCTGAGAGACCAGTTTATAATTCCGATGCTTCACTTCAGGTTTACTGTATCCCCTGGACCTTCTTATTGACGATGAGACACATAAATTGCATCAGATTTAAATACAAAAGGCACAATACCGACTTAAGAACAAGAAGGCTGACTCATCTTACTGTCTATACATTGAACCATTCCTGTGACACTAGTTACAGATTCCGATGCTTCACTTTAGGTTTACTGTATCCCTTAGACCGTCCTATTGACGATGAAACACAGAAATTGCATCGGAATGAAATACAAAAGGCACAATGCCGACTTTAGTTCAAGAAGACTGACTCTTCTTACTGTCCATGTTTTGAACCATTCCTGTGACTCTAGTTATAGATTCCGATGCTTCACTTCAGGTTTACGGTACCCCTCTGAGCTTCTTATTTACGATGAAACACAGAAATTGCATCGGAATTAAATACAAAAGGCACAATACCCACTTAAGTACAAGAAGACTGACTCTTCTTACTGTTTATGTTTTGAACCATTCCTGTGACACTAGTTATAGATTCCGATGCTTCAAATCAGGTCTACTGTATCTCATCGACCTTCTTATTCACGATGAAACACAGAAATTGCATCGGAGTGAAATACAAAAGGCACAATGCCGACTTAAGTACAAGAAGACTGACTCTTATTACTGTCTATGTTTAAAACCATTCCTGTGACACTAGTTTTAGATTCTGATGCCTCACTCCAGGTTTACTGTATCCCTCGGACCTTCTTATTGACGATGAAACACAGCAATTGCAACGGAATTAAATACAAAAGGCACAATGCCGACTTAAATACAAGAAGATTGACTCATCTTACTGTCTATGATTTGATCCATTCCTGTGAGACCAGTTCATAGTTCCGATGCTTCACTTCAGGTTTACTGTATCCCTTGGACCTTCTTATTAACGATGAAACACATAAATTGCATCGGAGTTAAATAGAAAAGGCACAATGCCGACATAAGTAAAAGAAGACTGACTCCTCTTACTCTCTAAGCTTTGAACCATTCCTGTGATACTAGTTATAGATTCCGATGCTTCACTTCAGGTTTACTGTATCCCTTGAACCTTCTTATTGACGATGAAACACAGAAAGTGCATCGGAATTAAATACAAAAGGCACAATGACGACTTAAGGACAAAAAGACTGGCTCTTCTTACTGACTATGTTTTGAACCATTCCTGTGACACTAGCTATAGATTGCGATGCTTCACTTCAGGTTTACTGTATACCTTGGACCTTCTTATTGACGATGAAACACAGAAATTGCATCGGAATTAAATACAAAAGGCACAATATCGACTTAAACACAAGATGACTGACTATTCCTACTGTCTATGTTTTGAACCATTCCTGTGACACTAGTTTTGGATTCCGATGCTTCACTTCAGGTTTACTGTATCCCTCTGACCATGTTATTGTTGATGAAACACAGAAATTGCATCGGAATTAAATACAAAAGGCACAATGCCGACTTCAGTACAAGAAGACTCACTCCTCCTACTATCTATGCTTTGAACCATTCCTGTGACACTTGTTATAGATTCCGATGCTACACTCCAGGTTTACTGTATCCCTTGGACCTTCTTATTGACGATGAAACTCTGAAATTGCATCGGAATTAAATAAAAAAGGCACAATGCCGACTTAAGTGTAAGAAGACTGACTGTTCTTACTGACTATGTTTTGAACCATTCCTGTGACACTAGTTATAAATTCCGATGCTTCACTTCTGGTTTACTGTATCCCTTGGACCTCCTTATTGACGATGAAACTCAGAAATTGCATCGGAATTAAATACAAAAGGCACAATTACGACTTAAGTACAAGAAGACTGATTCTTTTTACTGACTATGTTTTCAGCCATTCCTGTGACAAGAGTTATAGATTCGGATGCTTCACTTCAGGTTTACTGTATCCCTCTGACCTTTTTATTCACGATGTAACACAGAAATTGCATCGGAATTAAATAGAAAAGTCACAATGCCGACTTTAGTACAAGACGACTGGCTTTTCTTACTGTCTATGCTTTGAACCATTCCTGTGACCCTAGTTATAGATTCCGATGCTTCACTTCAGGTTTACTGTATCCCTTGGACCGTCTTATTGACGATGAAACACAGAAATTGCATCGGAATTAAATACAAAAGGCACAATGCCGACTTAAGTACAAGAAGACTGACTCTTCTTACTGTCAATGTTTTAAACCATTCCTGTGACACTAGTTATAGATTCCGATGCTTCACTTCAGGTTTACTGTATCCCTTGGACCTTCTCATTGACGATGAAATACAGATATTGCATCGGAATTAAATACAATAGGCACAATGCCGAGTTAAGTACAAGAAGACTGACTCTTCCTACTGTCTATGCTTTGAACCATTCCTGTGACACTAGTTACAGATTCCGATGCTTCACTTCAGGTTTACTGTATCCCCCTGACCTTCTTTTTGACGTTGAAACACAGAAATTGCATCGGAATTAATTACAAAAGGCACAATGCCGACTAAAGTAAAAGAAGTCTGACTCTTCTTACTGTCAATGCTTTGAACCACTCCTGTGACACTAGTTATAGATTCCGATGCTTCACTCCAGGTTTACTGTATCCCTTGGACCTTCATATTGACGATGAAACACAGAAATAGGATCAGAATTAAAGAGAAAATGCACAGTGATGACTTAAGTACAACAAGACTGTCTCTTCTTACTTACTATGTTTTGAACCAATCCTGTGACACTAATTATAGATTCCGATGCTTCACTCCAGGTTTAATGTATCCCTTTGACCTTCTTATTGACAATGAAACACAGAAATTGCATCGAAATTAAATACAAAAGGCACAATGCCGGCTTCAGTACAAGAAGACTGACTCTTTCTACTATCTATGTTTTGAACCATTCCTGTGACACTTGTTATAGATTCCGATGCTACACTCCAGGTTTACTGTATCCCTTGGACCGTCTTATTGGCGATGAAACACAGAAATTGCATCGTAATTAAATAAAAAAGGCACAATGCCGACTTAAGGGTAAGAAGACTGACTGTACTTACTGACTATGGTTTGAACCGTTCCTGTGACACTAGTTATAGATTCCGATGCTTCACTTCAGGTTTACTGTATCCCTTGGACCTCCTTATTGACGATGAAACACAGAAATTGCATCGGAATTAAATACAAAAGCACAATGCCGACTTAAGTACAAGAAGACTGACTCTTCTTACTGTCCATGTTTTGAACCATTCCTGTGACTCTAGTTATAGATTCCGATGCTTCACTTCAGGTTTACGGTACCCCTCTGACCTTCTTATTTACGATGAAACACAGAAATTGCATCGGAATTAAATACAAAAGGCACAATACCCACTTAAGTACAAGAAGACTGACTCTTCTTACTGTTTATGTTTTGAACCATTCCTGTGACACTAGTTATAGATTCCGATGCTTCAAATCAGGTCTACTGTATCTCATCGACCTTCTTATTCACGATGAAACACAGAAATTGCATCGGAGTGAAATACAAAAGGCACAATGCCGACTTAAGTACAAGAAGACTGACTCTTATTACTGTCTATGTTTAAAACCATTCCTGTGACACTAGTTTTAGATTCTGATGCCTCACTCCAGGTTTACTGTATCCCTCGGACCTTCTTATTGACGATGAAACACAGCAATTGCAACGGAATTAAATACAAAAGGCACAATGCCGACTTAAATACAAGAAGATTGACTCATCTTACTGTCTATGATTTGATCCATTCCTGTGAGACCAGTTCATAGTTCCGATGCTTCACTTCAGGTTTACTGTATCCCTTGGACCTTCTTATTAACGATGAAACACATAAATTGCATCGGAGTTAAATAGAAAAGGCACAATGCCGACATAAGTAAAAGAAGACTGACTCCTCTTACTCTCTAAGCTTTGAACCATTCCTGTGATACTAGTTATAGATTCCGATGCTTCACTTCAGGTTTACTGTATCCCTTGAACCTTCTTATTGACGATGAAACACAGAAAGTGCATCGGAATTAAATACAAAAGGCACAATGACGACTTAAGGACAAAAAGACTGGCTCTTCTTACTGACTATGTTTTGAACCATTCCTGTGACACCAGCTATAGATTGCGATGCTTCACTTCAGGTTTACTGTATACCTTGGACCTTCTTATTGACGATGAAACACAGAAATTGCATCGGAATTAAATACAAAAGGCACAATATCGACTTAAACACAAGAAGACTGACTATTCCTACTGTCTATGTTTTGAACCATTCCTGTGACACTAGTTTTGGATTCCGATGCTTCACTTCAGGTTTACTGTATCCCTCTGACCATGTTATTGTTGATGAAACACAGAAATTGCATCGGAATTAAATACAAAAGGCACAATGCCGACTTCAGTACAAGAAGACTCACTCCTCCTACTATCTATGTTTTGAACCATTCCTGTGACACTTGTTATAGATTCCGATGCTACACTCCAGGTTTACTGTATCCCTTGGACCTTCTTATTGACGATGATACTCTGAAATTGCATCGGAATTAAATAAAAAAGGCACAATGCCGACTTAAGTGTAAGAAGACTGACTGTTCTTACTGACTATGTTTTGAACCATTCCTGTGACACTAGTTATAAATTCCGATGCTTCACTTCTGGTTTACTGTATCCCTTGGACCTCCTTATTGACGATGAAACACAGAAATTGCATCGGAATTAAATACAAAAGGCACAATTACGACTTAAGTACAAGAAGACTGATTCTTTTTACTGACTATGTTTTCAGCCATTCCTGTGACAAGAGTTATAGATTCGGATGCTTCACTTCAGGTTTACTGTATCCCTCTGACCTTTTTATTCACGATGTAACACAGAAATTGCATCGGAATTAAATAGAAAAGTCACAATGCCGACTTTAGTACAAGACGACTGGCTTTTCTTACTGTCTATGCTTTGAACCATTCCTGTGACCCTAGTTATAGATTCCGATGCTTCACTTCAGGTTTACTGTATCCCTTGGACCGTCTTATTGACGATGAAACACAGAAATTGCATCGGAATTAAATACAAAAGGCACAATGCCGACTTAAGTACAAGAAGACTGACTCTTCTTACTGTCAATGTTTTAAACCATTCCTGTGACACTAGTTATAGATTCCGATGCTTCACTTCAGGTTTACTGTATCCCTTGGACCTTCTCATTGACGATGAAATACAGATATTGCATCGGAATTAAATACAATAGGCACAATGCCGAGTTAAGTACAAGAAGACTGACTCTTCCTACTGTCTATGCTTTGAACCATTCCTGTGACACTAGTTACAGATTCCGATGCTTCACTTCAGGTTTACTGTATCCCCCTGACCTTCTTTTTGACGTTGAAACACAGAAATTGCATCGGAATTAATTACAAAAGGCACAATGCCGACTAAAGTAAAAGAAGTCTGACTCTTCTTACTGTCAATGCTTTGAACCATTCCTGTGACACTAGTTATAGATTCCGATGCTTCACTCCAGGTTTACTGTATCCCTTGGACCTTCATATTGACGATGAAACACAGAAATAGGATCAGAATTAAATAGAAAATGCACAGTGATGACTTAAGTACAACAAGACTGTCTCTTCTTACTTACTATGTTTTGAACCAATCCTGTGACACTAATTATAGATTCCGATGCTTCACTCCAGGTTTAATGTATCCCTTTGACCTTCTTATTGACAATGAAACACAGAAATTGCATCGAAATTAAAAACAAAAGGCACAATGCCGGCTTCAGTACAAGAAGACTGACTCTTCCTACTATCTATGTTTTGAACCATTCCTGTGACACTTGTTATAGATTCCGATGCTACACTCCAGGTTTACTGTATCCCTTGGACCGTCTTATTGGCGATGAAACACAGAAATTGCATCGGAATTAAATAAAAAAGGCACAATGCGACTTAAGGGTAAGAAGACTGACTGTTCTTACTGACTATGGTTTGAACCGTTCCTGTGACACTAGTTATAGATTCCGATGCTTCACTTCAGGTTTACTGTATCCCTTGGACCTCCTTATTGACGATGAAACACAGAAATTGCATCGGAATTAAATACAAAAGCACAATGCCGACTTAAGTACAAGAAGACTGATTCTTTTTACTGACTATGTTTTGAACCATTCCTGTGATAACAGTTATAGATTCGGATGCTTCACTTCAGGTTTATTGTATCCCTCTGACCTTCTTATTCACGATGTAACACAGAAATTGTATCGGAATTAAATAGAAAAGTCACAATGCCGATTTAAGTACAAGACGACTGGCTTTTCTTACTGTCTATGCTTTGAACCATTCCTGTGACACTAGTTATAGATTCCGATGCTTCACTTCAGGTTTAATGTATCCCTTGGACCTTCTTATTGACGATGAAACACAGAAATTGCATCGGAATTAATTACAAAAGGCACAATGCCGACTAAAGTAAAAGAAGTCTGAATCTTCTTACTGTCAATGCTTTGAACCATTCCTGTGACACTAGTTATAGATTCCGATGCTTCACTCCAGGTTTACTGTATCCCTTGGACCTTCATATTGACGATGAAACACAGAAATAGGATCAGAATTAAAGAGAAAATGCACTGTGATGACTTAAGTACAACAAGACTGTCTCTTCTTACTTACTATGTTTTGAACCAATCCTGTGACACTAATTATAGATTCCGATGCTTCACTCCAGGTTTAATGTATCCCTTTGACCTTCTTATTGACAATGAAACACAGAAATTGCATCGAAATTAAATACAAAAGGCACAATGCCGGCTTCAGTACAAGAAGACTGACTCTTCCTACTATCTATGTTTTGAACCATTCCTGTGACACTTGTTATAGATTCGGATGCTACACTCCAGGTTTACTGTATCCCTTGGACCGTCTTATTGGCGATGAAACACAGAAATTGCATCGGAATTAAATAAAAAATGCACAATGCCGACTTAAGGGTAAGAAGACTGACTGTTCTTACTGACTATGGTTTGAACCGTTCCTGTGACACTAGTTATAGATTCCGATGCTTCACTTCAGGTTTACTGTATCCCTTGGACCTCCTTATTGACGATGAAACACAGAAATTGCATCGGAATTAAATGCAAAAGCACAATGCCGACTTAAGTACAAGAAGACTGACTCTTCTTACTGTCCATGTTTTGAACCATTCCTGTGACTCTAGTTATAGATTCCGATGCTTTACTTCAGGTTTACGGTACCCCTCTGACCTTCTGATTTACGATGAAACACAGAAATTGCATCGGAATTAAATACAAAAGGCACAATACCCACTTAAGTACAAGAAGACTGACTCTTCTTACTGTTTATGTTTTGAACCATTCCTGTGACACTAGTTATAGATTCCGATGCTTCAAATCAGGTCTACTGTATCTCATCGACCTTCTTATTCACGATGAAACACAGAAATTGCATCGGAGTGAAATACAAAAGGCACAATGCCGACTTAAGTACAAGAAGACTGACTCTTATTACTGTCTATGTTTAAAACCATTCCTGTGACACTAGTTTTAGATTCTGATGCCTCACTCCAGGTTTACTGTATCCCTCGGACCTTCTTATTGACGATGAAACACAGCAATTGCAACGGAATTAAATACAAAAGGCACAATGCCGACTTAAATACAAGAAGATTGACTCATCTTACTGTCTATGATTTGATCCATTCCTGTGAGACCAGTTCATAGTTCCGATGCTTCACTTCAGGTTTACTGTATCCCTTGGACCTTCTTATTAACGATGAAACACATAAATTGCATCGGAGTTAAATAGAAAAGGCACAATGCCGACATAAGTAAAAGAAGACTGACTCCTCTTACTCTCTAAGCTTTGAACCATTCCTGTGATACTAGTTATAGATTCCGATGCTTCACTTCAGGTTTACTGTATCCCTTGAACCTTCTTATTGACGATGAAACACAGAAAGTGCATCGGAATTAAATACAAAAGGCACAATGACGACTTAAGGACAAAAAGACTGGCTCTTCTTACTGACTATGTTTTGAACCATTCCTGTGACACTAGCTATAGATTGCGATGCTTCACTTCAGGTTTACTGTATACCTTGGACCTTCTTATTGACGATGAAACACAGAAATTGCATCGGAATTAAATACAAAAGGCACAATATCGACTTAAACACAAGAAGACTGACTATTCCTACTGTCTATGTTTTGAACCATTCCTGTGACACTAGTTTTGGATTCCGATGCTTCACTTCAGGTTTACTGTATCCCTCTGACCATGTTATTGTTGATGAAACACAGAAATTGCATCGGAATTAAATACAAAAGGCACAATGCCGACTTCAGTACAAGAAGACTCACTCCTCCTACTATCTATGTTTTGAACCATTCGTGTGACACTTGTTATAGATTCCGATGCTACACTCCAGGTTTACTGTATCCCTTGGACCTTCTTATTGACGATGAATCTCTGAAATTGCATCGGAATTAAATAAAAAAGGCACAATGCCGACTTAAGTGTAAGAAGACTGACTGTTCTTACTGACTATGTTTTGAACCATTCCTGTGACACTAGTTATAAATTCCGATGCTTCACTTCTGGTTTACTGTATCCCTTGGACCTCCTTATTGACGATGAAACACAGAAATTGCATCGGAATTAAATACAAAAGGCACAATTACGACTTAAGTACAAGAAGACTGATTCTTTTTACTGACTATGTTTTCAGCCATTCCTGTGACAAGAGTTATACATTCGGATGCTTCACTTCAGGTTTACTGTATCCCTCTGACCTTTTTATTCACGATGTAACACAGAAATTGCATCGGAATTAAATAGAAAAGTCACAATGCCGACTTTAGTACAAGACGACTGGCTTTTCATACTGTCTATGCTTTGAACCATTCCTGTGACCCTAGTTATAGATTCCGATGCTTCACTTCAGGTTTACTGTATCCCTTGGACCGTCTTATTGACGATGAAACACAGAAATTGCATCGGAATTAAATACAAAAGGCACAATGCCGACTTAAGTACAAGAAGACTGACTCTTCATACTGTCAATGTTTTAAACCATTCCTGTGACACTAGTTATAGATTCCGATGCTTCACTTCAGGTTTACTGTATCCCTTGGACCTTCTCATTGACGATGAAATACAGATATTGCATCGGAATTAAATACAATAGGCACAATGCCGAGTTAAGTACAAGAAGACTGACTCTTCCTACTGTCTATGCTTTGAACCATTCCTGTGACACTAGTTATAGATTCCGATGCTTCACTTCAGGTTTACTGTATCTCTTGGACCTTCTTATTGACGAAGAAACACAGAAATTGCATCGGAATTAAACACAAAAGGCACAATGCCGACTTAAGTACAAAGAGACTGACTCTCCTTACTGACTATGATTAGAACCTATCCTGTGACACTAGTTATAGATTCCGATGCTTCACTTCAGGTTTACTGTATCCCTCTGACCTTCTTATTGACGATGAAACACATAAATAGCATCTGAATTAAATACAAAAGGCACAATGCCGACTTAAGTACAAGAAGACTGACACTTCTTACTGTCTATGTTTTGAACCCCTCCTGTGCGACGACTTTTAGATTCCGATGCATCACTTCAGGTTTACTGTTTCCCTTGGACCTCTTATTGACGATGAAACACAGATACTGCATCGGAATTAAATACATAAGTCACAATGAAGACCAAAATACAAGAAGACTGACTCATCTTACTGTCTATGTTTTGAACCATTCCTGTGAGACCAGTTTATAATTCCGATGCTTCACTTCTGGTTTACCGTATCCCTTGGACCTTGTTATTGACGATGAAATCCAGAAATTGCATCGGAATTAAATACAAAAGGCACAATGCCGACTTAAGTACAAGAAGACTGACTCTTCTTACTGTCTATGTTTTAAACCATTCCTGTGACACTAGTTATAGATTCCGATGCTTCACTTCAGGTTTACTGTATCCCTTGGACCTTCTCATTGACGATGAAACACAGATATTGCATCGGAATTAAATACAAAAGGCACAATGCCGAGTTAAGTACAAGAAGACTGACTCTTCCTCCTGTCTATGTTTTGAACCATTCCTGTGACACTAGTTATAGATTCCGATGCTTCACTTCGGGTTTACTGTATCCCTCTGATCCTCTTGATCCTCTTATTGACGATGAAACACAGAAATTACATCGGAATTAAATACAAAAGGCACAATGCCGACATAAGTACAAGAAGACTGACTCTCCTTACTGTCTATGTTTTGAACCATTCCTGTGACACTAGTTACAGATTCCGATGCATCACTCCAGGTTTACTGTATCCCTTGAACCTTCTTATTGACGATGAAACACAGAAATTGCATCGGAATTAAATACAAAAGGCACAATGACGACATAAGTACAAGATGACTGACTCTCCTTACTGTCTATGTTTTGAACCATTCCTGTGACACTAGTTATAGATTCCGATGCATCACTCCAGGTTTACTGTATCCCTTGAACCTTCTAATTGACGATGAAACACAGAAATTGCATCGGAATTAAATACAAAAGGCACAATGCCGACTGAAGTACAAAAAGACTGGCTCTTCTTACTGACTATGTTTTGAACCATTCCTGTGACACTAGCTATAGATTGCGATGCTTCACTTCAGATTTACTGTATACCTTGGACCTTCTTATTGACGATGAAACACAGAAATTGCATCGGAATTAAATGCAAAAGGCACAATATCGAATAAACACAAGAAGACTGACTATTCCTACTGTCTATGTTTTGAACCATTCCTGTGACACTAGTTTTGGATTCCGATGCTTCACTTCAGGTTTACTGTATCCCTCTGACCATGTTATTGTTCATGAAACACAGAAATTGCATCGGAATTAAATACAAAAGGCACGATGCCGACTTCAGTACGAGAAGACTGACTCTTCCTACTATCTATGATTTGAACCATTCCTGTGACACTTGTTATAGATTCCGATGCTACACTCCAGGTTTACTGTATCCCTTGGACCTTCTTATTGACGATGAAACACAGAAATTGCATCGGAATTAAATAAAAAAGGCACAATGCCGACTTAAGGGTAAGTAGACTGACTGTTCTTACTGACTATGTTTTGAACCATTCCTGTGACACTTGTTATAGATTCCGATGCTTCACTTCAGGTTTACTGTATCCCTTGCACCTCCTTATTGACGATGAAACACAGAAATTGCATCGGAATTAAATACAAAAGGCACAATGCCGACTTAAGTACAAGAAGACTGATTCTTTTTACTGACTATGTTTTGAAACATTCGTGTGACAAGAGTTATAGATTCGGATGCTTCACTTCAGGTTTACTGTATCCCTCTGACCTTCTTATTCACGATGTAACACAGAAATTGCATCGGAATTAAATAGAAAAGTCACAATGCCGACTTAAGTACAAGACGACTGGCTTTTCTTACTGTCTATGCTTTGAACCATTCCTGTGACCCTAGTTATAGATTCCGATGCTTCACTTCAGGTTTACTGTATCCCTTGGACCTTCTTATTGACGATGAAACACAGATATTGCATCGGAATTAAATACGAAAGGCACAATGCCGACTTAAGTACAAGAAGACTGACTCTTCTTACTGACTATGTTTGCACCATTCCCTTGACTCTAGTTATAGATCCCGATGCTTCACTTCAGGTTTACTATATCCCTCTGACCTTCGTATTGACGATGAAACTCAGATACTCCAACGGAATTAAATAGAAACGCCACAATGCCTACTTAAGTACAAGATGATTGACTCTCCTTAATGGCTATGTATTGAACCATTCCTGTGACACTAGTTATAGATTCCGATGCTTCACTTCAGGTTTACTGTATTTTTTGGACCTTCTTATTGACGAAGAAACACAGAAATTGCATCGGAATTAAACACAAAAGGCACAATGCCGTCTTAAGTACAAAGAGACTGACTCTCCTTACTGACTATGATTAGAACCATTCCTGTGACACTAGTTATAGATTCCGATGCTTCACTTCAGGTTTACTGTATCCCTCTGACCTTCTTATTGACGATGAAACACATAAATAGCATCGGAATTTAATACAAAAGGCACAATGCCGACTTAAGTACAAGAAGACTGACTCTTCTTACTGTCTATGTGTTGAATCTCTCCTGTGAGACCAGTTTTAGATTCCGATACTTCACCTCAGGTTAACTGTACCCCTTGGACCTTCGTATTCACGATGAAACACAGAGATTGCATCCGAATCAAACACAAAAGGCACAATGCCGACTTAAGTACAATAAGGCTGACACTTCTTACTGTCTATGTTTTGAACCCTTCCTGTGAGACGACTTTTGGATTCCGATGCTTCACTTCAGGTTTACTGTTTTCCTTGGACCTTCTTATTGACGACGAAACACAGAAACTGCATCGGAATTAAATACATAAGCCACAATGAAGACCAAAATACAAGAAGACTGACCCATCTTACTGTCTATGTTTTGAACCATTCCTGTGAGACCAGTTTATAATTCCGATGCTTCACTTCAGGTTTACTGTATCCCTTGGACCGTCTTATTGACGATGAAACACAGAAATTGCATCGGAATTAAATACAAAAGGCACAATGCCGACTTAAGTACAAGAAGACTGACTCTTCTTACTGTCTATGTTTTAAACCATTCCTGTGACACTAGTTATAGATTCCGATGCTTCACTTCAGGTTTACTGTATCCCTCTGACCTTCTTATTGACGTTGAAACACAGAAATTGCATCGGAATTAATTACAAAAGCCACATTGCCGACTAAAGTAAAAGAAGTCTGACTCTTCTTACTGTCAATGCTTTGAACCATTCCTGTGACACTAGTTATAGATTCCGATGCTTCACTCCAGGTTTACTGAATCCCTTGGACCTTCTTATTGACGATGAAACACAGAAATAGGATCAGAATTAAATAGAAAATGCACAGTGATGACTTAAGTACAACAAGACTGTCTCTTCTTACTTACTATGTTTTGAACCAATCCTGTGACACTAATAATAGATTCCGATGCTTCACTCCATGTTTAATGTATCCCTTTGACCTTCTTATTGACAATGAAACACAGAAATTGCATCGAAATTAAATACAAAAGGCACAATGCTGACTTCAGTACAAGAAGACTGACTCTTCCTACTATCTATGTTTTGAACCATTCCTGTGACACTTGTTATAGATTCCGATGCTACACTCCAGGTTTACTGTATCCCTTGGACCGTCTTATTGACGATGAAACACAGAAATTGCATCGGAATTAAATAAAAAAGGCACAATGCCGACTTAAGGGTAAGTAGACTGACTGTTCTTACTGACTATGTTTTGAACCATTCCTGTGACACTAGTTATAGATTCCGATGCTTCACTTCAGGTTTACTGTATCCCTTGGACCTCCTTATTGACGATGAAACACAGAAATTGCATCGGAATTAAATACAAAAGGCACAATGCCGACTTAAGTACAAGAAGACTGATTCTTTTTACTGACTATGTTTTGAACCATTCGTGTGACAAGAGTTATAGATTCGGATGCTTCACTTCAGGTTTACTGTATCCCTCTGACCTTCTTATTCACGATGTAACACAGAAATTGCATCGGAATTAAATAGAAAAGTCACAATGCCGACTTAAGTACAAGACGACTGGCTTTTCTTACTGTCTATGCTTTGAACCATTCCTGTGACCCTAGTTATAGATTCCGATGCTTCACTTCAGGTTTACTGTATCCCTTGGACCTTCTTATTGACGATGAAACACAGATATTGCATCGGAATTAAATACGAAAGGCACAATGCCGACTTAAGTACAAGAAGACTGACTCTCCTTACTGACTATGTTTGAACCATTCCCTTGACTCTAGTTATAGATCCCGATGCTTCACTTCAGGTTTACTGTATCCCTCTGACCTTCGTATTGACGATGAAACTCAGATACTCCAACGGAATTAAATAGAAACGCCACAATGCCTACTTAAGTACAAGATGATTGACTCTCCTTAATGGCTATGTATTGAACCATTCCTGTGACACTAGTTATAGATTCCGATGCTTCACTTCGGGTCTACTGTATCCCTCTGATCCTCTTGATCCTCTTATTGACGATGAAACACAGAAATTACATCGGAATTAAATACAAAAGGCACAATGCCGACATAAGTACAAGAAGACTGACTCTCCTTACTGTCTATGTTTTGAACCATTCCTCTGACACTAGTTACAGATTCCGATGCATCACTCCAGGTTTACTGTATCCCTTGAACATTCTTATTGACGATGAAACACAGAAATTGCATCGGAATTAAATACAAAAGGCACAATGCCGACTGAAGTACAAAAAGACTGGCTCTTCTTACTGACTATGTTTTGAACCATTCCTGTGACACTAGCTATAGATTGCGATGCTTCACTTCAGATTTACTGTATACCTTGGACCTTCTTATTGACGATGAAACACAGAAATTGCATCGGAATTAAATACAAAAGGCACAATATCGAATAAACACAAGAAGACTGACTATTCCTACTGTCTATGTTTTGAACCATTCCTGTGACACTAGTTTTGGATTCCGATGCTTCACTTCAGGTTTACTGTATCCCTCTGACCATGTTATTGTTCATGAAACACAGAAATTGCATCGGAATTAAATACAAAAGGCACGATGCCGACTTCAGTACAAGAAGACTGACTCTTCCTACTATCTATGTTTTGAACCATTCCTGTGACACTTGTTATAGATTCCGATGCTACACTCCAGGTTTACTGTATCCCTTGGACCTTCTTATTGACGATGAAACACAGAAATTGCATCGGAATTAAATAAAAAAGGCACAATGCCGACTTAAGTGTAAGTAGACTGACTGTTCTTACTGACTATGTTTTGAACCATTCCTGTGACACTAGTTATAGATTCCGATGCTTCACTTCAGGTTTACTGTATCCCTTGGACCTCCTTATTGACGATGAAACACAGAAATTGCATCGGAATTAAATACAAAAGGCACAATGCCGACTTAAGTACAAGAAGACTGATTCTTTTTACTGACTATGTTTTGAACCATTCGTGTGACAAGAGTTATAGATTCGGATGCTTCACTTCAGGTTTACTGTATCCCTCTGACCTTCTTATTCACGATGTAACACAGAAATTGCATCGGAATGAAATAGAAAAGTCACAATGCCGACTTAAGTACAAGACGACTGGCTTTTCTTACTGTCTATGCTTTGAACCATTCCTGTGACCCTAGTTATAGATTCCGATGCTTCACTTCAGGTTTACTGTATCCCTTGGACCTTCTTATTGACGATGAAACACAGATATTGCATCGGAATTAAATACGAAAGGCACAATGCCGACTTAAGTACAAGAAGACTGACTCTTCTTACTGACTATGTTTGCACCATTCCCTTGACTCTAGTTATAGATCCCGATGCTTCACTTCAGGTTTACTGTATCCCTCTGACCTTCGTATTGACGATGAAACTCAGATACTCCAACGGAATTAAATAGAAACGCCACAATGCCTACTTAAGTACAAGATGATTGACTCTCCTTAATGGCTATGTATTGAACCATTCCTGTGACACTAGTTATAGATTCCGATGCTTCACTTCAGGTTTACTGTATTTTTTGGACCTTCTTATTGACGAAGAAACACAGAAATTGCATCGGAATTAAACACAAAAGGCACAATGCCGTCTTAAGTACAAAGAGACTGACTCTCCTTACTGACTATGATTAGAACCATTCCTGTGACACTAGTTATAGATTCCGATGCTTCACTTCAGGTTTACTGTATCCCTCTGACCTTCTTATTGACGATGAAACACATAAATAGCATCGGAATTTAATACAAAAGGCACAATGCCGACTTAAGTACAAGAAGACTGACTCTTCTTACTGTCTATGTGTTGAATCTCTCCTGTGAGACCAGTTTTAGATTCCGATACTTCACCTCAGGTTAACTGTACCCCTTGGACCTTCGTATTCACGATGAAACACAGAGATTGCATCCGAATCAAACACAAAAGGCACAATGCCGACTTAAGTACAATAAGGCTGACACTTCTTACTGTCTATGTTTTGAACCCTTCCTGTGAGACGACTTTTGGATTCCGATGCTTCACTTCAGGTTTACTGTTTTCCTTGGACCTTCTTATTGACGACGAAACACAGAAACTGCATCGGAATTAAATACATAAGCCACAATGAAGACCAAAATACAAGAAGACTGACCCATCTTACTGTCTATGTTTTGAACCATTCCTGTGAGACCAGTTTATAATTCCGATGCTTCACTTCAGATTTACTGTATCCCTTGGACCGTCTTATTGACGATGAAACACAGAAATTGCATCGGAATTAAATACAAAAGGCACAATGCCGACTTAAGTACAAGAAGACTGACTCTTCTTACTGTCTATGTTTTAAACCATTCCTGTGACACTAGTTATAGATTCCGATGCTTCTCTTCAGGTTTACTGTATCCCTTGGACCTTCTCATTGACGATGAAACACAGATATTGCATCGGAATTAAATACAAAAGACACAATGCCGAGTTAAGTACAAGAAGACTGACTCTTCCTACTGTCTATGCTTTAAACCATTCCTGTGACACTAGTTATTGATTCCGATGCTTCACTTCAGGTTTACTGTATCCCTCTGACCTTCTTATTGACGTTGAAACACAGAAATTGCATCGGAATTAATTACAAAAGCCACAATGCCGACTAAAGTAAAAGAAGTCTGACTCTTCTTACTGTCAATGCTTTGAACCGTTCCTGTGACACTAGTTATAGATTCCGATGCTTCACTCCAGGTTTACTGAATCCCTTGGACCTTCTAATTGACGATGAAACACAGAAATAGGATCAGAATTAAATAGAAAATGCACAGTGATGACTTAAGTACAACAAGACTGTCTCTTCTTACTTACTATGTTTTGAACCAATCCTGTGACACTAATTATAGATTCCGATGCTTCACTCCATGTTTAATGTATCCCTTTGACCTTCTTATTGACAATGAAACACAGAGATTGCATCGAAATTAAATACAAAAGGCACAATGCCGACTTCAGTACAAGAAGACTGACTCTTCCTACTATCTATGTTTTGAACCATTCCTGTGACACTTGTTATAGATTCCGATGCTACACTCCAGGTTTACTGTATCCCTTGGACCGTCTTATTGACGATGAAACACAGAAATAGCATCGGAATTAAATAAAAAAGGCACAATGCCGACTTAAGGGTAAGTAGACTGACTGTTCTTACTGACTATGTTTTGAACCATTCCTGTGACACTAGTTATAGATTCCGATGCTTCACTTCAGGTTTACTGTATCCCTTGGACCTCCTTATTGACGATGAAACACAGAAATTGCATCGGAATTAAATACAAAAGGCACAATGCCGACTTAAGTACAAGAAGACTGATTCTTTTTACTGACTATGTTTTGAACCATTCGTGTGACAAGAGTTATAGATTCGGATGCTTCACTTCAGGTTTACTGTATCCCTCTGACCTTCTTATTCACGATGTAACACAGAAATTGCATCGGAATTAAATAGAAAAGTCACAATGCCGACTTAAGTACAAGATGACTGGCTTTTCTTACTGTCTATGCTTTGAACCATTCCTGTGACCCTAGTTATAGATTCCGATGCTTCACTTCAGGTTTACTGTATCCCTTGGACCTTCTTATTGACGATGAAACACAGATATTGCATCGGAATTAAATACGAAAGGCACAATGCCGACTTAAGTACAAGAAGACTGACTCTCCTTACTGACTATGTTTGAACCATTCCCATGACTCTAGTTATAGATCCCGATGCTTCACTTCAGGTTTACTGTATCCCTCTGACCTTCGTATTGACGATGAAACTCAGATACGCCAACGGAATTAAATAGAAACGCCACAATGCCTACTTAAGTACAAGATGATTGACTCTCCTTAATGGCTATGTATTGAACCATTCCTGTGACACTAGTTATAGATTCCGATGCTTCACTTCAGGTTTACTGTATTTTTTGGACCTTCTTATTGACGAAGAAACACAGAAATTGCATCGGAATTAAACACAAAAGGCACAATGCCGTCTTAAGTACAAAGAGACTGACTCTCCTTACTGACTATGATTAGAACCATTCCTGTGACACTAGTTATAGATTCCGATGCTTCACTTCAGGTTTACTGTTTCCCTCTGACCTTCTTATTGACGATGAAACACATAAATAGCATCGGAATTTAATACAAAAGGCACAATGCCGACTTAAGTACAAGGAGACTGACTCTTCTTACTGTCTATGTGTTGAATCTCTCCTGTGAGACCAGTTTTAGATTCCGATACTTCACCTCAGGTTAACTGTACCCCTTGGACCTTCGTATTCACGATGAAACACAGAGATTGCATCCGAATCAAACACAAAAGGCACAATGCCGACTTAAGTACAATAAGGCTGACACTTCTTACTGTCTATGTTTTGAACCCTTCCTGTGAGACGACTTTTGGATTCCGATGCTTCACTTCAGGTTTACTGTTTTCCTTGGACCTTCTTATTGACGACGAAACACAGAAACTGCATCGGAATTAAATACATAAGTCACAATGAAGACCAAAATACAAGAAGACTGACCCATCTTACTGTCTATGTTTTGAACCATTCCTGTGAGACCAGTTTATTATTCCGATGCTTCACTTCAGGTTTACTATATCCCTTGGACCGTCTTATTGACGATGAAACACAGAAATTGCATCGGAATTAAATACAAAAGGCACAATGCCGACTTAAGTACAAGAAGACTGACTCTTCTTACTGTCTATGTTTTAAACCATTCCTGTGACACTAGTTATAGATTCCGATGCTTCACTTCACGTTTATTGTATCCCTTGGACCTTCTCATTGACGATGAAACACAGATATTGCATCGGAATTAAATACAAAAGTCACAATGCCGAGTTAGGTACAAGAAGACTGACTCTTCCTACTTTCTATGCTTTAAACCATTCCTGTGACCCTAGTTATTGATTCCGATGCTTCACTTCAGGTTTACTGTATCCCTCTGACCTTCTTATTGACGTTGAAACACAGAAATTGCATCGGAATTAATTACAAAAGCCACAATGCCGACTAAAGTAAAAGAAGTCTGACTCTTCTTACTGTCAATGCTTTGAACCATTCCTGTGTCACTAGTTATAGATTCCGATGCTTCACTCCAGGTTTACTGTATCCCTTGGACCTTCTTATTGACGATGAAACACAGAAATAGGATCAGAATTAAATAGAAAATGCACAGTGATGACTTAAGTACAACATGACTGTCTCTTCTTACATACTATGTTTTGAACCAATACTGTGACACTAATTATAGATTCCGATGCTTCACTCCAGGTTTAATGTATCCCTTTGACCTTCTTATTGACAATGAAACACAGAAATTGCATCGAAATTAAATACAAAAGGCACAATGCCGACTTCAGTACAAGAAGACTGACTCTTCCTACTATCTATGTTTTGAACCATTCCTGTGACACTTGTTATAGATTCCGATGCTACACTCCAGGTTTACTGTATCCCTTGGACCGTCTTATTGACGATGAAACACAGAAATTGCATCGGAAATAAATAAAAAAGGCACAATGCCGACTTAAGTGTAAGAAGACTGACTGTTCTTACTGACTATGTTTTGAACCATTCCTGTGACACTAGTTATAGATTCCGATGCTTCACTTCAGGTTTACTGTATCCCTTGGACCTCCTTATTGACGATGAAACACAGATATTGCATCGGAATTAAATACGAAAGGCACATTGCCGACTTAAGTACAAGAAGACTGACTCTTCTTACTGACTATGTTTGAACCATTCCCTTGACTCTAGTTATAGATCCCGATGCTTCACTTCAGGTTTACTGTATCCCTCTGACCTTCGTATTGACGATGAAACTCAGATACTCCAACGGAATTAAATAGAAACGCCACAATGCCTACTTAAGTACAAGATGATTGACTCTCCTTAATGGCTATGTATTGAACCATTCCTGTGACACTAGTTATAGATTCCGATGCTTCACTTCAGGTTTACTGTATTTTTTGGACCTTCTTATTGACGAAGAAACACAGAAATTGCATCGGAATTAAACACAAAAGGCACAATGCCGACTTAAGTACAAGAAGACTGACTCTTCTTACTGTCTATGTGTTGAATCTCTCCTGTGAGACCAGTTTTAGATTCCGATACTTCACCTCAGGTTAACTGTACCCCTTGGACCTTCGTATTCACGATGAAACACAGAGATTGCATCCGAATCAAACACAAAAGGCACAATGCCGACTTAAGTACAATAAGGCTGACACTTCTTACTGTCTATGTTTTGAACCCTTCCTGTGAGACGACTTTTGGATTCCGATGCTTCACTTCAGGTTTACTGTTTTCCTTGGACCTTCTGATTGACGACGAAACACAGAAACTGCATCGGAATTAAATACATAAGTCACAATGAAGACCAAAATACAAGAAGACTGACCCATCTTACTGTCTATGTTTTGAACCATTCCTGTGAGACCAGTTTATAATTCCGATGCTTCACTTCAGGTTTACTGTATCCCTTGGACCGTCTTATTGACGATGAAACACAGAAATTGCATCGGAATTAAATACAAAAGCACAATGCCGACTTAAGTACAAGAAGACTGACTCTTCTTACTGTCTATGTTTTAAACCATTCCTGTGACACTAGTTATAGATTCCGATGCTTCACTTCAGGTTTACTGTATCCCTTGGACCTTCTCATTGACGATGAAACACAGATATTGCATCGGAATTAAATACAAAAGTCACAATGCCGAGTTAAGTACAAGAAGACTGACTCTTCCTACTGTCTATGCTTTAAACCATTCCTGTGACACTAGTTATTGATTCTGATGCTTCACTTCAGGTTTACTGTATCCCTCTGACCTTCTTATTGACGTTGAAACACAGAAATTGCATCGGAATTAATTACAAAAGCCACAATGCCGACTAAAGTAAAAGAAGTCTGACTCTTCTTACTGTCAATGCTTTGAACCATTCCTGTGACACTAGTTATAGATTCCGAAGCTTCACTCCAGGTTTACTGTATCCCTTGGACCTTCTTATTGACGATGAAACAAAGAAATAGGATCAGAATTAAATAGAAAATGCACAGTGATGACTTAAGTACAACAAGACTGTCTCTTCTTACTTACTATGTTTTGAACCAATCCTGTGACACTAATTATAGATTCCGATGCTTCAT
Source organism: Schistocerca piceifrons (assembly GCF_021461385.2). NCBI lineage: Eukaryota > Metazoa > Arthropoda > Insecta > Orthoptera > Acrididae > Schistocerca > Schistocerca piceifrons. The sequence goes on from NW_025728435.1 coordinate 453,290, forward strand.
TCCAGGTTTAATGTATCCCTTTGACCTTCTTATTGACAATGAAACACAGAAATTGCATCGAAATTAAATACAAAAGGCACAATGCCGACTTCAGTACAAGAAGACTGACTCTTCCTACTATCTATGTTTTGAACCATTCCTGTGACACTTGTTATAGATTCCGATGCTACACTCCAGGTTTACTGTATCCATTGGACCGTCTTATTGACGATGAAACACAGAAATTGCATCGGAAATAAATAAAAAAGGCACAATGCCGACTTAAGTGTAAGAAGACTGACTGTTCTTACTGACTATGTTTTGAACCATTCCTGTGACACTAGTTATAGATTCCGATGCTTCACTTCAGGTTTACTGTATCCCTTGGACCTCCTTATTGACGATGAAACACAGAAATTGCATCGGAATTAAATACAAAAGCACAATGCCGACTTAAGGACAAGAAGACTGACTCTTCTTACTGTCTATGTTTTGAACTATTCCTGTGACACTAGTTATAGATAGCGATGCTTCACTTCAGGTTTACTGTATACCTTGGACCTTCTTATTGACGATGAAACACAGTAATTGCATCGGAAATAAATACAAAAGCACAATGCCGACTTAAGGACAAGAAGACTGACTCTTCTTACTGTCTATGTTTTGAACTATTCCTGTGACACTAGTTATAGATAGCGATGCTTCACTTCAGGTTTACTGTATACCTTGGACCTTCTTGTTGTTGATGAAACACAGAAATTGCATCGGGATTAAATACAAAAGGCACAATGCCGACTAAAGTACAAGAAGACTGACTCTTCTACTGTCTATGTTTTGAACCATTTCTGTGACACTAGTTATAGAGTGCGATGCTTGACTTCAGGTTTACTGTATCCCTTGGGCCTTCTTATTGACGATGAATCACAGAAATTGCATCGGAATTAAATACAAAAGGCACAATGCCGACTTAAAAACAAGAAGACTGACTCTTCTTACTGTCTGTATATTGAACCATTCCTGTGACACTAGTTATAGATTCCGATGCTTCACTTCAGGTTTACTGTATCCCTCTGGACCTTCTTATTGCCGGTGAAACACAGTAATTGCATCGGAATTAAATACGAAAGGCACAATGCCAACTTAAGTACAAGAAGACTGACACTTCTTACTGACTATGTTTTGAACCATTCCTGTGACAGTAGTTGTAGATTCCAATGCTCCACTTCAGATTAACTGTATCCCTCTGCCCTTCGTATTGACGATGAAACACAGACATTGCATCGGAATTAATTAGACAAGGCACAATGCCGACTTAAGTACAAGAAGACTGACTCTTCTTACTGTCTATGATTTGATCCATTCCTGTGACACTAGTTGAAGATTACGATGCTTCCCTTCAGGTTTACTGTATCCCTTGGACCTTCTTATTGACGATGAAACACAGAAATTACATCGGAATTAAATACAAAAGGCACAATGCCGACATAAGTACAAGAAGACTGAATCTTCCAACTATCTATGATTTGAACCATTCCTGTGACACTAGTTATAGATTCAGATTCTTCACTTCAGGTATACGGTACCCCTCTGACCATCTTATTGACGATGAAACACAGAAATTGCATCGGAAATAATTAGAAAAGGCACAATGCCGACTTAAGTACAAGAAGACTGACTCTTCTTACTGTCTATGATTTGAACCATTCCTATGACACTAGTTGAAGATTACGATGCTTCACTACAGGTTAACTGTATCCCTCTGACCTTCTTATTGCCGGTGAAACACAGAAATTGCATCGGAATTAAATACAAAAGGCTCAATGCCGACATAAGTATAAGAAGACTGAGTCTTAAAACTGTCTATGTTTGGAACCATTTCTGTGACACTAGTTGTAGATTCCGATGCTCCACTTCAGGTTTACTGTATCCCTTGGACCTTCTTATTGTCGATGAAACACAGAAATTGCATCGGAATTAAATACAAAAGGCACAATGCTGACTTAAGTAAGAGAAGTCTGACTCTTCTCACTGTCTATGATTTGAACCATTCCTGTGACCCTAGTTATAGATTCCGATGCTTCACTCCAGGTTTACTGTATCCCTCTGACCTTCTTATTGACGATGAATCACAGAAATTGCATCAGAATTAAATACAAAAGGCACAATGCCGACATAAGTAGTAGAAGACTGACTCTTCTTACTCTCTATGTTATGAACCATTCCTGTGACACTAGTTATAATTTCCGATGCGTCACTTCAGGTTTACTGTATCCCTTGGACCTTCTTATTGACGATTAAACACAGAAATTGCATCGGAATTAGGTACAAAAGGCTCAATGCCGACTTAAGTACTAGAAGACTGACTCTTCTTACTCTCTATGCTATGAACCATTCCTGTGACACTAGTTATTGATTCCGATGCTTCACTCCAGTTTTACTGTATCCCTTGGACCTTCTTATTGACGATGAGACACAGAGATTGCATAGGAATTAAATAGAAAAGGCACAATGTCGACTTAAGTACAAGAAGACTGACTCTTCTTACTATCTATGCTTTGAACCATTCCTGTGACACTAGTTATCGATTCCGATGCTTCACTTCAGGTTTACTGTATCCCTCTGACCTTATTGCCGATGAAACACAGAAATTGCATCGGAATTAAATACGAAAGGCACAATGCCGACTTAAGTACAAGAAGACTGACTCTTCTACTGTCTATGTTTTGAACCATTTCTGTGACACTAGTTATAGAGTGCGATGCTTAACTTCAGGTTTACTGTATCCCTTGGGCCTTCGTATTGACGATGAAACACAGAAATTGCATCGGAATTAGTTAGACAAGGCACAATGCCGACTTAAGTACAATAAGACTGACTCTACTTACTGTCTATGATTTGAACCATTCCTGTGACACTAGTTGAAGATTACGATGCTTCACTTCAGGTTTACTGTATCCCTCTGACCTTCTTATTGCCGATGAATCAGAGAAATTACATCGGAATTAAATACAAAAGGCACAATGCCGACATAAATACAAGAAGACTGACTCTTCCAACTGTCTATGTTTTGAACCATTCCTGTGACACTAGTTATAGATTCAGATGCTTCACTTCAGGTTTACGGTACACCTCTGACCTTCTTATTGACGATGAAACACAGAAATTGCATCGGAATTAATTAGAAAAGGCACAATGCCGACTTAAGTACAAGAAGACTAACTCTTCTTACTGTCTATGATTTGAACCATTAATGTGTCACTAGATGAAGATTACGATGCTTCACTTCAGGTTTACTGTATCCCTCTGACCTTCTTATTGCCGGTGAAACACAGAAATTGCATCGGAATTAAATACGAAAGGCACAATGCCGACTTAACTACAAGAAGACTGACTCTTCTTACTGACTATGCTTTGAACCATTCCTGTGACACTAGTTATAGATTCCGATGCTTAACTTCAGGATTACTGTATCACTCTGACCTTCTTAGTGACGATGAAATCATAGAAATTGCATCGGAATTAAATAGAAAATGCACAATGCCGAATTAAGTACAAGGAGACTGACTCTTCTTACTGTCTATTTTTGAACCATTCCTGTGACACTAGTTATAGACTCCGATGCATCACTCCAGGTTTACTGTATCCGTTGGATCTTCTTATTGACGATGAAACGCAGAAATTGCATTGGAATTAAATACAAAAGGCACAATGCCGACTAGAGTACAAGAAGACTGACTCTTCTTACAGTCTATGTTTTGAACCATTACTGTGACACTAGTAATAGATTCCGGTGCTTCACTCCAGGTATACTGTTTCCCTTGGACCTTCTTATTGACGATGAAACACAGGAATTGCATCAGAATGAAATAGAAAAGGCACAATAACGAGTAAGTACAAGAAGACTGACGCTTCTTACAGTCTATCTTTTGAACCATTCCTGTGACACTAGTTATAGATTACGGTGCTTCACTTCAGGTTTACTGTATCCCTCTGAACATTTTATTGACGATGAAACACAGAAATTGCACCGGAATTAAATACAAAAGGCACAATGCTGACTTAAGTAAGAGAAGTCTGACTCTTCTTACTGTCTATGATTTGAACCATTCCTGTGACCCTAGTTATAGATTCCGATGCTTCACTCCAGGTTTACTGTATCCCTCTGACCTTCTTATTGACGATGAAGCACAGTAATTGCATCAGAATTAAATAGAAAATGCACAATGATGACTTAAGTACAAGAAGACTGACTCTTCTTACTGACTATGTTTTGAACCATTCCTGTGACACTAGTTATAGATTCCGATGCTTCACTCCAGGTTTACTGTATCCGTTGGATCTTCGTATTGACGATGAAACGCAGAAATTGCATCGGAATTAAATACAAAAGGCACAATGCCGACTAGAGTACAAGAAGACTGACTCTTCTTACAGTCTATGTTTTGAACCATTACTGTGACACTAGTAATAGTTTCCGGTGCTTCACTCCAGGTATACTGTTTCCCTTGGACCTTCTTATTGACGATGAAACACAGGAATTGCATCAGAATGAAATAGAAAAGGCGCAATAACGAGTAAGTACAAGAAGACTGACGCTTCTTACAGTCTATGTTTTGAACCATTCCTGTGACACTAGTTATAGATTACGGTGCTTAACTTCAGGTTTACTGTATCCCTCTGAACATTTTATTGACGATGAAACACTGAAATTGCATCGGAATTAAATACAAAGGGCACAATGCCGACTTAACTACAAGAAGACTGCCTCTTCTTACTGACTATGTTTTGAACCATTATTGTGACACTAGTTATAGATTCCGATGCTTCACTCCAGGTTTACTGTATCCCTTGGACCTTCTTATTGACGAAGAAACACAGAAATTGCATCGGAATTAAATACAAAAGGCACAATGCCGACTTTAGATCAAGAAGACTGACTCTTCTTACTGTCTATGTTTTGAACCATTCCTGTGACTCTAGTTATAGATTCCGATGCTTCACTTCAGGTTTACTGTATCCCTCTGACCATCTTATTGCCGGTGAAACACAGAAATTGCATCGGAATTCAATACGAATGACACAATGCCGACATAAGTACAAGAAGACTGACTCTTCCAACTGTCTATGTTTTGAACCATTCCTGTGACACTAGTTGTAGATTCCGATGCTCCACTTCAGGTTTACTGTAGCTCTCTGACCTTCTTATTGACGATGAAACACAGATATTCCATCGGAATTAATTAGAAAAGGCACAATGCCGACTTAAGTACAAGAAGACTGACTCTTCTTACTGTCTATGATTTGAACCATTCGTGTGACACTAGTTGAAGATTACGATGCTTCACTTCAGGTTTACTGTATCCCTCTGACCTTCTTATTGCCGGTGAAACACAGAAATTGCATGGGAATTAAATACGAAAGGCACAATGCCGACTAAACTACAAGAAGACTAACTCTTCTTACTGACTATGCTTTGAACCATTCCTGTGACACTAGTTATAGATTCCGATGCTTAACTTCAGGATTACTGCATCCCTCTGACCTTCTTAGTGACGATGAAACACAGAAATTGCATCGGAATTAAATAGAAAAGGCACAATGCCGAATTAATTACAAGGAGACTGACTCTTCTTACTGTCTATGCTTTGAACCATTCCTGTGACACTAGTTATAATTTCCGATGCGTCACTTCAGGTTTACTGTATCCCTTGGACCTTCTTATTGACGATTAAACACAGAAATTGCATCGGAATTAAATACAAAAGGCACAATGCTGACTTAAGTAAGAGAAGTCTGACTCTTCTTACTGTCTATGATTTGAACCATTCCTGTCACCCTAGTTACAGATTCCGATGCTTCACTCCAGGTTTACTGTATCCCTCTGACCTTCTTATTGACGATGAATCACAGAAATTGCATCAGAATTAATTAGAAATTGCACAATGATGACTGAAGTGCAAGAAGTCTGACTCTTCTTACTGACTATGTTTTGAACCATTCCTGTGACACTAGTTATAATTTCCGATGCTTCACTTCAGGTTTACGGTACCCCTCTGACCTTCTTATTTACGATGAAACACAGAAATTGCATCGGAATTTAATACAAAAGGCACAATGCCGACTTAAGTACAAGAAGACTGACTCTTCTTACTGTCTATGCTTTGAACCATTCCTGTGACACTAGTTATAGATTCCGATGCTTCAATTCAGGTCTACTGTATCCCATCGACCTTCTTATTCACGATGAAACACAGAAATTGCATCGGAATGAAGTACAAAAGGCATAATGGCGACTTAAGTACAAGAAGACTGACTCTTCTTACTGTCTATGTTTGAAACCATTCCTGTGACACTAGTTATAGATTCTGATGCCTCACTCCAGGTTTACTGTATCCCTCCGAAATTCTTATTGACGATGAAACACAGAAATTGCAACGGAATTAAATACAAAAGGCACAATGCCCACTTAAGTACAAGAAGACTGACTCTTCTTACTGACTATGTTTTGAACCATTCCTGTGACACTAGTTATAGATTCTGATGCTTCACTTCAAATTTACTGTATCCCTTGGACCTTCTTATTGACTATGAAACACATAAATTGCATCAGAATTAAATACAAAAGGCACAATGCCGACATAAGTACAAGAAGACTGACTCTCCTTACTGTCTATGTTTTGAACCATTCCTGTGACACTAGTTATAGATTCCGATGCTTCACTCCAGGATTACTGTATCCCTTGACCCTTCTTATTGACGATGAAACACAGAAATTGCATCGGAATTAAATACTAAAGGCACAATGCCGACTTAAGGACAAAAATACTGAACCTTCTTACTGACTATGTTTTGAACCATTCCTGTGACACTAGCTATAGATTCCGATGCTTCACTTCAGGTTTACTGTATCCCTCTGACCTTCTTATTGACGATGAAACACAGAAATGGCATCGGAATTAAATACAAAAGGCACAATGCCGACCTAAGTACAAGACGACTGACTCTTCTTACTGACTATGTTTTGAATTATTCCTGTGACACAAGTTATAGATTGCGATGCTTCACTTCAGGTTTACTGTATACCTTGGACCTTCTTATTGACGATGAAACACAGAAATTGCATCGGAATTAAATACAAAAGGCACAATATCGACTTACGTACAAGAAGACAGACTATTCCTACTGTTTATGTTTTGAACCATTCCTGTGACACTAGTTTTGGATTCCGATGCTTCACTTCAGGTTTACAGTATCCCTCTGACCTTGTTTTTGTTGATGAAACACAGAAATTGCATCGGAATTAAACACAAAAAGCACAATGTCGACTTAAGCACAAAAAGACTGACTCTTCTTACTGACTATGATTAGAACCATTCCTGTGACACTAGTTATAGATTCCGATGATTCGCTTCAGGTTTACTGTATCCCACTGACCTTCTTATTGACGATGAAACACAAAATAGCATCGGAATTAAATACAAAAGGCACAATGCCGACTTAAGTAAAAGAAGACTGACTCTTCTCACTGTCTATGTTTTGAATCTCTCCTGTGAGACCAGTTTTAGATTCCGATACTTCACCTCAGGTTTACTGTATCCCTTGGGCATTCGTATTCACGATGAAACACAGAAATTGCATCGGAATCAAACACAAAACGCACAATGCCGACTTCAGTACAATAAGGCTGACACTTCTTACTGTCTATGATTTGAACCTTTCCTGTGAGACGACTTTTACATTCCGATGCTTCACTTCAGGTTTACTGTTTCCCTTGGACCTTCTTATTGACGATGAAACACAGAAATTGCATCGGAATTAACTACATAGGTCTCAATGAAGACCTAAATACAAGAAGACTGACTCATCTTACTGTCTATGCTTTGATCCATTCCTGTGAGACCAGTTCATAATTCCGATGCTTCACTTCAGGTTTACTGTATCCCTTGGACCTTCGTATTCACGATGAAACACAGAAATTGCATCGGAATTAAATACAAAAGGCACAATGCCGACTTAAGTACAAGAAGACTGACTCTTCTTACTGTCTATGTTTTGAACCAATCCTGTGACACTAGTTATAGATTCCGATGCTTCACTTCAGGTTTACTGTATCCCTTGGACCTTCTTATTGACGATGAAACACAGAAATTGCATCGGAATTAAATACATAAGTCTCAATGAAGACCTAAATACAAGAAGACTGACTCATCTTACTGTCTATGTTTTGATCCATTCCTGTGAGACCAGTTCATAATTCCGGTGCTTCACTTCAGGTTTACTGTATCCCTTGGACCTTCTTATTGACGATGAAACACAGAAATTGCATCGGAATTAAATACAAAAGGCACAATGCCGACTTAAGTACAAGAAGACTGACTCTTCTTACTGTCTATGTTTTGAACCATTCCTGTGACACTAGTTATAGATTCCGATGCTTCACTTCAGGTTTACTGTATCCCTTGGACCTTCTTATTGACGATGAACCACAGATATTGCATCGGTATTAAATACAAAAGGCACAATGCCGACTTAAGTACAAGAAGACTGACTCTTCCTACTGTCTATGTTTTGAACCATTCCTGTGACACTAGTTATAGATTCCGATGCTTCACTTCAGGTTTACTGTATCCCTTGGACCTTCTTATTGACGATGAAGCACAGAAATTGCATCGAAATTAAATACAAAAGGCACAATGCCGACTTAAGTACAAGAAGACTGACTCCTCCTACTATCTATGTTTTGAACCATTCCTGTGACACTAGTTCTAGATTCCGATGCTTTACTTCAGGTTTACTGTATCCCTCTGATCTTCCTATTGAAGATGAAACACAGAAATTGCATCGGCATTTAATACAAAAGGCACAATGCCGACATAAGTACAAGAAGACTGACTCTTTTTACTGACTACGTTTTGAACCATTCCTGTGACACTAGTTATGGATTCGGATGCTTCACTTCAGGTTTACTGTATCCCTCTGACCTTCTTATTCACGATGAAACATTGAAATTGCATCGGAATTAAATACAAAAGGCACAATGCCGACTTAAGTACAAGAAGACTGACTCTTTTTAATGACTATGTTTTGAATCATTCCTGTGACACTAGTTATATATTCCGAAGTTTCAACTCAGGTTTACTGTATCTCTTGGACCTTCTTATTGACGAAGAAACACAGAAGTTGCATCGGAATTAAACACAAAAGGCACAATGCCGACTTAAGTACAAAAAGACTGACTCTTCTTACTGAGTATGATTAGAACCATTCCTGTGACACTAGTTATAGATTCCGATGCTTCACTTCAGGTTTACTGTATCCCTCTGACCTTCTTATTGACGATGAGACACAAAATTGCATCGGAATTAAATACATAAGTCACAATGCCGACTTAAGTACAAGAAGACTGACTCTTCTTACTGGCTATGTCTTGAATCCTTCCTGTGAGACCAATTTTAGATTCCGATACTTCACCTCAGGGGTTTACTGTACCCCTTGGACCTTCGTATTCACGATGAAACACAGAGACTGCACCGGAATAAAACACAAAAGGCACAATGCCGACTTAAGTACAATAAGGCTGACACTTCTTACTGTCTATGTTTTGAACCTTTCCTGTGCGACGACGTTTAGATTCCGATGCTTCACTTCAGGTTTACTGTTTCCCTTGGACCTTCTTATTGACTGTGAAACACAGAAATTGCATCGGAATTAAATACATAAGTCACAATGAAGACCTAAATACAAGACAACTGACTCATCTTACTGTCTATGTTTTGATCCATTCCTGTGAGACCAGTTTATAATTGCGATGCTTCACTTCAGGTTTACTGTATCACTTGGACCTTCTTATTGACGAAGAAGCAAAGAAAGTGCAACGGAATTAAATACAAAAGGCTCAATGCCGACTTAAGTAAAAGAAAACGGACTCTTCTTAATGTCTATGTTTTGAACCATTCCTGTGACACTAGTTATAGATTCCGATGCTTCACTTCAGGTTTACGGTATCCCTTGGACCTTCGTATTGACGATGAAACACAGAAATTGCATCGTAATTAAATACAAAAGGCACAATGCCCACTTAAGTACAAGAAGACTGACTCTTCCTACTGTCTATGTTTTGAACCATTCCTGTGACACTAGTTCTATATTCCGATGCTTTACTTCAGGTTTACTGTATCCCTCTGATCCTCTCATTGACGATGAAACACGGAAATTGCATCGGAATTTAATACAAAAGGCACAATGCCGACTTAAGTACAAGAAGACTGACTCATCTTACTCTCTATGATTTGAACCATTACGGTGTCACTAGTTATAGATTCCGATGCTTCACTTCAGGTTTATTGTCTCTCTTGGACCTTCTTATTGACGATGAAACACAGAAATTGCATCGGAATGAAGTACAAAAGGCACAATGCCGACTTAAGTACAAGAAAACTGACTCTTCTTACTGTCTATGTTTAATACCATTCCTGTGACACTAGTTATAGATTCTGATGCCTCACTCCAGGTTTACTGTATCCCTCGGATATTCTTATTGACGATGAAACACAGAAATTGCAACGGAATTAAATACAAAAGGCACAATGCCGACTTAAGTACAAGAAGACTGACTCTTCTTACTGACTATGTTTTGAACCATTCCTGTGACACTAGTTATAGATTCTGATGCTTCACTTCAAGTTTACTGTATCCCTTGGACCTTCTTATTGACGATGAAACACATAAATTGCATTGGAATTAAATAGAAAAGGCACAGTGCCGACTTAAGTACAGGAAGACTGACTCTTCTTACTGTCTATGTTTTGAACCATTCCTGTGACACTAGTTCCAGATTCCGATGCCACACTTCAGGTTTACTGTATCCCTCTGACCTTCTTATTGACGATGAAACACAGAAATTGCATCAGAATTAAATACAAAAGGCACAATACCGACTTAAGTACAAGAAGGCTGACTCTTCTTACTGTCTATGTTTTGAACCATTCCTGTGACACTAGTTATAGATTCCGATGCTTCACTTTAGGTTTACTGTATCCCTTAGACCTTCTTATTGACGATGAAACACAGAAATTGCATCGGAATTAAATACACAAGGCACAATGCCGACTTTAGTTCAAGAACACTGACTCTTCTTACTGACCATGCTTTGAACCATTCCTGTGACTCTAGTTATAGATTCCGATGCTTCACTTCAGGTTTACGGTACCCCTCCGACCTTCTTATTTACGATGAAACACAGAAATTGCATCGGAATTAAATACAAAAGGCACAATACCGACTTAAGTACAAGAAGACTGACTCTTCTTACTGTTTATGTTTTGAACCATTCCTGTGACACTAGTTATAGATTCCGATGCGTCAATTCAGGTCTACTGTATCCCATCGACCTTCTTATGCACGATGAAACACAGAAATTGCTTCGGAGTGAAATACAAAAGTCACAATGCCGACTTAAGTACAAAAAGACTTACTCTTCTTACTGAGTATGATTAGATCCATTCCTGTGACACTAGTTATAGATTCCGATGCTTCACTTCAGGTTTACTGTATCCCTCTGACCTTCTTATTGACGATGAGACACAAAATTGCATCGGAATTAAATACAAAATGCACAATGCCGACTTAAGTACAACAAGACTGACTCTTCTTACTGTCTATGTCTTGAATCCTTCCTGTGAGACCAATTTTAGATTCCGATACTTAACCTCAGGTTTACTGTACCCCTTGGACCTTCGTATTCACGATGAAACACAGAGACTGCACCGGAATCAAACACAAAAGGCACAATGCCGACTTAAGTACAATAAGGCTGACACTTCTTACTGTCTATGTTTTGAACCTTTCCTGTGCGACGACTTTTAGATTCCGATGCTTCACTTCAGGTTTGCTGTTTCCCTTGCACCTTCTGATTGACGATGAAACACAGAAATTGCATCGGAATTAAATACATAAGTCACAATGAAGACCTGAATACAAGACGACTGACTCATCTTACTGTCTATGTTTTGATCCTTTCCTGTGAGACCAGTTTATAATTCCGATGCTTCACTTCAGGTTTACTGTATCCCTTGGTCCTTCTTATTGACGAAGAAGCACAGAATTTGCAACGGAATTAAATACAAAAGGCACAATGCCGACTTAAGTGCAAGAAAACTGACTCTTCTTAATGCCTATGTTTTGAACCATTCCTGTGACACTAGTTATTGATTCCGATGCTTCACTTCAGGTTTACTGTATCCCTTGGACCTTCTTATTGACGATGAAGCACAGAAATTGCATCGTAATTAAATACAAAAGGCACAATGCCGGCTTAAGTACAAGAAGACTGACTGTTCCTACTGTCTATGTTTTGAAGCATTCCTGTGACACTAGTTCTAGATTCCGATGCTTTACTTCAGGTTTACTGTATCCCTCTGATCTTCCTATTGACGATGAAACACAGAAATTGCTTCGGAATTTAATACAAAAGGCACAATGCCGACTTAAGTACAAGAAGACTGACTCATCTTACTGTCTAAGTTTTGAACCATTCCGGTGTCACTAGTTATAGATTCCGATGCTTCACTTCAGGTTTACTGTATCTCTTGGACCTTCTTATTGACGATGAAGCACAGAAATTGCATCGGAATTAAACACAAAAGGCACAATGCCGACTTAAGTACAAAAAGACTGACTCTTCTTACTGACTATGATTAGAACCATTCCTGTGACACTAGTTATAGATTCCGATGCTTCACTTCAGGTTTACTGTATCTCTCTGACCTTCTTATTGACGATGAAACACAAAATATCATCGGAATTAAATACAAAATGCACAATGCCGACTTAAGTACATGAAGACTGACTCTTCTTACTGTCTATGTTTGAATCCTTCCTGTGAGACCAATTTTTGATTCCGATACTTCACCTCAGGTTTACTGTACTCCTTGGACCTTCGTATTCACGATGAAACACAGAGACTGCACCGGAATCAAACACAAAAGGCACAATGCCGACTTAAGTACAATAAGGCTGACACTTCTTACTGTCTATGTTTTGAACCTTTCCAGTGCGACGACTTTTAGATTCCGATGCTTCACTTCAGGTTTACTGTTTCCCTTGGACCTTCTTATTGACGATGAAACACAGAAATTGCATCGGAATTAAATACAGAAGTCAGAATGAAGACCTAAATACAAGACGACTGACTCATCTTAATGTCTATGTTTTGATCCATTCCTGTGAGACCAGTTTATAATTGCGATGCTTCACTTCAGGTTTACTGTAGCCTTTGGACCTTCTTATTGACGAAGAAGCACAGAAATTGCACCTGAATTAAATACAAAAGGCACAATGCCGACTTAAGTACAAGAAAACGGACTCTTCTTAATGTCTATGTTTTGAACCATTCCTGTGACACTAGTTATAGATTCCGATGCTTCACTTCAGGTTTACTGTATCCCTTGGACCTTCTTATTGACGATGAAACACAGAAATTGCATCGTAATTAAATACAAAAGGCACAATGCCGACTTAAGTACAAGAAGACTGACTCTTCCTACTGTCTATGCTTTTAACCATTCCTGTGACACTAGTTCTAGATTCCGATGCTTTACTTCAGGTTTACTGTATCCCTCTGACCTTCTCATTGACGATGAAACACAGAAATTGCATCGGAATTTAATACAAAAGGCACAATGCCGACTTAAGTACAAGAGGACTGACTCATCTTACTGTCTATGATTTGAACCATTCCGGTGTCACTAGTTATAGATTCCGATGCTTCACTTCAGGTTTACTGTATCTCTTGGACCTTCTTATTGACGATGAAACACAGAAATTGCACCGGAATTAAATACAAAAGGCACAATGCCGACTTAAGTACAAGAAAACGGACTCTTCTTAATGTCTACGTTTTGAACCATTCCTGTGACACTAGTTATAGATTCCGATGCTTCACTTCAGGTTTACTGTATCCCTTGGACCTTCTTATTGACGATGAAACACAGAAATTGCATCGGAATGAAATACAAAAGGCGCAATGCGGACTTAAGTACAAGAAGACTGACCCTTCTTACTGTCTATGTTTAATACCATTCCTGTGACACTAGTTATAGATTCTGATGCCTCACTCCAGGTTTACTGTATCCCTCGGAAATTCTTATTGACGATGAAACACAGAAATTACAACGGAATTAAATACAAAAGGCACAATGCCGACTTAAGTACAAGAAGAGTGACTCTTCTTACTGACTATGTTTTGAACCATTCCTGTGACACTAGTTATAGATTCTGATGCTTCACTTCAAGTTTACTGTATCCCTTGGACCTTCTTATTGACGATGAAACACATAAATTGCATCGGAATTAAATAGAAAAGGCACAGTGCCGACTTAAGTACAGGAAGACTGACTCTTCTTACTGTCTATGTTTTGAACCATTCCTGTGACACTAGTTCCAGATTCCGATGCCACACTTCAGGTTTACTGTATCCCTCTGACCTTCTTACTGACGATGAAACACAGAAATTGCATCGGAATTAAATACACAAGGCACAATGCCGACTTTAGTTCAAGAACACTGACTCTTCTTACTGACCATGTTTTGAACCATTCCTGTGACTCTAGTTATAGATTCCGATGCTTCACTTCAGGTTTACGGTACCCCTCCGACCTTCTTATTTACGATGAAACACAGAAATTGCATCGGAATTAAATACAAAAGGCACAATACCGACTTATGTACAAGAAGACTGACTCTTCTTACTGTTTATGTTTTGAACCATTCCTGTGACACTAGTTATAGATTCCGATGCGTCAATTCAGGTCTACTGTATCCCATCGACCTTCTTATTCACGATGAAACACAGAAATTGCAGCGGAGTGAAATACAAAAGGCACAATGCCGACTTAAGTACAAGAAGACTGACTCTTTTTACTGTCTATGTTTAAAACCATTCCTGTGACACTAGTTATAGATTCTGGTGCCTCACTCCAGGTTTCTGTATCCCTCGGACCTTCTTATTGACGATGAAACACAGAAATTGCAACGGAATTAAATACAAAAGGCACAATGCCGACTTAAATACAGGAAGACTGACTCTTCTTAGTGACAATGTTTTGAACCATTCCTGTGACACTAGTTATATATTCCGATGTTTCAACTCAGGTTTACTGTATCTCTTGGACCTTCTTATTGACGAAGAAACACAGAAACTGCATCGGAAGTAAACACAAAAGGCATAATGCCGACTTAAGTACAAAAAGACTGACTCTTCTTACTGTCTATGACTTGAATCCTTCCTGTGAGACCAATTTTAGATTCCGATACTTCACCTCAGGTTTACTGTACCCCTTGGACCTTCGTATTCACGATGAAACACAGAGACTGCACCGGAATCAAACACAAAAGGCACAATGCCGACTTAAGTACAATAAGGCTGACACTTCTTACTGTCTATGTTTTGAACCTTTCCTGTGCGACGACTTTTAGATTACGATGCTTCACTTCTGGTTTACTGTTTCCCTTGGACCTTCTTATTGACGATGAAACACAGAAATTGCATCGGAATTAAATACATAAGTCCCAATGAAGACCTAAATACAAGACGACTGACTCATTTTACTGTCTATGTTTTGATCCTTTCCTGTGAGACCAGTTTATAATTCCGATGCTTCACTTCAGGTTTACTGTATCCCTTGGACCTTCTTATTGACGAAGAAGCACAGAAATTGCAACGGAATTAAATACAAAAGGCACAATGCCGACTTAAGTACAAGAAAACTGACTCTTCTTAATGCCTATGCTTTGAACCATTCCTGTGACACTAATTATAGATTCCGATGCTTCACTTCAGGTTTACTGTATCCCTTGGACCTTCGTATTGACGATGAAGCACAGAAATTGCATCGTAATTAAATACAAAACGCATAATGCCGACTTAAGTACAAGAAGACTGACTCATCTTACTGTCTATGTTTTGAACCATTCCGGTGTCACTAGTTATAGATTCCGATGCTTCACTTCAGGTTTACTGTACTCTTGGACCTTCTTATTGACGATGAAAAACAGAAATTGCATCGGAATTAAACACAAAAGGCACAATGCCGACTTAAGTACAAAAAGACTGACTCTTCTTACTGACTATGATTAGAACCATTCCTGTGACACTAGTTCTAGATTCTGATGCTTCACTTCAGGTTTACTGTATCCTTCTGACCTTCTTATTGACGATGAAACACAGAAATTGCATCGGAATTAAAGACAAAATGCACAATGCCGACTTCAGTACAAGAAGACTGACTCTTCTTACTGTCTATGTTTTGAATCCTTCCTGTGAGACCAATTTTAGATTCCGATACTTCACCTCAGGTTTACTGTACCCCTTGGACCTTCGTATTCTCGATGAAACACAGAGACTGCACGGGAATCAAACACAAAATTCACAATGCCGACTTAAGTACAATAAGGTTGACACTTCTTACTGTCTATGTTTTGAACCATTCCTGTGACACTAGTTATAGATTCTGATGCCTCACTCCAGGTTTACTGTATTCCTCGGAAATTCATATTGACAATGAAACACAGAAATTGCAACGGAATGAAATACAAAAGGCACAATGCCGACTTAAGTACAAGAAGACTGACTCTTCTTACTGACTATGCTTTGAACCATTCCTGTGACACTAGTTATAGATTCTGATGCTTCTCTTCAGGTTTACTGTATCCCTTGGACCTGCTTATAGACGATGAAACACATAAATTGCTTCGGAATTAAATAGAAAAGGCACTATGCCGACTTAAGTACAGGAAGACTGACTCTTCTTACTGTCTATGTTTGAACCATTCCTGTGACACTAGTTCTAGATTCCGATGCTACACTTCAGGTTTACTGTATCCGTCTGACCTTCTTATTGACGATGAAACACAGAAATTGCATCAGAATTAAATACAAAAGGCACAATACCGACATAAGTACAAGAAGTCTGACTCTTCTTACTGTCTATGTTTTGAACCATTCCTGTGACACTAGTTATAGATTCCGATGCTTCACTTTAGGTTTACTGTATCCCTTAGACCTTCTTATTGACGATGAAACACAGAAATTGCGTCGGAATTAAATACAAAAGGCACAATGCCGACTTTAGTTCAAGAAGACTGACTCTTCTTACTGTCCATGTTTTGAACCATTCCTGTGACTCTAGTTATAGATTCCGATGCTTCACTTCAGGTTTACGGTACCCCTCAGACCTTCTTATTTACGATGAAACACAGAAATTGCATCGGAATTAAATATAAAAGGCACAATACCGACTCAAGTACAAGAAGACTGACTCTTCTTACTGTTTATGTTTTGAACCATTCCTGTGACACTAGTTATAGATTCCGATGCTTCAATTCAGGTCTACTGTATCCCATCGACCTTCTTATTCACGATGAAACACAGAAAATGCAGCGGAGTGAAATACAAAAGGCACAATGCCGACTTAAGTACAAGAAGACTGACTCTTTTTACTGTCTATGTTTAAAACCATTCCTGTGACACTAGTTATAGATTCTGATGCCTCACTCCAGGTTTACTGTATCCCTCGGACCTTCTTATTGACGATGAAACACAGAAATTGCAACGGAATTAAATACAAAAGGCACAATGCCGACTTAAATACAAGAAGACTGACTCTTCTTAGTGACTATGCTTTGAACCATTCCTGTAACACTAGTTATATATTCCGATGTTTCAACTCAGGTTTACTGTATCTCTTGGACCTTCTTATTGACGAAGAAACACAAAAACTGCATCGGAATTTAACACAAAAGGCACAATGCCGACTTAAGTGCAAGAAAACTGACTCTTCTTAATGCCTATGTTTTGAACCATTCCTGTGACACTAGTTATAGATTCCGATGCTTCACTTCAGGTTTACTATATTCCTTGGACATTCTTATTGACGATGAAGCACAGATATTGCATCGTAATTAAATACAAAAGGCACAATGCCGGCTTAAGTACAAGAAGACTGACTCTTCCTACTGTCTATGTTTTGAACCATTCCTGTGACACTAGTTCTAGATTCCGATGCTTTACTTCAGGTTTACTGTATCCCTCTGATCTTCCTATTGACGATGAAACACAGAAATTGCTTCGGAATTTAATACAAAAGGCACAATGCCGACTTAAGTACAAGAAGACTGACTCATCTTACTGTCTATGTTTTGAACCTTTCCTGTGCGACGACTTTTAGATTCCGATGCTTCACTTCAGGTTTCCTGTTTCCCTTGAACCTTCTTATTGACGAAGAAGCACAGAAATTGCACCGGAATTTAATACAAAATTCACAATGCCGACTTAAGTACAAGAAAACGGACTCTTCTTAATGTCTATGTTTTGAACCATTCCTGTGACACTAGTTATAGATTCCGATGCTCCACTTCAGATTTACTGTATCCCTTGGACCTTCTTATTGACGATGAAACACAGAAATTGCATCGTAATTAAATACAAAAGGCACAATGCCAACTTCAGTACAAGAAGACTGACTCTTCCTACTGTCTATGCTTTTAACCATTCCTATGACACTAGTTCTAGATTCCGTTGCTTTACTTCAGGTTTACTGTATCCCTCTGATCTTCTCATTGACGATGAAACACAGAAATTGCATCGGAATTTAATACAAAAGGCACAATGCCAACTTAAGTACTAGAGGACTGACTAATCTTACTGTCTATGATTTGAACCATTCCGGTGTCACTAGTTATAGATTCCGATGCTACACTTCAGGTTTACTGTATCTCTTGGACCTTATTATTGACGATGAAACACAGAAATTGCATCGGAATGGAATACAAAAGGCGCAATGCCGAATTAAGTACAAGAAGACTGACTCTTCTTACTGACTATGTTTTGAACCATTCCTGTGACACTAGTTATAGATTCTGATGCTTCACTTCAGGTTTACTGTATCCCTTGGACCTTTTTATTGACGATGAAACACAGAAATTGCTTCGGAATTAAATAGAAACGGCACTATGACGACTTAAGTACAGGAAGACTGACTCTTCTTACTGTCTATGTTTGAACCATTCCTGTGACACTAGTTCTAGATTCCGATGCTACACTTCAGGTTTACTGTATCCCTCTGACCTTCTTATTGACGATGAAACACAGAAATTGCATCAGAATTAAATACAAAAGCCACAATTCCGACTTAAGTACAAGAAGGCTGACTCTTCTTACTGTCTATGTTTTGAACCATTCCTGTGACACTAGTTATAGATTCCGATGCTTCACTTTAGGTTTACTGTATCCCTTAGACCTTCTTATTGACGATGAAACACAGAAATTGCGTCGGAATTAAATACAAAAGGCACAATGCCGACTTTAGTTCAAGAAGACTGACTCTTCTTACTGTTTATGTTTTGAACCATTCCTGTGACACTAGTTATAGTTTCCGATGCTTCAATTCAGGTCTACTGTATCCCATCGACCTTCTTATTCACGATGAAACACAGAAATTGCAGCGGAGTGAAATACAAAAGGCACAATGCCGACTTAAGTACAAGAAGACTGACTCTTCTTACTGACTATGTTTGAACCATTCCCCTGACTCTAGTTATAGATCCCGATGCTTCACTTCAGGTTTACTGTATCCCTCTGACCTTCTTATTGACGATGAAACTCAGATACTCCAACGGAATTAAATAGAAACGCCACAATGCCTACTTAAGTTTAAGATGATTGACTCTCCTTAATGGCTATGTATTGAACCATTTATGTGACACTAGTTATAGATTCCGATGCTTCACTTCAGGTTTACTGTATCTCTTGGACCTTCTTATTGACGAAGAAACACAGAAATTGCATCGGAATTAAACACAAAAGGCACAATGCCGTCTTAAGTACAAAGAGACTGACTCTCCTTACTGACTATGATTAGAACCATTCCTGTGACACTAGTTATAGATTCCGATGCTTCACTTCAGGTTTACTGTATCCCTCTGACCTTCTTATTGACGATGAAACACATAAATAGCATCGGAATTAAATAGAAAAGGCACAATGCCGACTTAAGTACAAGAAGACTGACTCTTATTACTGTCTATGATTTGAATCTCTCCTGTGAGACCAGTTTTAGATTCCGATACTTCACCTCAGGTTTACTGTACCCCTTGGACCTTCGTATTCACGATGAAACACAGAGACTGCACCGGAATCAAACACAAAAGGCACAATGCCGACTTAAGTACAATAAGGCTGACACTTCTTACGGTCTATGATTTGAACCTTTCCTGTGCGACGACTTTTAGATTCCGATGCTTCACTTCTGGTTTACTGTTTCAATTGGACCTTCTTATTAACTATGAAACACAGAAATTGCATCGGAATTAAATACATAAGTCACAATGAAGACCTAAATACAAGACGACTGACTCATCTTACTGTCTATGTTTTGATCCTTTCCTGTGAGACCAGTTTATAATTCCGATGCTTCACTTCAAGTTTACTGTATCCCTTGGACCTTCTTATTGACGAAGAAGCACAGAAATTGCAACGGAATTAAATACAAAAAGCACAATGCCGACTTAAGTACAAGAAAACTGACTCTTCTTAATGCCTATGTTTTGAACCATTCCTGTGACACTAGTTATAGATTCCGATGCTTCACCTCAGGTTTACTGTATCCCTTGGACCTTCGTATTGACAATGAAGCACAGAAATTGCATCGTAATTAAATACAAAAGGCACAATGCCGACTTAAGTACAAGAAGACTGACTCTTCCTACTGTCTATGTTTTGAACCATTCCTGTGACACTAGTTCTAGATCCCGATGCTTTACTTCAGGTTTACTGTATCCCTCTGATCTTCCTATTGACGATGAAACACAGAAATTGCATCGCAATTTAATACAAAAGGCACAATGCCGACTTAAGTACAAGAAGACTGACTCATCTTACCGTCTATGTTTTGAACCATTCCGGTGTCACTAGTTATAGATTCCGATGCTTCACTTCAGGTTTACTGTATATCTTGGACCTTCTTATTGACGATGAAACACAGAAATTGCATCGGAATTAAACACAAAAGGCACAATGCCGACTTAAGTACAAAAAGACTGACTCTTCTTACTGACTATGATTAGAACCATTCCTGTGACACTAGTTATAGATTCCGATGCTTCACTTCAGGTTTACTGTATCCCGCTGACCTTCTTATTGACGATGAAACACAAAATTGCATCGGAATTATATACAAAATGCACAATGCCGACTTAAGTACAAGAAGATTGACTCTTCTTACTGTCTATGTTTTGAATCCTTCCTGTGAGACCAATTTTAGATTCCGATACTTCACCTCAGGTTTACTGTACCCCTTGGACCTTCGTATTCACGATGAAACACAGAGAGTGCACCGGAATCAAACACAAAATGCACAATGCCGACTTAAGTACAATAAGGCTGACACTTCTTACTGTCTATGTTTTGAACCTTTCCTGTGCGACGACTTTTAGATTCTGATACTTCACTTCAGGTTTACTGTTTCCCTTGCACCTAATTATTGACGATGAAACACAGAGATTGCATCGGAATTAAATACATAAGTCACAATGAAGACCAAAATACAAGACGACTGACTCATCTTACTGTCTATGTTTTGATCCATTCCTGTGAGACCAGTTTATAATTGCGATGCTTCACTTCAGGTTTACTGTATCTCTTGGACCTTCTTATTGACGATGAAACACAGAAATTGCATCGGAATTAAACACAAAAGGCACAATGCCGACTTAAGTACAAGAAGACTGACTCTTCCTACTGTCTATGTTTTGAACCATTCCTGTGACACTAGTTCTAGATTCCGATGCTTTACTTCAGGTTTTCTGTATCCCTCTGATCTTCTCATTGACGATGAAATACAGAAATTGCATCGGAATTTAATACAAAAGGCACAATGCCGACTTAAGTACAAGAAGACTGACTCATCTTACTGTCTATGATTTGAACCATTCCGGTGTCACTAGTTATAGATTCCGATGCTTCAATTCAGGTCTACTGTATCCCATCGACCTTCTTATTCACGATGAAACACAGAAATTGCATCGGAGTGAAATACAAAAGGCATAATGCCGACATTAGTACAAGAAGACTGACTCTTTTTACTGTCTATGTTTAAAACCATTCCTGTGACACTAGTTATGGATTCCGATGATTCACTTCAGGTTTACTGTATCCCTTGGACCTTCTTATTGACGATGAAACACAGAAATTGCATCGTAATTAAATACAAAAGGCACAATGCCGACTTGAATACAAGAAGACTGACTCTTCTTAGTGACTATATTTTGAACCATTCCAGTGACACTAGTTATAGATTCCGATGCTTCAATTCAGGTCTACTGTATCCCATCGACCTTCTTATTCACGATGAAACACAGAAATTGCATCGGAGTGAAATACAAAAGGCACAATGCCGACATAAGTAAAAGAAGACTGACTCCTCTTACTGTCTATGTTTTGAACCTTTCCTGTGATACTAGTTATAGATTCCGATCCTTCACTTCAGGTTTACTGTATCCCTCTGACCTTCTTATTGACGATGAAACACAGAAATTGCATCGGAATTAAATACAAAAGGCACAATGCCGACATTAGTACAAGAAGACTGACTCTCCTTACTGTCTATGCTTTGAACCATTCCTGTGACACTAGTTATAGATTCCGATGCATCACCCCAGGTTTACTGTATCCCTTGAACCTTATTATTGACGATGAAACACAGAAATTGCATCGGAATTAAATACAAAAGGCACAATGCCGACTTAAGGACAAAGAGACTGACTCTTCTTACTGACTATGTTTTGAACCATTCCTGTGACACTAGCTATAGATTCCGATGCTTCACTTCAGGTTTACTGTATCCCTTGGATCTTCTTATTGACGATGAAACACAGAAATTGCATCGGAAATAAATACATAAGTCACAATGAACAACTAAATACAAGACGACTAACTCATCTTACTGTCTATGTTTTGATCCTTTCCTGTGAGACCAGTTTATAATTCCGATGCTTCACTTCAGGTTTACTGTATCCCTTGGACGTTCTTATTGACGAAGAAGCACAGAAATTGCAACGAAATTAAACACAAAATGCACAATGCCGACTTAAGTACAAAAAGACTGACTCTTCTTACTGACTATGATTAGAACCATTCCTGTGACACTAGTTATAGATTTCGATGCTTCACTTCAGGTTTACTGTACCCCTCTGACCTTCTTATTGACGATGAAACACAGAAATTACATCGGAATTAAATGAAAAAGGCACAACGCCGACTTCAGTACAAGAAGACTGACTCTCTTTACTGACTACGTTTTGAATCATTCCTGTGACACTAGTTATGGATTCGGATGCTTCACTTCAGGTTTACTGTATCCCTCTGACCTTCTTATTCGCTATGAAACACAGAAATTGCATCGGAATTAAACACAAAAGGCACAATGCCGGCTAAAGTACAAGACGACTGACTTTTCTTACTGACTATGATTAGAACCATTCCTGTGACACTAGTTATAGATTCCGATGCGTCACTTCAGGTTTACTGTATCCCTCTGACCTTCTTATTGACGATGAAACACAAAATTGCATCGGAACTAAATACAAAATGCACAATGCCGACTTAAGTACAAGAAGACTGGCTCTTCTTACAGTCTATGTTTGAAACCATTCCTGTGACTCTAGTTATAGATTCTGATGCCTCACTCCAGGTTTACTGTATCCCTCGGAAATTCTTATTGACGATGAAACACAGAAATTGCAACGGAATTAAATACAAAAGGCGCAATGCCGGCTTAAGTAGAAGAAGACTGACTCTTCTTACTGTCTATGTTTTGAACCATTCCTGTGAGACCAGTTTATAATTCCGATGCTTCACTTCAGGTTTACTGTATCCCCTGGACCTTCTTATTGACGATGAGACACATAAATTGCATCAGATTTAAATACAAAAGGCACAATACCGACTTGAGTACAAGAAGGCTGACTCATCTTACTGTCTATGCTTGAACCATTCCTGTGACACTAGTTTTAGATTCCGAAGCTTCACTTTAGGTTTACTGTATCCCTTAGACCTTCTTATTGACGATGAAACACAGAAATTGCATCGGAATTAAATACAAATGGCACAATGCCGACTTTAGTTCAAGAAGACTGACTCTTCTTACTGTCCATGTTTTGAACCATTCCTGTGACTCTAGTTATAGATTCCGATGCTTCACTTCAGGTTTACGGTACCCCTCTGACCTTCTTATTTACGATGAAACACAGAAATTGCATCGGAATTAAATACAAAAGGCACAATACACACTTAAGTACAAGAAGACTGACTCTTCTTACTGTTTATGTTTTGAACCATTCCTGTGATACTAGTTATAGATTCCGATGCTTCAATTCAGGTCTACTGTATCTCATCGACCTTCTTATTCACGATGAAGCACAGAAATTGCATCGGAGTGAAACACAAAAGGCACAATGCCGACTTAAGTACAAGAAGACTGACTCTTATTACTGTCTATGTTTAAAACCATTCCTGTGACACTAGTTATAGATTCAGATGCCTCACTCCAGGTTTACTGTATCCCTCGGACCTTCTTATTGACGATGAAACACAGCAATTGCAACGGAATTATATACAAAAGGCACAATGCCGACTCAAATACAAGAAGATTGACTCATCTTACTGTCTATGATTTGATCCATTCCTGTTAGACCAGTTCATAATTCCGATGCTTCACTTCAGGTTTACTGTATCCCTTGGACCTTCTTATTGACGATGAAACGCATAAATTGCATCGGAGTTAAATAGAAAAGGCACAATGCCGACATAAGTAAAAGAAGACTGACTCCTCTTACTGTCTATGCTTTGAACCATTCCTGTGATACTAGTTATAAATTCCGATGCTTCACTTCAGGTTTACTGTATCCCTCTGACCTTCTTATTGACGATGAAACACAGAAATTACATCGGAATTAAATACAAAAGGCACAATGCCGACATAAGTACAAGAAGACTGACTCTCCTTACTGTCTATGTTTTGAACCATTCCTGTGACACTAGTTATAGATTCCGATGCATCACTCCAGGTTTACTGTATCCCTTGAACCTTCTTATTGACGATGAAACACAGAAATTGCATCGGAATTAAATACAAAAGGCACAATGACGACTTAAGGACAAAAAGACTGGCTCTTCTTACTGACTATGTTTTGAACCATTCCTGTGACACTAGCTATAGATTGGGATGCTTCACTTCAGGTTTACTGTATACCTTGGACCTTCTTATTGACGATGAAACACAGAAATTGCATCGGAATTAAATACAAAAGGCACAATATCGACTTAAACACAAGAAGACTGACTATTCCTACTGTCTATGTTTTGAACCATTCCTGTGACACTAGTTTTGGATTCCGATGCTTCACTTCAGGTTTACTGTATCCCTCTGACCATGTTATTGTTGATGAAACACAGAAATTGCATCGGAATGAAATACAAAAGGCACAATGCCGACTTCAGTACAAGAAGACTCACTCTTCCTACTATCTATGTTTTGAACGATTCCTGTGACACTTGTTATAGATTCCGATGCTACACTCCAGGTTTACTGTATCCCTTGGTCCTTCTTATTGACGATGAAACACAGAAATTGCATCGGAATTCAATACAAAAGGCACAATGCCCACTTAAGTACAAGAAGACTGATTCTTTTTACTGACTATGTTTTGAGCCATTCCTGTGACAAGAGTTATAGATTCGGATGCTTCACTTCAGGTTTACTGTATCCCTCTGACCTTCTTATTCACGATGTAACACAGAAATTGCATCGGAATTAAATAGAAAAGTCACAATGCAGACTTTAGTACAAGACGACTGGCTTTTCTCACTGTCTATGCTTTGAACCATTCCTGTGACCCTAGTTATAGATTCCGATGCTGCACTTCAGGTTTACTTTATCCCTTGGACCGTCTTATTGACGATGAAACACAGAAATTGCATCGGAATTAAATACAAAAGGCACAATGCCGACTTAAGTACAAGAAGACTGACTCTTCTTACTGTCTATGTTTTAAACCATTCCTGTGACACTAGTTATAGATTCCGATGCTTCACTTCAGGTTTACTGTATCCATTGGACCTTCTCATTGACGATGAAATACAGATATTGCATCGGAATTAAATACAATAGGCACAATGCCGAGTTAAGTACAAGAAGACTGACTCTTCCTACTGTCTATGCTTTGAACCATTCCTGTGTCACTAGTTACAGATTCCGATGCTTCACTTCAGGTTTACTGTATCCCTCTGACCTTCTTTTTGACGTTGAAACACAGAAATAGCATCGGAATTAATTACAAAAGGCACAATGCCGACTAAAGTAAAAGAAGTCTGACTCTTCTTACTGTCAATGCTTTGAACCATTGCTGTGACACTAGTTATAGATTCCGATGCTTCACTCCAGGTTTACTGTATCCCTTGGACCTTCTTATTGACGATGAAACACAGAAATAGGATCAGAATTACATAGAAAATGCAGAGTGATGACTTAAGTACAACAAGACTGTCTCTTCTTACTTACTATGTTTTGAACCAATCCTGTGACACTAATTATAGATTCCGATGCTTCACTCCAGGTTTAATGTATCCCTTTGACCCTCTTATTGACAATGAAACACAGAAATTGCATCGAAATTAAATACAAAAGGCACAATGCCGACTTCAGTACAAGAAGACTGACTCTTCCTACTATCTATGTTTTGAACCATTC
Source organism: Schistocerca piceifrons (assembly GCF_021461385.2). Taxonomy (NCBI): domain Eukaryota; kingdom Metazoa; phylum Arthropoda; class Insecta; order Orthoptera; family Acrididae; genus Schistocerca; species Schistocerca piceifrons. The sequence goes on from NW_025728435.1 coordinate 480,070, forward strand.
CTGTGACACTTGTTATAGATTCCGATGCTACACTCCAGGTTTACTGTATCCCTTGGACCGTCTTATTGGCGATGAAACACAGAAATTGCATCGGAATTAAATAAAAATGGCACAATGCCGACGTAAGGGTAAGAAGACTGACTGTTCTTACTGACTATGTTTTGAACCATTCCTGTGGCACTAGTTATAGATTCCGATGCTTCACTTCAGGTTTACTGTTTCCCTTGGACCTCCTTATTGACGATGAAACACAGAAATTGCATCGGACTTAAATACAAAAGCACAATGCCGACTTAAGTACAAGAAGACTGATTCTTTTTACTGACTATGTTTTGAACCATTCCTGTGATAACAGTTATAGATTCGGATGCTTCACTTCAGGTTTAATGTATCGCTCTGACCTTCTTATTCACGATGTAACACAGAAATTGCATCGGAATTAAGTAGAAAAGTCACAATGCCAACTTAAGTACAAGACGACTGGCTTTTCTTACTGTCTATGCTTTGAACCATTCCTGTGACACTAGTTATAGATTCCGATGCTTCACTTCAGGTTTACTGTATCCCATGGACCTTCTTACTGACGATGAGACACAGAAATTGCATCGGAATTAAATACGAAAGGCACAATGCCGACTTAAGTACAAGAAGACTGACTCTTCTTACTGACTATGTTTGAACCATTCCCCTGACTCTAGTTAAGGATCCCGATGCTTCACTTCAGGTTTACTGTATCCCTCTGACCTTCTTATTGACGATGAAACTCAGATACTCCAACGGAATTAAATAGAAACGCCACAATGCCCACTTAAGTACAAGATGATTGACTCTCCTTAATGGCTATGTATTGAACCAATCCTGTGACACTAGTTATAGATTCCGATTCTTCACTTCAGGTTTACTGTATCTCTTGGACCTTCTTATTGACGAAGAAACACAGAAATTGCATCGGAATTAAACACAAAAGGCACAATGCCGTCTTAAGTACAAAGAGACTGACTCTCCTTACTGACTATGATTGGAACCTTTCCTGTGACACTATTTATAGATTCCGATGCTTCACTTCAGGTTTACTGTATCCCTCTGACCTTCTTATTGACGATGAAACACATAAATAGCATCGGAATTAAATACAAAAGGCACAATGCCGACATAAGTACAAGAAGACTGACTCTTCTTACTGGCTATGTTTTGAATCTCTCCTGTGAGACCAGTTTTAGATTCCGATACTTCACCTCAGGTTAACTGTACCCCTTGGACCTTCGTATTCACGATGAAACACAGAGATTGCATCCGAATCAAACACAAAAGGCACAATGCCGACTTAAGTACAATAAGGCTGACACTTCTTACTGTCTATGTTTTGAACCCTTCCTGTGAGACGACTTTTAGATTCCGATGCTTCACTTCTGGTTTACTGTTTCCCTTGGACCTTCTTATTGACGATGAAACACAGAAACTGCATCGGAATTAAATACATAAGTCACAAAGAAGACCAAAATACAAGAAGACTGACTCATCTTACTGTCTATGTTTTGAACCATTCCTGTGACACTAGTTATAGATTCCGATGCATCACTCCAGGTTTACTGTATCCCTTGAACCTTCTTATTGACGATGAAACACAGAAATTGCATCGGAATTAAATACAAAAGGCACAATGACGACTTAAGGACAAAAAGACTGGCTCTTCTTACTGACTATGTTTTGAACCATTCCTGTGAGACCAGTTTATAATTCCGATGCTTCACTTCAGGTTTACCGTATCCCTTGGACCTTCTTATTGACGATGAAACCCACAAATTGCATCGGGATTAAATACAAAAGGCACAATGCCGACTTAAGTACAAGAAGACTGACTCTTCTTACTGTCTATGTTTTAAACCATTCCTGTGACACTAGTTATAGATTCCGATGCTTCACTTCAGGTTTACTGTATCCCTTGGACCTTCTCAGTGACGATGAAACACAGGTATTGCATTGGAATTAAATGCAAAAGGCACAATGCCGAGTTAAGTACAAGAAGACTGACTCTTCCTACTGTCTATGTTTTGAACCATTCCTGTGACACTAGTTATAGATTCCGATGCTTCACTTCAGGTTTACTGTATCCCTCTGATCCTCTTATTGACGATGAAACACAGAAATTACATCGGAATTAAATACAAAAGGCACAATGCCGACATAAGTACAAGAAGACTGACTCTATTTACTGTCTATGTTTTGAACCATTCCTGTGACACTAGTTATAGATTCCGATGCATCACTCCAGGTTTACTGTATCCCTTGACCCTTCTTATTGACGATGAAACACAGAAATTGCATCGGAATTAAATACAAAAGGCACAATGACGACATAAGTACAAGAAGACTGACTCTCCTTACTGTCTATGTTTTGAACTACTCCTGTGACACTAGTTATAGATTCCGATGCATCACTCCAGGTTTACTGTATCCCTTGAACCTTCTTATTGACGATGAAACACAGAAATTGCATCGGAATTACATACAAAAGGCACAATGACGACTTAAGGACAAAAAGACTGGCTCTTCTTACTGACTATGTTTTGAACCATTCCTGTGACACTAGCTATAGATTGCGATGCTTCACTTCAGGTTTACTGTATACCTTGGACCTTCTTATTGACGATGAAACACAGAAATTGCATCGGACTTAAATACAAAAGGCACAATATCGATTAAACACAAGAAGACTGACTATTCCTACTGTCTATGTTTTGAACCATTCCTGTGACACTAGTTTTGGATTCCGATGCTTCACTTCAGGTTTACTGTATCCCTCTGACCATGTTATTGTTGATGAAACACAGAAATTGCATCGGAATTAAATACAAAAGGCACAATGCCGACCTCAGTACAAGAAGACTGACTCTTCCTACTATCTATGTTTTGAACCATTCCTGTGACACTTGTTATAGATTCCGATGCTACACTCCACGTTTACTGAATCCCTTGGACCTTCTTATTGACGATGAAACACAGAAATTGCATCGGAATTCAATACAAAAGGCACAATTCCCACTTAAGTACAAGAAGACTGATTCTTTTTACTGACTATGTTTTGAGCCATTCCTGTGACAAGAGTTATAGATTCGGATGCTTCACTTCAGGTTTACTGTATCCCTCTGACCTTCTTATTCACGATGTAGCACAGAAATTGCATCGGAATTAAATAGAAAAGTCACAATGCCGACTTTAGTACAAGACGACTGGCTTTTCTCACTGTCTATGCTTTGAACCATTCCTGTGACCCTAGTTATAGATTCCGATGCTTCACTTCAGGTTTACTTTATCCCTTGGACCGTCTTATTGACGATGAAACACAGAAATTGCATCGGAATTAAATACAAAAGGCACAATGCCGACTTAAGTACGAGAAGACTGACTCTTCTTACTGTCTATGTTTTAAACCATTCCTGTGACACTAGTTATAGATTCCGATGCTTCACTTCAGGTTTACTGTATCCCTCTGACCTTCTTTTTGACGTTGAAACACAGAAATAGCATCGGAATTAATTACAAAAGGCACAATGCCGACTAAAGTAAAAGAAGTCTGACTCTTCTTACTGTCAATGCTTTGAACCATTGCTGTGACACTAGTTATAGATTCTGATGCTTCACTCCAGGTTTACTGTATCCCTTGGAACTTCTTATTGACGATGAAACACAGAAATAGGATCAGAATTACATAGAAAATGCAGAGTGATGACTTAAGTACAACAAGACTGTCTCTTCTTACTTACTATGTTTTGAACCAATCCTGTGACACTAATTATAGATTCCGATGCTTCACTCCAGGTTTAATGTATCCCTTTGACCCTCTTATTGACAATGAAACACAGAAATTGCATCGAAATTAAATACAAAAGGCACAATGCCGACTTCAGTACAAGAAGACTGACTCTTCCTACTATCTATGTTTTGAACCATTCCTGTGACACTTGTTATAGATTCCGATGCTACACTCCAGGTTTACTGTATCCCTTGGACCGTCTTATTGGCGATGAAACACAGAAATTGCATCGGAATTAAATAAAAAAGGCACAATGCCGACTTAAGGGTAAGAAGACTGACTGTTCTTACTGACTATGTTTTGAACCATTCCTGTGGCACTAGTTATAGATTCCGATGCTTCACTTCAGGTTTACTGTTTCCCTTGGACCTCCTTATTGACGATGAAACACAGAAATTGCATCGGACTTAAATACAAAAGCACAATGCCGACTTAAGTACAAGAAGACTGATTCTTTTTACTGACTATGTTTTGAACCATTCCTGTGATAACAGTTATAGATTCGGATGCTTCACTTCAGGTTTAATGTATCGCTCTGACCTTCTTATTCACGATGTAACACAGAAATTGCATCGGAATTAAATAGAAAAGTCACAATGCCAACTTAAGTACAAGACGACTGGCTTTTCTTACTGTCTATGCTTTGAACCATTCCTGTGACACTAGTTATAGATTCCGATGCTTCACTTCAGGTTTACTGTATCCCTTGGACCTTCTTACTGACGATGAAACACAGAAATTGCATCGGAATTAAATACGAAAGGCACAATGCCGACTTAAGTACAAGAAGACTGACTCTTCTTACTGACTATGTTTGAACCATTCCCCTGACTCTAGTTATAGATCCCGATGCTTCACTTCAGGTTTACTGTATCCCTCTGACCTTCTTATTGACGATGAAACTCAGATACTCCAACGGAATTAAATAGAAACGCCACAATGCCTACTTAAGTACAAGATGATTGACTCTCCTTAATGCCTATGTATTGAACCAATCCTGTGACACTAGTTATAGATTCCGATTCTTCACTTCTGGTTTACTGTATCTCTTGGACCTTCTTATTGACGAAGAAACACAGAAATTGCATCGGAATTAAACACAAAAGGCACAATGCCGTCTTAAGTACAAAGAGACTGACTCTCCTTACTGACTATGATTGGAACCTTTCCTGTGACACTATTTATAGATTCCGATGCTTCACTTCAGGTTTACTGTATCCCTCTGACCTTCTTATTGACGATGAAACACATAAATAGCATCGGAATTAAATACAAAAGGCACAATGCCGACATAAGTACAAGAAGACTGACTCTTCTTACTGTCTATGTTTTGAATCTCTCCTGTGAGACCAGTTTTAGATTCCGATACTTCACCTCAGGTTAACTGTACCCCTTGGACCTTCGTATTCACGATGAAACACAGAGATTGCATCCGAATCAAACACAAAAGGCACAATGCCGACTTAAGTACAATAAGGCTGACACTTCTTACTGTCTATGTTTTGAACCCTTCCTGTGAGACGACTTTTAGATTCCGATGCTTCACTTCTGGTTTACTGTTTCCCTTGGACCTTCTTATTGACGATGAAACACAGAAACTGCATCGGAATTAAATACATAAGTCACAAAGAAGACCAAAATACAAGAAGACTGACTCATCTTACTGTCTATGTTTTGAACCATTCCTGTGACACTAGTTATAGATTCCGATGCATCACTCCAGGTTTACTGTATACCTTGAACCTTCTTATTGACGATGAAACACAGAAATTGCATCGGAATTAAATACAAAAGGCACAATGACGACTTAAGGACAAAAAGACTGGCTCTTCTTACTGACTATGTTTTGAACCATTCCTGTGAGACCAGTTTATAATTCCGATGCTTCACTTCAGGTTTACCGTATGCCTTGGACCTTCTTATTGACGATGAAACCCACAAATTGCATCGGAATTAAATACAAAAGGCACAATGCCGACTTAAGTACAAGAAGACTGACTCTTCTTACTGTCTATGTTTTAAACCATTCCTGTGACACTAGTTATAGATTCCGATGCATCACTCCAGGTTTACTGTATCCCTTGAACCTTCTTATTGACGATGAAACACAGAAATTGCATCGGAATTAAATACAAAAGGCACAATGACGACATAAGTACAAGAAGACTGACTCTCCTTACTGTCTATGTTTTGAACCATTCCTGTGACACTAGTTATAGATTCCGATGCATCACTCCAGGTTTACTGTATCCCTTGAACCTTCTTATTGACGATGAAACACAGAAATTGCATCGGAATTAAATACAAAAGGCACAATGCCGACCTCAGTACAAGAAGACTGACTCTTCCTACTATCTATGTTTTGAACCATTCCTGTGACACTTGTTATAGATTCCGATGCTACACTCCAGGTTTACTGAATCCCTTGGACCTTCTTATTGACGATGAAACACAGATATTGCATCGGAATTAAATAAAAAAGGCACAATGCCGACTTAAGCGTAAGAAGACTGACTGTTCTTACTGACTATGTTTTGAACCATTCCTGTGACACTAGTTATAGATTCCGATGCTTCACTTCAGGTTTACTGTATCCCTTGGACCTTCTTATTCACGATGTAACACAGAAATTGCATCGGAATTAAATAGAAAAGTCACAATGCCGACTTAAGTACAAGACGACTGGCTTTTCTTACTGTCTATGCTTTGAACCATTCCTGTGACCCTAGTTATAGATTCCGATGCTTCACTTCAGGTTTACTGTATCCCTTGGACCTTCTTATTGACGATGAAACACAGATTTGCATCGGAATTAAATACGAAAGGCACAATGCCGACTTAAGTACAAGAAGACTGACTCTTCTTACTGACTAAGTTTGAACCATTCCCTTGACTCTAGTTATAGATCCCGATGCTTCACTTCAGGTTTACTGTATCCCTCTGACCTTCGTATTGACGATGAAACTCAGATACTCCAACGGAATTAAATAGAAACGCCACAATGCCTACTTAAGTACAAGATGATTGACTCTCCTTAATGGCTATGTATTGAACCATTCCTGTGACACTAGTTATAGATTCCGATGCTTCACTTCAGGTTTATTGTATCCCTTGGACCTTCTTATTGACGAAGAAACACAGAAAGTGCATCGGAATTAATCACAAAAGGCACAATGCCGTCTTAAGTACAAAGAGACTGACTCTCCGTACTGACTATGATTAGAGCCATTCCTGTGACACTAGTTATAGATTCCGATGCTTCACTTCAGGTTTACTGTATCCCTCTGACCTTCTTATTGACGTTGAAACACAGAAATTGCATCGGAATTAATTACAAAAGGCACAATGCCGACTAAAGTAAAAGAAGTCTGACTCTTCTTACTGTCAATGTTTTGAACCATTCCTGTGACACTAGTTATAGATTCCGATGCTTCACTGCAGGTTTACTGTATCCCTTGGACCTTCTTATTGACGATGAAACACAGAAATAGGATCAGAATTAAATAGAAAATGCACAGTGATGACTTAAGTACAACAAGACTGTCTCTTCTTACTTACTATGTTTTGAACCAATCCTGTGACACTAATTATAGATTCCGATGCTTCACTCCAGGTTTAATGGATCCCTTTGACCTTCTTATTGACAATGAAACACAGAAATTGCATCGAAATTAAATACAAAAGGCACAATGCCGACTTCAGTACAAGAAGACTGACACTTCCTACTATCTATGCTTTGAACCATTCCTGTGACACTTGTTATAGATTCCGATGCTACACTGCAGGTTTACTGTATCCCTTGGACCGTCTTATTGACGATGAAACACAGAAATTGCATCGGAATTAAATAAAAAAGGCACAATGCCGACTTAAGGGTAAGAAGACTGACTGTTCTTACTGACTATGTTTTGAACCATTCCTGTGACACTAGTTATAGATTCCGATGCTTCACTTCAGGTTTACTGTATCCCTTGGACCTCCTTATTGACGATGAAACACAGAAATTGCATCGGAATTAAATACAAAAGCACAATGCCGACTTAAGTACAAGAAGACTGATTATTTTTACTGACTATGTTTTGAACTATTCCTGTGACAACAGTTATAGATTCGGATGCTTCACTTCAGGTTTAATGTATCCCTCTGACCTTCTTATTCACGATGTAACACAGAAATTGCATCGGAATTAAATAGAAAAGTCACCATGCCGACTTAAGTACAAGACGACTGGCTTTTCTTACTGTCTATGCTTTGAACCATTCCTGTGACACTAGTTATAGATTCCGATGCTCCACTTCAGGTTTACTGTATCCCTTGGACCTTCTTATTGATGATGAAACACAGAAATTGCATCGGAATTAAATACGAAAGGCACAATGCCGACTTAAGTACAAGAAGACTGACTCTTCTTACTGACTATGTTTGAACCAATCCCCTGACTCTAGTTATAGATCCCGATGCTTCACTTCAGGTTTACTGTATCCCTCTGACCTTCTTATTGACGATGAAACTCAGATATTCCAACGGAATTAAATAGAAACGCCACAATGCCTACTTAAGTTTAAGATGATTGACTCTCCTTAATGGCTATGTATTGAACCATTTATGTGACACTAGTTATAGATTCCGATGCTTCACTTCAGGTTTACTGTATCTCTTGGACCTTCTTATTGACGAAGAAACACAGAAATTGCATCGGAATTAAACACAAAAGGCACAATGCCGTCTTAAGTACAAAGAGACTGACTCTCCTTACTGACTATGATTAGAACCATTCCTGTGACACTAGTTATAGATTCCGATGCTTCACTTCAGGTTTACTGTATCCCTCTGACCTTCTTATTGATGATGAAACACATAAATAGCATCGGAATTAAATACAAAAGGCACAATGCCGACTTAAGTACAAGAAGACTGACTCTTCCTACTGTCTATGATTTGAATCTCTCCTGTGAGACCAGTTTTAGATTCCGATACTTCACCTCAGGTTAACTGTACCCCTTGGACCTTCGTATTCACGATGAAACACAGAGATTGCATCCGAATCAAACACAAAAGGCACAATGCCGACTTAAGTACAATAAGGCTGACACTTCTTACTGTCTATGTTTTGAACCCTTCCTGTGAGACGACTTTTAGATTCCGATGCTTCACTTCAGGTTTACTGTTTCCCTTGGACCTTCTTATTGACGATGAAACACAGAAGCTGCATCGGAATTAAATACATAAGTCACAATGAAGACCAAAATACAAGAAGACTGACTCATCTTACTGTCTATGTTTTGAACCATTCCTGTGAGACCAGTTTATAATTCCGATGCTTCACTTCAGGTTTACTGTATCCCTTGGACCTTCTTATTGACGATGAAACCCAGAAATTGCATCGGAATTAAATACAAAAGGCACAATGCCGAGTTAAGTACAAGAAGACTGACTCTTCATACTGTCTATGTTTTGAACCATTCCTGTGACACTAGTTATAGATTCCGATGCTTCACTTCAGGTTTACTGTATCCCTCTGATCCTCTTATTGACGATGAAACACAGAAATTACATCGGAATTAAATACAAAAGGCACAATGCCGACTTAAGTACAAGAAGACTGACTCATGTTACTGTCTATGCTTTGAACCATTCCTGTGACACTAGTTATAGATTCCGATGCTTCACTTCAGGTTTACTGTATCTCTTGAACCTTCTTATTGACGATGAAACACAGAAATTGCATCGGAATTAAACACAAATGGCACAATGCCGACTTAAGTTCATAAAGACTGACTCTTCTTACTGACTATGATTAGAACCATTCCTGTGACACTAGTTATAGATTCCGATGCTTCACTTCAGGTTTACTGTATCCCTCTGACCTTCTTATTGACGATGAAACCCAGAAATTGCATCGGAATTAAATACAAAAGGCACAATGCCGACTTAAGTACAAGAAGACTGACTCTTCTTACTGTCTATGTTTTAAACCATTCCTGTGACACTAGTTATAGATTCCGATGCTTCACTTCAGGTTTACTGTATCCCTTGGACCTTCTCATTGACGATGAAACACAGATATTGCATCGGAATTAAATACAAAAGGCACAATGCCGACTTAAGTACAAAAAGACTGACTCTTCTTACTGACTATGATTAGAACCATTCCTGTGACACTAGTTATAGATTCCGATGCTTCACTTCAGGTTTACTGTATCCCTCTGATCCTCTTATTGACGATGAAACACAGAAATTACATCGTAATTAAATACAAAAGGCACAATGCCGACATAAGTACAAGAAGACTGACTCTCCTTACTTTCTATGCTTTGAACCATTCCTGTGACACTAGTTATAGATTCCGGTGCATCACTCCAGGTTTACTGTATCCCTTGAACCTTCTTATTGACGATGAAACACAGAAATTGCATCGGAATTAAATACAAAAGGCACAATGACGACATAAGTACAAGAAGACTGACTCTCCTTACTGTCTATGTTTTGAACCATTCCTGTGACACTAGTTATAGATTCCGATGCATCACTCCAGGTTTACTGTATCCCTTGAACCTTCTTATTGACGATGAAACACAGAAATTGCATCGGATATAAATACAAAAGGCACAATGACGACTTAAGGACAAAAAGACTGGCTCTTCTTACTGACTATGTTTTGAACCATTCCTGTGACACTAGCTATAGATTGCGATGCTTCACTTCAGGTTTACTGTATACCTTGGACCTTCTTATTGACGATGAAACACAGAAATTGCATCGGAATTAAATACAAAAGGCACAATATCGATTAAACACAAGAAGACTGACTATTCCTACTGTCTATGTTTTGAACCATTCCTGTGACACTAGTTGTGGATTCCGATGCTTCACTTCAGGTTTACTGTATCCCTCTGACCATGTTATTGTTGATGAAACACAGAAATTGCATCGGAATTAAATACAAAAGGCACAATGCCGACTTCAGTACAAGAAGACTGACTCTTCCTACTATCTATGTTTTGAACCATTCCTGTGACACTTGTTATAGATTCCGATGCTACACTCCAGGTTTACTGTATCCCTTGGACCTTCTTATTGACGATGAAACACAGATATTGCATCGGAATTAAATAAAAAAGGCACAATGCCGACTTAAGGGTAAGAAGACTGACTGTTCTTACTGACTATGTTTTGAACCATTCCTTTGACACTAGTTATAGATTCCGATGCGTCACTTCAGGTTTACTGTATCCCTTGGACCTCCTTATTGACGATGAAACACAGAAATTGCATCGGAATTAAATACAAAAGGCACAATGCCGACTTAAGTACAAGAAGACTGATTCTTTTTACTGACTATGTTTTGAACCATTCCTGTGACAAGAGTTATAGATTCGGATGCTTCACTTCAGGTTTACTGTATCCCTCTGACCTTCTTATTCACGATGTAACACAGAAATTGCATCGGAATTAAATAGAAAAGTCACAATGCCGACTTAAGTACAAGACGACTGGCTTTTCTTACTGTCTATGCTTAGAACCATTCCTGTGACCCTAGTTATAGATTCCGATGCTTCACTTCAGGTTTACTGTATCCCTTGGACCTTCTTATTGACGATGAAACACAGATATTGCATCGGAATTAAATACGAAAGGCACAATGCCGACTTAAGTACAAGAAGACTGACTCTTCTTACTGACTATGTTTGAACCATTCCCTTGACTCTAGTTATAGATCCCGATGCTTCACTTCAGGTTTACTGTATCCCTCTGACCTTCGTATTGACGATGAAACTCAGATACTCCAACGGAATTAAATAGAAACGCCACAATGCCTACTTAAGTACAAGATGATTGACTCTCCTTAATGGCTATGTATTGAACCATTCCTGTGACACTAGTTATAGATTCCGATGCTTCACTTCAGGTTTACTGTATCTCTTGGACCTTCTTATTGACGAAGAAACACAGAAATTGCATCGGAATTAAACAGAAAAGGAACAATGCCGTCTTAAGTACAAAGAGACTGACTCTCCTTACTGACTATGATTAGAACCATTCCTGTGACACTAGTTATAGATTCCGATGCTTCACTTCAGGTTTACTGTATCCCTCTGACCTTCTTATTGACGATGAAACACATAAATAGCATCGGAATTTAATACAAAAGGCACAATGCCGACTTAAGTACAAGAAGACTGACTCTTCTTACTGTCTATGTTTTGAATCTCTCCTGTGAGACCAGTTATAGATTCCGATACTTCACCTCAGGTTAACTGTACTCCTTGGACCTTCGTATTCACGATGAAACACAGAGATTGCATCCGAATCAAACACAAAAGGCACAATGACGACATAAGTACAATAAGGCTGACACTTCTTACTGTCTATGTTTTGAACCCTTCCTGTGAGACGACTTTTGGATTCCGATGCTTCACTTCAGGTTTACTGTTTCCCTTGGACCTTCTTATTGACGACGAAACACAGAAACTGCATCGGAATTAAATACATAAGTCACAATGAAGACCAAAATACAAGAAGTCTGACCCATCTTACTGTCTATGCTTTGAACCATTCCTGTGAGACCAGTTTATAATTCCGATGCTTCACTTCAGGTTTACTGTATCCCTTGGACCGTCTTATTGACGATGAAACACAGAAATTGGATCGGAATTAAATACAAAAGCACAATGCCGACTTAAGTACAAGAAGACTGTTTCTATTTACTGACTATGTTTTGAACCATTCCTGTGACAACAGTTATAGATTCGGATGCTTCACTTCAGGTTTAATGTATCCCTCTGACCTTCTTATTCACGATGTAACACAGAAATTGCATCGGAATTAAATAGAAAAGTCACAATGCCGACTTAAGTACAAGACGACTGGCTTTTCTTACTGTCTATGCTTTGAACCATTCCTGTGACACTAGTTATAGATTCCGATGCTTCACTTCAGGTTTACTGTATCCCTTGGACCCTCTTATTGATGATGAAACACAGAAATTGCATCGGAATTAAATACGAAAGGCACAATGCCGACTTAAGTACAAGAAGACTGACTCTACTTACTGACTATGTTTGAACCATTCCCCTGACTCTAGTTATAGATCCCGATGCTTCACTTCAGGTTTACTGTATCCCTCTGTCCTTCTTATTGACGATGAGACTCAGATACTCCAACGGAATTAAATAGAAACGCCACAATGCCTACTTAAGTACAAGATGATTGACTCTCCTTAATGGCTATGTATTTAACCATTCCTGTGACACTAGTTATAGATTCCGATGCTTCACTTCAGGTTTACTGTATCCCTCTGACCTTCTTATTGACGATGACACACATAAATAGCATCGGAATTAAATACAAAAGGCACAATGACGACTTAAGGACAAAAAGACTGGCTCTTCTTACTGACTATGTTTTGAACCATTCCTGTGACACTAGCTATAGATTGCGATGCTTCACTTCAGGTTTACTGTATACCTTGGACCTTCTTATTGACGATGAAACACAGAAATTGCATCGGAATTAAATACAAAAGGCACAATATCGATTAAACACAAGAAGACTGACTATTCCTACTGTCTATGTTTTGAACCATCCCTGTGACACTAGTTGTGAATTCCGATGCTTCACTTCAGGTTTACTGTATCCCTCTGACCATGTTATTGTTGATGAAACACAGAAATTGCATCGTAATTAAATACAAAAGGCACAATGCCGACTTCAGTACAAGAAGACTGACTCTTCCTACTATCTATGTTTTGAACCATTCCTGTGACACTTGTTATAGATTCCGATGCTACACTCCAGGTTTACTGTATCCCTTGGACCTTCTTATTGACGATGAAACACAGATATTGCATCGGAATTAAATAAAAAAGGCACAATGCCGACTTAAGGGTAAGAAGACTGACTGTTCTTACTGACTATGTTTTGAACCATTCCTTTGACACTAGTTATAGATTCCGATGCGTCACTTCAGGTTTACTGTATCCCTTGGACCTCCTTATTGACGATGAAACACAGAAATTGCATCGGAATTAAATACAAAAGGCACAATGCCGACTTAAGTACAAGAAGACTGATTCTTTTTACTGACTATGTTTTGAACCATTCCTGTGACAAGAGTTATAGATTCGGATGCTTCACTTCAGGTTTACTGTATCCCTCTGACCTTCTTATTCACGATGTAACACAGAAATTGCATCGGAATTAAATAGAAAAGTCACAATGACGACTTAAGTACAAGACGACTGGCTTTTCTTACTGTCTATGCTTAGAACCATTCCTGTGACCCTAGTTATAGATTCCGATGCTTCACTTCAGGTTTACTGTATCCCTTGGACCTTCTTATTGACGATGAAACACAGATATTGCATCGGAATTAAATACGAAAGGCACAATGCCGACTTAAGTACAAGAAGACAGACTCTTCTTACTGACTATGTTTGAACCATTCCCTTGACTCTAGTTATAGATCCCGATGCTTCACTTCAGGTTTACTGTATCCCTCTGACCTTCGTATTGACGATGAAACTCAGATACTCCAACGGAATTAAATAGAAACGCCACAATGCCTACTTAAGTACAAGATGATTGACTCTCCTTAATGGCTATGTATTGAACCATTCCTGTGACACTAGTTATAGATTCCGATGCTTCACTTCAGGTTTACTGTATCTCTTGGACCTTCTTATTGACGAAGAAACACAGAAATTGCATCGGAATTAAACACAAAAGGAACAATGCCGTCTTAAGTACAAAGAGACTGACTCTCCTTACTGACTATGATTAGAACCATTCCTGTGACACTAGTTATAGATTCCGATGCTTCACTTCAGGTTTACTGTATCCCTCTGACCTTCTTATTGACGATGAAACACATAAATAGCATCGGAATTTAATACAAAAGGCACAATGCCGACTTAAGTACAAGAAGACTGACTCTTCTTACTGTCTATGTTTTGAATCTCTCCTGTGAGACCAGTTTTAGATTCCGATACTTCACCTCAGGTTAACTGTACCCCTTGGACCTTCGTTTTCACGATGAAACACAGAGATTGCATCCGAATCAAACACAAAAGGCACAATGACGACTTAAGTACAATAAGGCTGACACTTCTAACTGTCTATGTTTTGAACCCTTCCTGTGAGACGACTTTTGGATTCCGATGCTTCACTTCAGGTTTACTGTTTCCCTTGGACCTTCTTATTGACGACGAAACACAGAAACTGCATCGGAATTAAATACATAAGTCACAATGAAGACCAAAATACAAGAAGTCTGACCCATCTTACTGTCTATGTTTTGAACCATTCCTGTGAGACCAGTTTATAATTCCGATGCTTCACTTCAGGTTTACTGTATCCCTTGGACCGTCTTATTGACGATGAAACACAGAAATTGCATCGGAATTAAATACAAAAGCACAATGCCGACTTAAGTACAAGAAGACTGTTTCTTTTTACTGACTATGATTTAAACCATTCCTGTGACAACAGTTATAGATTCGGATGCTTCACTTCAGGTTTAATGTATCCCTCTGACCTTCTTATTCACGATGTAACACAGAAATTGCATCGGAATCAAATAGAAAAGTCACAATGCCGACTTAAGTACAAGACGACTGGCTTTTCTTACTGTCTATGCTTTGAACCATTCCTGTGACACTAGTTATAGATTCCGATGCTTCACTTCAGGTTTACTGTATCCCTTGGACCTTCTTATTGATGATGAAACACAGAAATTGCATCGGAATTAAATGAGAAAGGCACAATGCCGACTTAAGTACAAGAAGACTGACTCTTCTTACTTACTATGTTTGAACCATTCCCCTGACTCTAGTTATAGATCACGATGCTTCACTTCAGGTTTACTGTATCCCTCTGTCCTTCTTATTGACGATGAGACTCAGATACTCCAACGGAATTAAATAGAAACGCCACAATGCCTACTTAAGTACAAGATGATTGACTCTCCTTAATGGCTATGTATTGAACCATTCCTGTGACACTAGTTATAGATTCCGATGCTTCACTTCAGGTTTACTGTATCTCTTGGACCTTCTTATTGACGAAGAAACACAGAAATTGCATCGGAATTAAACACAAAAGGCACAATGCCGTCTTAAGTACAAAGAGACTGACTCTCCTTACTGACTATGATTAGAACCATTCCTGTGACACTAGTTATAGATTCCGATGCTTCACTTCAGGTTTACTGTATCCCTCTGACCTTCTTATTGACGATGACACACATAAATAGCATCGGAATTAAATGCAAAAGGCACAATGCCGACTTAAGTACAAGAAGACTGACTCTTCCTACTGTCTATGTTTTGAATCTCTCCTGTGAGACCAGTTTTAGATTCAGATACTTCACCGCAGGTTAACTGTACCCCTTGGACCTTCGTATTCACGATGAAACACAGAGATTGCATCCGAATCAAACACAAAAGGCACAACGCCGACTTAAGTACAATAAGGCTGACACTTCTTACTGTCTATGTTTTGAACCCTTCCTGTGAGACGACTTTTGGATTCCGATGCTTCACTTCAGGTTTACTGTTTCCCTTGGACCTTCTTATTGACGGCGAAACACAGAAACTGCATCGGAATTAAATACATAAGTCACAATGAAGACCAAAATACAAGAAGACCGACCCATCTTACTGTCTATGTTTTGCACCATTCCTGTGAGACCAGTTTATAATTCCGATGCTTCACTTCAGGTTTACTGTATCCCTTGGACCGTCTTATTGACGATGAAACACAGAAATTGCATCGGAATTAAATACAAAAGGCACAATGCCGACTTAAGTACAAGAAGACTGACTCTTCTTACTGTCTATGTTTTAAACCATTCCTGTGACACTAGTTATAGATACCGATGCTTCACTTCAGGTTTACTGTATCCCTTGTACCTTCTCATTGACGATGAAACACAGCTATTGCATCAGAATTAAATTCAAAAGGCACAATGCCGAGTTAAGTACAAAAAGACTGACTCTTCCTTCTGTCTATGCTTTGAACCATTCCTGTGACACTAGTTATAGATTCCGAAGCTTCACTTCAGGTTTACTGTATCCCTCTGACCCTCTTATTGACGTAGAAACACAGAAATTGCATCGGAAATAATTACAAAAGGCACAATGCCGACTAAAGTAAAAGAAGTCTGACTCTTCTTACTGTCAATGCTTTAAACCATTCCTGTTACACTAGTTATAGATTCCGATGCTTCACTCCAGGTTTACTGTATCCCTTGGACCTTCTTATTGACGATGAAACACAGAAATAGGATCAGAATTAAATAGAAAATGCACAGTGATGACTTAAGTACAACAAGACTGTCTCTTCTTACTTACTATGTTTTGAACCAATCCTGTGACACTAATTATAGATTCCGATGCTTCACTCCAGGTTTAATGTATCCCTTTGACCTTCTTATTGACAATGAAACACAGAAATTGCATCGAAATTAAATACAAAAGGCACAGTGCCGACTTCAGTACAAGAAGATTGACTCTTCCTACTATCTATGTTTTGAACCATTCCTGTGACACTTGTTATAGATTCCGATGCTACACTCCAGGTTTACTGTAACCCTCTGACCTTCTTATTGACAATGAAACACAGAAATTTCATCGGAATTAAATACAAAAGGCACAATGCCGACTTAAGTACAAGAAGACTGACCCTTCTTACTGTCTATGCTTTGAACCATTCCTGTGACACTAGTTACAGATTCCGATGCTTCACTTCAGGTTTACTGTATCCCTTGGACCTCCTTATTGACGATGAAACACAGAAATTGCATCGGAATTAAATACAAAAGCACAATGCCGACTTAAGTACAAGAAGACTGATTCTTTTTACTGACTATGTTTTGAACCATTCCTGTGACAACAGTTATAGATTCGGATGCTTCACTTCAGGTTTAATGTATCCCTCTGACCTTCTTATTCACGATGTAACACAGAAATTGCATCCGAATTAAATAGAAAAGTCACAATGCCGACTTAAGTACAAGACGACTGGCTTTTCTTACTGTCTATGCTTTGAACCATTCCTGTGACACTAGTTATAGATTCCGATGCTTTACTTCAGGTTTACTGTATCCCTTGGACCTTCTTATTGATGATGAAACACAGAAATTGCATCGGAATTAAATACGAAAGGCACAATGCCGACTTAAGTACAAGATGACTGACTCTTCTTACTGACTATGTTTGAACCATTCCCCTGACTCTAGTTATAGATCCCGATGCTTCACTTCAGGTTTACTGTATCCCTCTGACCTTCTTATTGACGATGAAACTCAGATACTCCAACGGAATTAAATAGAAACGCCACAATGCCTACTTAAGTACAAGATGATTGACTCTCCTTAATGCCTATGTATTGAACCATTCCTGTGACACTAGTTATAGATTCCGATGCTTCACTTCAGGTTTACTGTATCTCTTGGACCTTCTTATTGACGAAGAAACACAGAAATTGCATCGGAATTAAACACAAAAAGCACAATGCCGTCTTAAGTACAAAGAGACTGACTCTCCTTACTGACTATGATTAGAACCATTCCTGTGACACTAGTTATAGATTCCGATGCTTCACTTTAGGTTTACTGTATCCCTCTGACCTTCTTATTGACGATGAAACACATTAATAGCATCGGAATTAAATACAAAAGGCACAATGCCGACTTAAGTACAAGAAGACTGACTCTTCCTACTGTCTATGTTTTGAATCTCTCCTGTGAGACCAGTTTTAGATTCCGATACTTCACCTCAGGTTAACTGTACCCCTTGGACCTTCGTATTCACGATGAAACACAGACATTGCATCCGAATCAAACACAAAAGGCACAATGCTGACTTAAGTACAATAAGGCTGACACTTCTTACTGTCTATGTTTTGAACCCTTCCTGTGAGACGACTTTTAGATTACGATGCTTCACTTCCGGTTTACTGTTTCCCTTGGACCTTCTTATTGACGATGAAACACAGAAACTGCATCGGAATTAAATACATAAGTCACAATGAAGACCAAAATACAAGAAGACTGACTCATCTTACTGTCTATGTTTTGATCCATTCCTGTGAGACCAGTTCATAATTCCGGTGCTTCACTTCAGGTTTACTGTATCCCTTGGACCTTCTTATTGACGATGAAACACAGAAATTGCATCGGAATTAAATACAAAAGGCACAATGCCGACTTAAGTACAAGAACACTGGCTCTTCTTACTGTCTATGTTTTGAACCATTCCTGTGACACTAGAAATAGATTCCGATGCTTCACTTCAGGTTTACTGTATCCCTTGGACCTTCTTATTGACGATGAAACACAGATATTGCATCGGCATTAAATACAAAAGGCACAATGCCGACTTAAGTACAAGAAGACTGACTCTTCCTACTGTCTATGTTTTGAACCATTCCTGTGATACTAGTTATAGATTCCGGTGCCTCACTTCCGGTTTACTGTATCCCTTTGATCTTCTTATTGACGATGAAACACAGAAATTGCATCGGAATTAAATAGAAAAGGCACAATGCCGACTTAAGTACAAGAAGACTGACTCATCTTACTGTCTATGTTTTGAACCATTCTTGTGACACCAGTTATTGATTCCGATGCTTCACTTCAGGTTTACTGTATCTCTTGGACCTTCTTATTGACGATGAAACACAGAAATTGCATCGGAATTAAACACCAAAGGCACAATGCCGATTTAAGTACAAAAAGGCTGACTCTTCTTACTGACTATGATTAGAACCATTCCTGTGACACTAGTTATAGATTCCGATGCTTCACTTCAGGTTTACTGTATCCCTCTGACCTTCTTATTGACGATGAAACACATAAATAGCATCGGAATTTAATACAAAAGGCACAATGCCGACTTAAGTACAAGAAGACTGACTCTTCTTACTGTCTATGTTTTGAATCTCTCCTGTGAGACCAGTTTTAGATTCCGATACTTCACCTCAGGTTAACTGTACCCCTTGGACCTTCGTATTCACGATGAAACACAGAGATTGCATCCGAATCAAACACAAAAGGCACAACGCCGACTTAAGTACGATAAGGCTGACACTTCTTACTGTCTATGTTTTGAACCCTTCCTGTGAGACGACTTTTGGATTCCGATGCTTCACTTCAGGTTTACTGTTTCCCTTGGACCTTCTTATTGACGACGAAACACAGAAACTGCATCGGAATTAAATACATAAGTCACAATGAAGACCAAAATAAAAGAAGACTGACCCATCTTACTGTCTATGTTTTGAACCATTCCTGTGAGACCAGTTTATAATTCCGATGCTTCACTTCAGGTCTACTGTATCCCTTGGACCGTCTTATTGACGATGAAACACAGAAATTGCATCGGAATTAAATACAAAAGGCACAATGCCGACTTAAGTACAAGAAGACTGACTCTTCTTACTGTCTATGTTTTAAACCATTCCTGTGACACTAGTTATAGATTCCGATGCTTCACTTCAGGTTTACTGTATCCCTTGTACCTTCTCATTGACGATGAAACACAGATATTGCATCGGAATTAAATACAAAAGGCACAATGCCGAGTTAAGTACAAAAAGACTGACTCTTCCTTCTGTCTATGCTTTGAACCATTCCTGTGACACTAGTTATAGATTCCGAAGCTTCACATGAGGTTTACTGTATCCCTCTGACCTTCTTATTGACGTAGAAACACAGAAATTGCATCGGAAATAATTACAAAAGGCACAATGCCGACTAAAGTAAAAGAAGTCTGACTCTTCTTACTGTCAATGCTTTGAACCATTCCTGTGACACTAGTTATAGATTCCGATGCTTCACTCCAGGTTTACTGTATCCCTTGGACCTTCTTATTGACGATGAAACACAGAAATAGGATCAGAATTAAATAGAAAATGCACAGTGATGACTTAAGTACAACAAGACTGTCTCTTCTTACTTACTATGTTTTGAACCAATCCTGTGACACTAATTATAGATTCCGATGCTTCACTCCAGGTTTAATGTATCCCTTTGACCTTCTTATTGACAATGAAACACAGAAATTGCATCGAAATTAAATACCAAAGGCACAGTGCCGACTTCAGTACAAGAAGACTGACTCTTCCTACTATCTATGTTTTGAACCATTCCTGTTACACTTGTTATAGATTCCGATGCTACACTCCAGGTTTACTGTAACCCTCTGACCTTCTTATTGACAATGAAACACAGAAATTTCATCGGAATTAAATACAAAAGGCACAATGCCGACTTAAGTGCAAGAAGACTGACCCTTCTTACTGTCTATGCTTTGAACCATTCCTGTGACACTAGTTATAGATTCCGATGCTTCACTTCAGGTTTACTGTATCCCTTGGACCTCCTTATTGACGATGAAACACAGAAATTGCATCGGAATTAAATACAAAAGCACAATGCCGACTTAAGTACAAGAAGACTGATTCTTTTTACTGACTATGTTTTGAACCATTCCTGTGACAACAGTTATAGATTCGGATGCTTCACTTCAGGTTTAATGTATCCCTCTGACCTTCTTATTCACGATGTAACACAGAAATTGCATCCGAATTAAATAGAAAAGTCACAATGCCGACTTAAGTACAAGACGACTGGCTTTTCTTACTGTCTATGCTTTGAACCATTCCTGTGACACTAGTTATAGATTCCGATGCTTTACTTCAGGTTTACTGTATCCCTTGGACCTTCTTATTGATGATGAAACACAGAAATTGCATCGGAATTAAATACGAAAGGCACAATGCCGACTTAAGTACAAGATGACTGACTCTTCTTACTGACTATGTTTGAACCATTCCCCTGACTCTAGTTATAGATCCCGATGCTTCACTTCAGGTTTACTGTATCCCTCTGACCTTCTTATTGACGATGAAACTCAGATACTCCAACGGAATTAAATAGAAACGCCACAATGCCTACTTAAGTACAAGATGATTGACTCTCCTTAATGGCTATGTATTGAACCATTCCTGTGACACTAGTTATAGATTCCGATGCTTCACTTCAGGTTTACTGTATCTCTTGGACCTTCTTATTGACGAAGAAACACAGAAATTGCATCGGAATTAAACACAAAAGGCACAATGCCGTCTTAAGTACAAAGAGACTGACTCTTCTTACTGACTATGATTAGAACCATTCCTGTGACACTAGTTATAGATTCCGATGCTTCACTTCAGGTTTACTGTATCCCTCTGACCTTCTTATTGACGATGAAACACAGAAATTGCATCGGAATTAAATGAAAAAGGCACAATGCCGACATAAGTACAAGAAGACTGACTCTTTTTACTGTCTATGTTTTGAATCATTCCTGTGACACTAGTAATAGATTCGGATGCTTCACTTCAGGTTTACTGTATCCCTCTGACCTTCTTATTCTCGATGAAACACAGAAATTGCATCGGAATTAAATAGAAAAGGCACAATGCCGAATTAAGTACAAGACGACTGACTTTTCTTACAGTCTATGCTTTGAACCATTCCTGTGACACTAGTTATAGATTCCGATGCTTCACTTCAGGTTTACTGCATCCCTTGGACCTTCTTATTGACGATGAAACACAGAAATTGCATCGGAATTAGTACAAAAGGCACAATGCCGACTTAAGTACAAGAAGACTGACTCTTCTTACTGACTATGTTGGAACCATTCCCGTGACTCTAGTTATAGATAGCGATGCTTCACTTCATGTTTACTGTAGCCCTCTGACCTTCTTATTGACGATGAAACACACGAATTGCAACGGAATTAAATAGAAACGCCACAATGCCTACTTAAGAACAAGATGGCTGACTCTTCTTACTGGCTATGTTTTGAACCATTCCAGTGACACTAGTTATATATTCCGATGCTTCACTTCAGGTTTACTGTATCTCTTGGACCTTCTTATTGACGAAGAAACACAGAAATTGCATCGGAATTAAACACAAAAGGCACAATGCCGGCTTTAGTACAAAAAGACTGACTCTTCTTTCTGACTATGATTAGAACCATTCCTGTGACACTAGTTATAGATTCCGATGCTTCACTTCAGGTTTACTGTATCCCTCTGACCTTCTTATTGACGATGAAACACAAAATTGCATCGGAATTAAATACAAAAGGCACAATGCCGACTTAAGTAAAAGAAGACTGACTCTTCTTACAGTCTATGTTTTGAATCTCTCCTGTGAGACCAGTTTTAGATTCCGATACTTCACCTCAGGTTTACTGTACCCCTTGGACCTTCGTATTCACGATGAAACACAGAGATTGCATCGGAATCAAACACAAAATGCACAATGCCGACTTAAGTACAATAAGGCTGACACTTCTTACTGTCTATGTTTTGAACCTTTCCTGTGAGACGACTTTTAGATTCCGATGCTTCACTTGAGGTTTACTGTTTCCCTTGGACCTTCTTATTGACGATGAAACACAGAAATTGCATCGGAATTAAATACATAAGTCTCAATGAAGACCGAATTACAAGAAGACTGACTCATCTTACTGTCTATGTTTTGATCCATTCCTGTGAGACCAGTTCATAATTCCGGTGCTTCACTTCAGGTTTACTGTATCCCTTGGACCTTCTTATTGACGATGAAACACAGAAATTGCATCGGCATTAAATACAAAAGGCACAATGCCGACTTAAGTACAAGAAGACTGACTCTTCCTACTGTCTATGTTTTGAGCCATTCCTGTGATACTAGTTATAGATTCCGGTGCCTCACTTCAGGTTTACTGTATCCCTTTGATCTTCTTATTGACGATGAAACACAGAAATTGCATCGGAATTAAATACAAAAGGCACAATGCCGACTTAAGTACAAGAAGACTGACTCATCTTACTGTCTATGTTTTGAACCATTCTTGTGACACCAGTTATTGATTCCGATGCTTCACTTCAGGTTTACTGTATCTCTTGGACCTTCTTATTGACGATGAAACACAGAAATTGCATCGGAATTAAACACCAAAGGCACAATGCCGATTTAAGTACAAAAAGGCTGACTCTTCTTACTGACTATGATTAGAACCATTCCTGTGACACTAGTTATAGATTCCGATGCTTCACTTCAGGTTTACTGTATCCCTCTGACCTTCTTGTTGACGATGTAACACAGAAATTGCATCGGAATTAAATGAAAAAGGCACAACGCCGTCTTAAGTACAAGAAGACTGACTCTTTTTACTGACTACGTTTTGAACCATTCCTGTGATACTAGTTATGGATTCGGATGCTTCACTTCAGGATTACTGTATCCCTCTGACCTTCTTATTAACGATGAAATACAGAAATTGCATCGGAATTAAATACAAAAGGCACAATGCCGACTTAAGTACAAGAAGACTGACTCTTTTTACTGACTATGTTTTGAATCATTCCTGTGACACTAGTTATGGATTCGAATGCTTCACTTCAGGATTACTGTATCCCTCTGACCTTCTTATTAACGATGAAATACAGAAATTGCATCGGAATTAAATACAAAAGGCACAATGCCGACTTAAGTACAAGATGACTGACTCTTCTTACTGGCTATGTTTTGAACCATTCCTGTGACACTAGTTATATATTCCGATGCTTCACTTCAGGTTTTCTATATCTCTTGGACCTTCTTATTGACGAAGAACCACAGAAATTGCATTGGAATTAAACACAAAACGCACAATGCCGACTTAAGTACAAGAAGACTGACCCTTCCTACTGACTATGTTTGAACCATTCCCGTGACTCTAGTTATAGATCCCGATGCTTCACTTCAGGTTTACTGTATCCCTCTGACCTTTTTATTGACGATGAAACACACGAGTTGCAACGGAATTAAATAGAAACGCCACAATGCCTACTTAAGAAAAAGATGGCTGACTCTTCTTACTGGCTATGATTTGAACCATTCCTACGACACTAGTTATATATTCCGATGCTTCACTTCAGGTTTACTGTATCTCTTGGACCTTCTTATTGACGAAAAAATACAGAAATTGCATCGGAATTAAACACAAAAGGCACAATGCCGACTTAAGTACAATAAGGCTGACACTTCTTACTGTCTATGTTTTGAACCTTTCCTGTGAGACGACTTTTAGATTCCGATGCTTCACTTGAGGTTTACTGTTTCCCTTGGACCTTCTTATTGACGATGAAACACAGAATTTGCATCGGAATTAAATACATAAGTCTCAATGAAGACCTAAATACAAGAAGACTGACTCATCTTACTGTCTATGCTTTGATCCATTCCTGTGAGACCAGTTCATAATTCCGATGCTTCACTTCAGGTTTACTGTATCCCTTGGACCTTCTTATTGACGATGAAACACAGAAATTGCATCGGAATTAAATACAAAAGGCACAATGCCGACTTAAGTACAAGAAAACTGACTCATCTTACTGTCTATGCTTTGAACCATTCCTGTGACACTAGTTATAGATTCCGATGCTTCACTTCAGGTTTACTGTATCTCTTGAACATTCTTATTGACGATGAAACACAGAATTTGCATCGGAATTAAACACAAAAGGCACAATGCCGACTTCAGTTCAAAAAGACTGACTCTTCTTACTGACTATGATTAGAACCATTCCTGTGACACTAGTTATAGATTCCGATGCTTCACTTCAGGTTTACTGTATCCCTTGGACCTTCTTATTGACGATGAAACACAGAAATTGCATCGGAATTAAATACATAAGTCTCAATGAAGACCTAAATACAAGAAGACTGACTCATCTTACTGTCTATGTTTTGATCCATTCCTGTGAGACCAGTTCATAATTCCGATGTTTCACTTCAGGTTTACTGTATCCCTTGGACCTTCTTATTGACGATGAAACACAGAAATTGCATCAGAATTAAATACAAAAGGCACAATGCCGACTTAAGTACAAGAAGACTGACTCTTCTTACTGTCTATGTTTTAAACCAATCCTGTGACACTAGTTATAGATTCCGATGCTTCACTTCAGGTTTACTGTATCCCTTGGACCTTCTCATTGACGATAAATCACAGATATTGCATCGGAATTAAATACAAAAGGCACAATGCCGACTTAAGTACAAGAAGACTGACTCTTCCTACTGTCTATGTTTTGAACCATTCCTGTGACACTAGTTATAGATTCCGATGCTTCACTTCAGGTTTACAGTATCTCTTGGACCTTCTTATTGACGATGAAACACAGAAATTGCATCAGAATTAAACACAAAATTCACAATGCCGACTTAAGTACAAAAAGACTGACTCTTCTTACTGACTATGATTAGAACCATTCCTGTGACACTAGTTATAGATTCCGATGCTTCACTTCAGGTTTACTGTATCCCTCTGACCTTCTTATTGACGATGAAACACAGAAATTGCATCGGAATTAAATGAAAAATGCACAATGCCGACTTAAGTACAAGAAGACTGACTCTTTTTACTGACTACGTTTTGAACCATTCCTGTGACACTATTACAGATTCGGACGCTTCACTTCAGGTTTACTGTATCCCTCTGACCTTCTTATTCACGATGAAACACAGAAATTGCATCGGAATTAAATACAAAATGCACAATGCCGACTTAAGTACAAGAAGACTGACTCTTTTTACTGACTATGATTTGAATCATTCCTGTGACACTACTTATAGATTCGGATGCTTCACTTCAGGTTTACTGTATCCCTCTGACCTTCTTATTCTCGATGAAACACAGAAATTGCATCGGAATTAAATAGAAAAGGCACAATGCCGACTTAAGTACAAGACGACTGACTTTTCTTACTGTCTATGCTTTCAACCATTCCTGTGACACTAGTTATAGATTCCGATGCTTCACTTCAGGTTTACTGCATCCCTTGGACCTTCGTTTTGACGATGAAACACAGAAATTGCATCGGAATTAGTACAAAAGGCGCAATGCCGACTTAAGTACAAGAAGACTGACTCTTCTTACTGACTATGTTTGAACCATTCACGTGACTCTAGTTATAGATCCCGATGCCTCATCTCAGGTTTACTGTATCCCTTTGATCTTCTTATTGACGATGAAACACAGAAATTGCATCGGAATTAAACACAAAAAGCACAATGCCGACTTAAGTACAAAAAGACTGACTCTTCTTACTGACTATGATTAGAACCATTCCTATGACACTAGTTATAGACTCCGATGCTTCACTTCAGGTTTACTGTATCCCTCTGACCTTCTTATTGACGATGAAACACAGAAATTGCATCGGAATTATATGAAAAAGGCACAACGCCGTCTTAAGTACAAGAAGACTGTTTCTTCTTACTGTCTATGTTTTGAACCATTCCTGTGACACTAGTTATAGATTCCGATGCTTCACTTCAGGTTTACTGTGTCCCTTGGACCTTCTTATTGACGATGAAACACAGAAATCCCATCGGATTTAAATACAAATGTCACAATGCAGACTTAAGTACAAGAAGACTGAATCTTGTTACTGTCTATGTTTTGAACCACTCCTGTGACACTAGTTATAGTTTTCGATTCTTCACTTCAGGTTTACTGGATCCCTTGGACATTCTTATTGACGATGAAACACAGAAATTGCATCGGAATTAAATACAAAAGGCACAATGCCGACTTAAGTACAAGAAGACTGACTCTTCTTACTGTCCATGTTTTGAACCATTCCTGAGACACTAGTTATAGTTTCCTATGCTTCACTTCAGGTTTACTGTATCCCTTGGACCTTCTTATTGACGATGAAACACAGAAATTGCATTGGAATTAAATACAAAAGGCACAATGCCGACTTAAGTACAAGAAGACTGACTCTTCCTACTGTCTATGATTTGAACCATTCCTGTGACAGTGGTTACAGATTCCGATGCTTCACTTCAGGTTTACTGTATCCCTTGGACCTTCTTATTGACGGTGAAACTCAGAAAATGCATCTTAAATAAATACAAAAGGCCCAATGCCGACTTACGTACATGAAGACCGACTCTTCTTACTGTCTATGTTTTGAACCACTCCTGTGACACTAGTTACAGTATCCGATGCTTCACTCCAGGTTTACTGTATCCCTTGGACCTTCTTATTGACGATGAAACACAGAAATTGCATCGGAATTAAATACAAAAGGCACAATGCCGACTTAAGTACAAGAAGACTGACTCTTCTTACTGTCTATATTTTGAACCATTCCTGTGACACTAGTTATAGATTCCGATGCTTCACTCCAGGTTTACTGTATCCCTTGGACATTCTTATTGACGATGAAACACAGAAATTGCATCGGAATTAAATACAAAAGGCACAATGCCGACTTAAGTACAAGAAGAATGACTCTTCTTACTGTCTATGTTTTGAATCTCTCCTGTGAGACCAGTAATAGATGTCGATACTTCACCTCAGGTTTACTGTACCCCTTGGAGTTTCGTATTCACGATGAAACACAGAGATTGCATC
Source organism: Schistocerca piceifrons (assembly GCF_021461385.2). NCBI lineage: Eukaryota > Metazoa > Arthropoda > Insecta > Orthoptera > Acrididae > Schistocerca > Schistocerca piceifrons. The sequence goes on from NW_025728435.1 coordinate 508,342, forward strand.
GGAATCAAACACAAAAGGCACAATGCCGAATTAAGTACAATAAGGCTGACACTTGTTATTGTCAATGATTTGAACCTTACCTGTGAGACGACTTTTAGATTCGGATGCTTCACTTCAGGTTTACTGTTTCCCATGGACCTTCTTATTGACGATGAAACACAGAGATTGCATCGGTATTAAATACAAAAGGCACAATGCCGACTTAAGTACAAGAAGACTGACTCTTCATACTGTCTATGTTTTGAACCACTCCTGTGACACTAGTTATGGATTCCGATGCTTCACTCCAGGTTTACTGTATCCCTTGGACCTTCTTATTGACGATGAAACACAGAAATTGCATCGGAATTAAATACAAAAGGCACAATGCCGACTTAAGGACAAGAAGACTGACTCTTCTTAATGACTATGATTTGAAGCATTCCTGTGACACTAGCTATAGATTCCGATGCTTCACTTCGGGTTTACTGTATCCCTCTGACCTTCTTATTGACGATGAAACAAAGAAATTGCATCGGAATTCAATTCAAAAGGCACAATGCCGACTTCAGTACAAGAAGACTGACTCTTCTTACTGTCTATGCTTTGAGCCATTCCTGTGACACTAGTTATAGATTCCGATGCTTCACTTCAGGTTTACTGTATCCCTTGGACCTTCTTATTGACGTTGAAACACAGAAATTGCGTCGGAATTAAATACAAAAGGCACAATGCCGACTTAAGGACAAGAAGACTGACTGTTCTTACTGTGACACTAGTTATAGATTCCGATGCTTCACTTCAGGTTTATTGTATCCCTCTGACCTTCATATTGCCGATGAAACACAGAAATGGCATCGGAATTAAATAGAAAAGGCACAATGCCGACTTAAGTACAAGAAGACTGACCCTTCTTACTCCCTATGTTTTGAACCATTCCTGTGACACTAGTTATAGAATCCGATGCTTCACAACAGGTTTACTGTATACCTTGGACCTTCTTATTGACGATGAAACACAGAAATTGCATCGGAATTAAATACAAAAGGCACAATGCCGACTTAAGTACTAGAAGACTGACTCTTCCTACTGTCTATGTTTTGAACCATTCCTGTGACACTAGTTTTGGATTCCGATGCCTCACTTCAGGTTTACTGTATCCCTCTGACCTTCTTGTCGTTGATGAAACACAGAAATGGCATCGGAATTAAATACAAAAGGCACAATGCCGACTTAAGTACGAGAAGACTGACTCTTCCTACTGTCTATGTTTTGAACCATTTCTGTGACACTAGTTATAGATTCCGTTGCTTCACTTCAGGTTAACTGTATCCCTCTGACCTTATTGCCGATGAAACACAGAAATTGCCTCGGAATTAAATACAAAAGGCACAATGCCGACTTAAGGACAAGAAGACTGACTCTTGTTGCTGACTATGTTTTGAACCATTCCTGTGACACTAGTTATAGATTCCGATGCTTCACTTCAGGTTTACTGTTTCCCTTGGACCTTCTTATTGACGATGAAACACAGAAATTGCATCGGAATTAAATACAAAAGGCACAATGCCGACTTAAGTACAAGATGACTGACTCTTCTACTGTCTATGTTGTGAACCATTTCTGTGACACTAGTTATCGAGTGCGATGCTTCACTTCAGGTTTACTGTATCCCTGGGGCCTTCTTATTGACGATGAATCACAGAAATTGCATCGGAATTAAATACAAAAGGCACAATGCCGACTTAAGTACAAGAAGACTGACACTTCTTACTGTCTATATTTTGAACCATTCCTGTGACACTAGTTATAGATTCCGATGCTTCACTTCAGGTTTACTGTACCCCTCTGACCTTCTTATTGACGATGAAACACAGAAATTGCATCGTAATTAAATACAAAAGGCACAATGCCGACTTAAGTACAAGAAGACTGACTCTTCCTACTGTCTATGTTTTGAACCATTCCTGTGACACTAGTTCTAGATTCCGATGCTTTACTTCAGGTTTACTGTATCCCTCTGATCTTCTCATTGACGATGAAACACAGAAATTGCATCGGAATATAATGCAAAAGGCACAATGCCGACTTAAGTACAAGAAGACTGACTCATCTTACTGTCTATGTTTTGAACCATTCCGGTGTCACTAGTTATAGATTCCGATGCTTCACTTCAGGTTTACTGTGTCTCTTGGACCTTCTTATTGACGATGAAACAAAGAAATTGCATCGGAATTAAACACAAAAGGCACAATGCCGACTTAAGTACAAGAAGACTGACTCTTCGTACTGACTATGATTAGAACCGTTCCTGTGACACTAGTTATAGATTCCGATGCTTCATTTCAGGTTTACTGTATCCCTTGACCTTCTTATTGACGATGAAACACAGAAATTTCATCGGAATTAAATAAAAAAGCACAACGCCGACTTAAGTACAAGAAGACTGACTCTTTTTACTGACTATGTTTGAACCATTCCTGTGACACTAGTTATAGATTCGGATGCTTCACTTCAGGTTTACTGTATCCCTCTGACCTTCTTATTGACGATGAAACACAGAAATTGCATCCGAATTAAATAGACAAGGCACAATGCTGACTTAAGTACAAGACGACTGACTTTTCTTACTGTCTATGTTCTGAACCATTCCTGTGACTCTAGTTATAGATTCCGATGCTTCACTTCAGGTTTACTGTATCCCTTGGACCATCTTATTGACGATGAAACACAGAAATTGCATCGGATTTAAATACAAAAGGCACAATGCCGACTTAAGTACACGAAGACTGACTATTCTTACTGACTATGTTTGAACCATTCCCGTGACTCTGGTTATAGACCCCGATGCTTCACTTCAGGTTTACTGTATCCCACTGACTCTCTTATTGACGATGAAACACAAAAATTGCATCGGAATTAAATACAAACGCCACAATGCCTACTTAAGTACAAGAAGACTGACTCTTCTTACTGGCTATGTTTTGAAACATTCCTGTGACACTAGTTATAGATTCCGATGCTTGACTTCAGTTTTACTGTATCTCTTGGACCTTCTTATTGACGATGAAACACAGATATTGCATCGGAAATAAATACAAAAGGCATAATGCCGACTTAAGTACAAGAAGACTGACCCTCCTTACTGTCTATGTTTTGAACCATTCCTGTGACACTAGTTATAGATTCCGATGCTTCACTTCAGGTTTACTGTATCCCTCTGACCTTCTTATTGATGATGAAACACAGAAATTGCATCGGAATTAAATAGAAAATGCACAATGCCGACTTAAGTACAAGGCGACTGACATATCTTACTGTCTATGTTTTGAACCATTCCTGTGACATTAGTTATAGATTCCGATGCTTCACTTCAGGTTAACTGTATCCCTTGGACCTTCTTATTGACAATGAAACTCAGAAATTGCATCGGAATTAAATACAAAAGGCACAATGCCGAATAAAATACAAGAAGACTGACTCTTCTTACTGACTATGTTTTGAACCATTCCTGTGACACTTGTTATAGATTGCGATGCTTCACTTCAGGTTTACTGTGTCCCACTGACCTTCTTATTGACGATGAAAGACAGAAATTGCATCGGAATTAAATAGAAAATGCACAATGCCGACTTAAGTACAAGGCGACTGACATATCTTACAGTCTATGTTTTGAACCATTTCTGTGACACTAGTTATAGATTGCGATGCCTCACTTCAGGTTTACGGTGTCCCTTGGACCTTCTTATTGACGATGAAACACAGAAATCCCATCGGATTTAAATACAAATGTCACAATGCAGACTTAAGTACAAGAAGACTGACTCTTCTTAGTGTCTATGTTTTGAACCATTCCTGTGACACTAGTTATAGTTTTCGATTTTTCACTTCATGTTCACTGTATCCCTTGGACATTATTATTGACGATGAAACACAGAAATTGCATCGGAATTAAATACAAAAGGCACAATGCCGACTTAAGTACAAGAAGACTGACTCTTCTTACCATCCATGTTTTGAACCATACCTGAGACACTAGTTATAGTTTCCAATGCTTCACTTCAGGTTTACTGTATCCGTTGGACCTTCTTATTGACGATGAAACACAGAAATTGCATCGGAATTAAATACAAAAGGCACAATGCCGAATAAAATACAAGAAGACTGACTCTTCTTACTGACTATGTTTTGAACCATTCCTGTGACACTAGTTATAGATTCCGATGCTTCACTCCAGGTTTACTGTATTCCTTGGACCTACATATTGACGATGAGACACAGAAATTGCATCGGAATTAAATGCAAAAGGCACAATGCCAACTTAAGTATAAGAAGAATGACTCTTGTTACTGTCTATGTTTTGAATCTCTCCTGTGAGACCAGTAATAGATGTCGATACTTCACCTCAGTTTGACCGTACCCCTTGGAGCTTCGTATTCACGATGAAACACAGAGATTGCATCGGAATCAAACACAAAAGGCACAAGCCGACTTAAGTACAATAAGGCTAACACTTCTTACTGTCTATGTTTTGAACCTTTCCTGTGAGACGACTTTTAGATTCAGATACTTCACTTCAGGGTTACTGTATCCCTCTGACCTTCTTATTGATGATGAAACACAGAAATTGCATCGGAATTAAATAGAAAATGCACAATGCCGACTTAAGTACAAGGCACTGACATATCTTACTGTCTATGTTTTGAACCATTCCGGTGACATTAGTTATAGATTCCGATGCTTCACTTCAGGTTAACTGTATCACTTGGACCTTCTTATTGACAATGAAACACAGAAATTGCATCGGAATTAAATACAAAAGGCACAATGCCGAATAAAGTACAAGAAGACTGACTCTTCTTACTGACTATGTTTTGAACCATTCCTGTGACACTTGTTATAGATTGCGATGCTTCACTTCAGGTTTACTGTGTCCCACTGACCTTCTTATTGACGATGAAACACAGAAATTGCATCGGAATTAAATAGAAAATGCACAATGCCGACTTAAGTACAAGGCGACTGACATATCTTACTGTCTATGTTTTGAACCATTCCTGTGACACTAGTTATAGATTCCGATGCTTCACTTGAGGTTTACTGTATCCCTTGGACCTACGTATTGACGATGAAACACAGAAATTGCATCGGAATTAAATACAAAAGGCACAATGCCGACTTAAGTACAAGAAGACTGACTCTTCTTAGTGTCTATGTTTTGAATCATTCCTGTGACACTAGTTATAGTTTTCGATTTTTCACTTCATGTTCACTGTATCCCTTGGACATTATTATTGACGATGAAACACAGAAAATGCATCGGAATTAAATACAAAAGGCACAATGCCGACTTAAGTACAAGAAGACTGACTCTTCTTACCGTCCATGTTTTGAACCATACCTGAGACACTAGTTATAGTTTCCAATGCTTCACTTCAGGTTTACTGTATCCCTTGGACCTTCTTATTGACGATGAAACACAGAAATTGCATAGGAATTAAATACAAAAGGCGCAATGCCGACTTAAGGACAAGAAGACTGATTCTTCTTACTGACTATGATTTGAACCATTCCTGTGACACTAGTTATAGATTCCGATGTTTCACTTCGGGTTTACTGTATCCCTCTGCCCTTCTTATTGACGATGAAACACAGAAATTGCATCGGAATTCAATTCAAAAGGCACAATGCCGACTTCAGTACAAGAAGACTGACTCTTCTTACTGTCTATGTTTTGAACCATTCCTGTGACACTAGTTATAGATTCCGATGCTTCACTCCAGGTTTACTGTATCCCTTGGACCTTCTTACTGACGATGAAACACAGAAATTGCGTCGGAATTAAATACAAAAGGCACAATGCCGACTTAAGGACAAGAAGACATACTGTTCTTATTGTGACACTAGTTATAGATTCCGATGCTTCACTTCAGGTTTATTGTATCCCTCTGACCTTCATATTGCCGATGAACTACAGTAATTGCATCGGAATTATATAGAAAAGGCACAATGCCGACTTAAGTACAAGAAGACTGACTCTTCTTACTCCACATGTTTTGAACCATTCCTGTGACACTAGTTATAGATTCCGATGCTTCACTCCGGGTTTACTGTATCCCTTGGACATTCTTATTGACGATGAAACACAGAAATTGCATCGGAATGAAATACAAAAGGCACAATGCCGACATAAGTACAAGAAGACAGACTCTTCCTACTGTCTATGTTTCGAACCATTCCTGTGACACTAGTTCTAGATTCCGATGCTTTACTTCAGGTTTACTGTATCCCTCTGATCTTCTCATAGACGATGAAACACAGAAATTGCATCGGAATTTAATACAAAAGGCACAATGCCGACTTAAGTACAAGAAGACTGACTCATCTTACTGTCTATGTTTTGAACCATTCCGGTGTCACTAGTGATAGATTCCGATGTTTCACTTCAGGTTTACTGTATCTCTTGGACCTTCTTATTGACGATGAAACACAGAAATTGCATCGGAATTAAACACAAAAGGCACAATGCCGACTTAAGTACAAAAAGACTGACTCTTCATACTGACTATGATTAGAACCATTCCTGTGACACTAGTTATAGATTCCGATGCTTCACTTCAGGTTTACTGTATCCCTCTGACCTTCTTATTGACGATGAAACACAGAAATTGCATCGGAATTAAATAAAAAAGTCACAATGCCGACTTAAGTACAAGAAGACTATATCTTTTTACTGACTATGTTTTGAACCATTCCTGTGACACTAGTTATAGGTTCGGATGCTCACTCAGGTTTACTGTATCCCTCTGACCTTATTCACGATGAAACACAGAAATTGCTTCCGAATTAAATAGAAAAGGCACAATGCCGACTTAAGTACAAGACGACTGACTTTTTTTACTGTCTATGTTCTGAACCATTCCTGTGACACTAGTTATAGATTCCGATGCTTCACCTCAGGTTTACTGTACCCCTTGGACCTTCTTATTGACGATGAAACACAGAAATTGCATCGGAATTAAATACAAAAGGCACAATGCCGACTTAAGTACAAGCAGACTGTTTCTTCTTACTGTCTATGTTATGAACCATTCCTGTGACACTAGTTATAGATTCCGATGCTTCACTTCAGGTTTACTGTGTCCCTTGGACCTTCTTATTGACGATGAAACACAGAAATCCCATCGGATTTAAATACAAATGTCACAATGCAGACTTAAGTACAAGAAGACTGGCTCTTCCTACTGTCTTGATTAGAACCATTCCTGTGACAGTAGTTATAGATTCCGATGCTTCACTTCAGGTTTACTGTATCCCTTGGACCTTCTTATTGACGATGAAACACAGAAATTGCATCGGAATTAAATACAAAAGGCACAATGCCGACTTAAGTACAAGAAGACTGACTCTTCTTACTGTCCATGTTTTGAACCATTCCTGAGACACTAGTTATAGTTTCCTATGCTTCACTTCAGGTTTACTGTATCCCTTGGACCTTCTTATTGACGATGAAACACAGAAATTGCATTGGAATTAAATACAAAAGGCACAATGCCGACTTAAGTACAAGAAGACTGACTCTTCCTACTGTCTATGATTTGAACCATTCCTGTGACAGTGGTTACAGATTCCGATGCTTCACTTCAGGTTTACTGTATCCCTTGGACCTTCTTATTGACGTTGAAACTCAGAAAATGCATCTTAAATAAATACAACAGGCCCAATGCCGACTTACGTACATGAAGACCGATCCTTCGTACTGTCTATGTTTTGAACCACTCCTGTGACACTAGTTACAGTATCCGATGCTTCACTCCAGGTTTACTGTATCCCTTGGACCTTCTTATTGACGATGAAACACAGAAATTGCATCGGAATTAAATACAAAAGGCACAATGCCGACTTAAGTACAAGAAGACTGACTCTTCTTACTGTCTATATTTTGAACCATTCCTGTGACACTAGTTATAGATTCCGATGCTTCACTCCAGGTTTACTGTATCCCTTGGACCTTCTTATTGACGATGAAACACAGAAATTGCATCGGAATTAAATACAAAAGGCACAATGCCGACTTAAGTACAAGAAGAATGACTCTTCTTACTGTCTATGTTTTGAATCTCTCCTGTGAGACCAGTAATAGATGTCGATACTTCACCTCAGGTTTACTGTACCCCTTGGAGTTTCGTATTCACGATGAAACACAGAGATTGCATCGGAATCAAACACAAAAGGCACAATGCCGACTTAAGTACAATAAGGCTGACACTTGTTATTGTCAATGTTTTGAACCTTACCTGTGAGACGACTTTTAGATTCGGATGCTTCACTTCAGGTTTACTGTTTCCCATGGACCTTCTTATTGACGATGAAACACAGAGATTGCATCGGTATTAAATACAAAAGGCACAATGCCGACTTAAGTACAAGAAGACTGACTCTTCATACTGTCTATGTTTTGAACCACTCCTGTGACACTAGTTATGGATTCCGGTGCTTCACTCCAGGTTTACTGTATCCCTTGGACCTTCTTATTGACGATGAAACACAGAAATTGCATCGGAATTAAATACAAAAGGCACAATGCCGACTTAAGGACAAGAAGACTGACTCTTCTTACTGACTATGATTTGAAGCATTCCTGTGACACTAGCTATAGATTCCGATGCTTCACTTCGGGTTTACTGTATCCCTCTGACCTTCTTATTGACGATGAAACACAGAAATTGCATCGGAATTCAATTCAAAAGGCACAATGCCGACTTCAGTACAAGAAGACTGACTCTTCTTACTGTCTATGCTTTGAGCCATTCCTGTGACACTAGTTATAGATTCCGATGCTTCACTTCAGGTTTACTGTATCCCTTGGACCTTCTTATTGACGTTGAAACACAGAAATTGCATCGGAATTAAATACAAAAGGCACAATGCCGACTTAAGGACAAGAAGACTGACTGTTCTTACTGTGACACTAGTTATAGATTCCGATGCTTCACTTCAGGTTTATTGTATCCCTCTGACCTTCATATTGCCGATGAAACACAGAAATGGCATCGGAATTAAATAGAAAAGGCACAATGCCGACTTAAGTACAAGAAGACTGACCCTTCTTACTCCCTATGTTTTGAACCATTCCTGTGACACTAGTTATAGAATCCGATGCTTCACACCAGGTTTACTGTAGACCTTGGACCTTCTTATTGACGATGAAACACAGAAATTGCATCGGAATTAAATACAAAAGGCACAATGCCGACTTAAGTACTAGAAGACTGACTCTTCCTACTGTCTATGTTTTGAACCATTCCTGTGACACTAGTTTTGGATTCCGATGCTTCACTTCAGGTTTACTGTATCCCTTGGACCATCTTATTGACGATGAAACACAGAAATTGCATCGGATTTAAATACAAAAGGCACAATGCCGACTTAAGTACAAGAAGACTGACTATTCTTACTGACTATGTTTGAACCATTCCCGTGACTCTGGTTATAGACCCCGATGCTTCACTTCAGGTTTACTGTATCCCTGGGGCCTTCTTATTGACGATGAATCACAGAAATTGCATCGGAATTAAATACAAAAGGCACAATGCCGACTTAAGTACAAGAAGACTGACACTTCTTACTGTCTATATTTTGAACCATTCCTGTGACACTAGTTACAGATTCCGATGCTTCACTTCAGGTTTACTGTACCCCTCTGACCTTCTTATTGACGATGAAACACAGAAATTGCATCGTAATTAAATACAAAAGGCACAATGCCGACTTAAGTACAAGAAGACTGACTCTTCCTACTGTCTATGTTTTGAACCATTCCTGTGACACTAGTTCTAGATTCCGATGCTTTACTTCAGGTTTACTGTATCCCTCTGATCTTCTCATTGACGATGAAACACAGAAATAGCATCGGAATATAATGCAAAAGGCACAATGCCGACTTAAGTACAAGAAGACTGACTCATCTTACTGTCTATGTTTTGAACCATTCCGGTGTCACTAGTTATAGATTCCGATGCTTCACTTCAGGTTTACTGTGTCTCTTGGACCTTCTTATTGACGATGAAACACAGAAATAGCATCGGAATTAAACACAAAAGGCACAATGCCGACTTAAGTACAAAAAGACTGACTCTTCGTACTGACTATGATTAGAACCGTTCCTGTGACACTAGTTATAGATTCCGATGCTTCATTTCAGGTTTACTGTATCCCTTGACCTTCTTATTGACGATGAAACACAGAAATTTCATCGGAATTAAATAAAAAAGCACAACGCCGACTTAAGTACAAGAAGACTGACTCTTTTTACTGACTATGTTTGAACCATTCCTGTGACACTAGTTATAGATTCGGATGCTTCACTTCAGGTTTACTGTATCCCTCTGACCTTCTTATTGACGATGAAACACAGAAATTGCACCCGAATTAAATAGAAAAGGCACAATGCTGACTTAAGTACAAGACGACTGACTTTTCTTACTGTCTATGTTCTGAACCATTCCTGTGACTCTAGTTATAGATTCCGATGCTTCACTTCAGGTTTACTGTATCCCTTGGACCATCTTATTGACGATGAAACACAGAAATTGCATCGGATTTAAATACAAAAGGCACAATGCCGACTTAAGTACAAGAAGACTGACTATTCTTACTGACTATGTTTGAACCATTCCCGTGACTCTGGTTATAGACCCCGATGCTTCACTTCAGGTTTACTGTATCCCACTGACTCTCTTATTGACGATGAAACACAAAAATTGCATCGGAATTAAATACAAACGCCACAATGCCTACTTAAGTACAAGAAGACTGACTCTTCTTACTGGCTATGTTTTGAAACATTCCTGTGACACTAGTTATAGATTCCGATGCTTGACTTCAGTTTTACTGTATCTCTTGGACCTTCTTATTGACGATGAAACACAGAAATTGCATAGGAATTAAATACAAAAGGCACAATGCCGACTTAAGTACAAGAAGACTGGCTCTTCCTACTGTCTTGATTAGAACCATTCCTGTGACAGTAGTTATAGATTCCGATGCTTCACTTCAGGTTTACTGTATCCCTTGGACCTTCTTATTGACGATGAAACACAGAAATTGCATCGGAATTAAATACAAAAGGCACAATGCCGACTTAAGTACAAGAAGACTGACTCTTCTTACTGTCCATGTTTTGAACCATTCCTGAGACACTAGTTATAGTTTCCTATGCTTCACTTCAGGTTTACTGTATCCCTTGGACCTTCTTATTGACGATGAAACACAGAAATTGCATTGGAATTAAATACAAAAGGCACAATGCCGACTTAAGTACAAGAAGACTGACTCTTCCTACTGTCTATGATTTGAACCATTCCTGTGACAGTGGTTACAGATTCCGATGCTTCACTTCAGGTTTACTGTATCCCTTGGACCTTCTTATTGACGTTGAAACTCAGAAAATGCATCTTAAATAAATACAACAGGCCCAATGCCGACTTACGTACATGAAGACCGACTCTTCGTACTGTCTATGTTTTGAACCACTCCTGTGACACTAGTTACAGTATCCGATGCTTCACTCCAGGTTTACTGTATCCCTTGGACCTTCTTATTGACGATGAAACACAGAAATTGCATCGGAATTAAATACAAAAGGCACAATGCCGACTTAAGTACAAGAAGACTGACTCTTCTTACTGTCTATATTTTGAACCATTCCTGTGACACTAGTTATAGATTCCGATGCTTCACTCCAGGTTTACTGTATCCCTTGGACCTACTTATTGACGATGAAACACAGAAATTGCATCGGAATTAAATACAAAAGGCACAATGCCGACTTAAGTACAAGAAGAATGACTCTTCTTACTGTCTATGTTTTGAATCTCTCCTGTGAGACCAGTAATAGATGTCGATACTTCACCTCAGGTTTACTGTACCCCTTGGAGTTTCGTATTCACGATGAAACACAGAGATTGCATCGGAATCAAACACAAAAGGCACAATGCCGACTTAAGTACAATAAGGCTGACACTTGTTATTGTCAATGTTTTGAACCTTACCTGTGAGACGACTTTTAGATTCGGATGCTTCACTTCAGGTTTACTGTTTCCCATGGACCTTCTTATTGACGATGAAACACAGAGATTGCATCGGTATTAAATACAAAAGGCACAATGCCGACTTAAGTACAAGAAGACTGACTCTTCATACTGTCTATGTTTTGAACCACTCCTGTGACACTAGTTATGGATTCCGGTGCTTCACTCCAGGTTTACTGTATCCCTTGGACCTTCTTATTGACGATGAAACACAGAAATTGCATCGGAATTAAATACAAAAGGCACAATGCCGACTTAAGGACAAGAAGACTGACTCTTCTTACTGACTATGATTTGAAGCATTCCTGTGACACTAGCTATAGATTCCGATGCTTCACTTCGGGTTTACTGTATCCCTCTGACCTTCTTATTGACGATGAAACACAGAAATTGCATCGGAATTCAATTCAAAAGGCACAATGCCGACTTCAGTACAAGAAGACTGACTCTTCTTACTGTCTATGCTTTGAGCCATTCCTGTGACACTAGTTATAGATTCCGATGCTTCACTTCAGGTTTACTGTATCCCTTGGACCTTCTTATTGACGTTGAAACACAGAAATTGCATCGGAATTAAATACAAAAGGCACAATGCCGACTTAAGGACAAGAAGACTGACTGTTCTTACTGTGACACTAGTTATAGATTCCGATGCTTCACTTCAGGTTTATTGTATCCCTCTGACCTTCATATTGCCGATGAAACACAGATATGGCATCGGAATTAAATAGAAAAGGCACAATGCCGACTTAAGTACAAGAAGACTGACCCTTCTTACTCCCTATGTTTTGAACCATTCCTGTGACAGTAGTTATAGAATCCGATGCTTCACACCAGGTTTACTGTAGACCTTGGACCTTCTTATTGACGATGAAACACAGAAATTGCATCGGAATTAAATACAAAAGGCACAATGCCGACTTAAGTACTAGAAGACTGACTCTTCCTACTGTCTATGTTTTGAACCATTCCTGTGACACTAGTTTTGGATTCCGATGCTTCACTTCAGGTTTACTGTATCCCTTGGACCATCTTATTGACGATGAAACACAGAAATTGCATCGGATTTAAATACAAAAGGCACAATGCCGACTTAAGTACAAGAAGACTGACTATTCTTACTGACTATGTTTGAACCATTCCCGTGACTCTGGTTATAGACCCCGATGCTTCACTTCAGGTTTACTGTATCCCTGGGGCCTTCTTATTGACGATGAATCACAGAAATTGCATCGGAATTAAATACAAAAGGCACAATGCCGACTTAAGTACAAGAAGACTGACACTTCTTACTGTCTATATTTTGAACCATTCCTGTGACACTAGTTACAGATTCCGATGCTTCACTTCAGGTTTACTGTACCCCTCTGACCTTCTTATTGACGATGAAACACAGAAATTGCATCGTAATTAAATACAAAAGGCACAATGCCGACTTAAGTACAAGAAGACTGACTCTTCCTACTGTCTATGTTTTGAACCATTCCTGTGACACTAGTTCTAGATTCCGATGCTTTACTTCAGGTTTACTGTATCCCTCTGATCTTCTCATTGACGATGAAACACAGAAATAGCATCGGAATATAATGCAAAAGGCACAATGCCGACTTAAGTACAAGAAGACTGACTCATCTTACTGTCTATGTTTTGAACCATTCCGGTGTCACTAGTTATAGATTCCGATGCTTCACTTCAGGTTTACTGTGTCTCTTGGACCTTCTTATTGACGATGAAACACAGAAATAGCATCGGAATTAAACACAAAAGGCACAATGCCGACTTAAGTACAAAAAGACTGACTCTTCGTACTGACTATGATTAGAACCGTTCCTGTGACACTAGTTATAGATTCCGATGCTACATTTCAGGTTTTCTGTATCCCTTGACCTTCTTATTGACGATGAAACACAGAAATTTCATCGGAATTAAATAAAAAAGCACAACGCCGACTTAAGTACAAGAAGACTGACTCTTTTTACTGACTATGTTTGAACCATTCCTGTGACACTAGTTATAGATTCGGATGCTTCACTTCAGGTTTACTGTATCCCTCTGACCTTCTTATTGACGATGAAACACAGAAATTGCATCCGAATTAAATAGAAAAGGCACAATGCTGACTTAAGTACAAGACGACTGACTTTTCTTACTGTCTATGTTCTGAACCATTCCTGTGACTCTAGTTATAGATTCCGATGCTTCACTTCAGGTTTACTGTATCCCTTGGACCATCTTATTGACGATGAAACACAGAAATTGCATCGGATTTAAATACAAAAGGCACAATGCCGACTTAAGTACAAGAAGACTGACTATTCTTACTGACTATGTTTGAACCATTCCCGTGACTCTGGTTATAGACCCCGATGCTTCACTTCAGGTTTACTGTATCCCACTGACTCTCTTATTGACGATGAAACACAAAAATTGCATCGGAATTAAATACAAACGCCACAATGCCTACTTAAGTACAAGAAGACTGACTCTTCTTACTGGCTATGTTTTGAAACATTCCTGTGACACTAGTTATAGATTCCGATGCTTGACTTCAGTTTTACTGTATCTCTTGGACCTTCTTATTGACGATGAAACACAGAAATTGCATAGGAATTAAATACAAAAGGCACAATGCCGACTTAAGTACAAGAAGACTGGCTCTTCCTACTGTCTTGATTAGAACCATTCCTGTGACAGTAGTTATAGATTCCGATGCTTCACTTCAGGTTTACTGTATCCCTTGGACCTTCTTATTGACGTTGAAACACAGAAAATGCATCGGAATTAAATACAAAAGGCCCAATGCCGACTTAAGTACATGAAGACCGACTCTTCCTACTGACTATGTTTTGAACCATTCCTGTGACACTAGTTATAGATTCCGATGCTTCACTTGAGGTTTACTGTATCCCTTGGACCTACGTATTGACGATGAAACACAGAAATTGCATTGGAATTAAATACAAAAGGCACAATGCCGACTTAAGTACAAGAAGACTGACTCTTCTTACTGTCTATGTTTTGAACCATTCCTGTGACTCTAGTTATAGATTCCGATGCTTCACTCCAGGTTTAGTGTATCCCTTGGACCTTCTTATTGACGATGAAACACAGAAATTGCATCGGAATTAAATACAAAAGGCACAATGCCGACTTAAGTACAAGAAGACTGACTCTTCTTATTGTCTATACTTTGAACCATTCCTGTGACACTAGTTATAGATTCCGATGCTTCACTTGATGTTTACTGTATTCCTTGGACCTACATATTGACGATGAAACACAGAAATTGCATCGGAATTAAATGCAAAAGGCACAATGCCAACTTAAGTACAAGAAGAATGACTCTTGTTACTGTCTATGTTTTGAATCTCTCCTGTGAGACCAGTAATAGATGTCGATACTTCACCTCAGTTTGACCGTACCCCTTGGAGCTTCGTATTCACGATGAAACACAGAGATTGCATCGGAATCAAACACAAAAGGCACAAGCCGACTTAAGTACAATAAGGCTGACACTTCTTACTGTCTATGTTTTGAACCTTTCCTGTGAGACGACTTTTAGATTCAGATACTTCACTTCAGGGTTACTGTATCCCTCTGACCTTCTTATTGATGATGAAACACAGAAATTGCATCGGAATCAAATAGAAAATGCACAATGCCGACTTAAGTACAAGGCACTGACATATCTTACTGTCTATGTTTTGAACCATTCCTGTGACATTAGTTATAGATTCCGATGCTTCACTTCAGGTTAACTGTTTTCCTTGGACCTTCTTATTGACAATGAAACACAGAAATTGCATCGGAATTAAATACAAAAGGCACAATGCCGAATAAAGTACAAGAAGACTGACTCTTCTTACTGACTATGTTTTGAACCATTCCTGTGACACTTGTTATAGATTGCGATGCTTCACTTCAGGTTTACTGTGTCCCACTGACCTTCTTATTGACGATGAAACACAGAAATTGCATCGGAATTAAATAGAAAATGCACAATGCCGACTTAAGTACAAGGCGACTGACATATCTTACTGTCTATGTTTTGAACCATTCCTGTGACACTAGTTATAGATTCCGATGCTTCACTTGAGGTTTACTGTATCCCTTGGACCTACGTATTGACGATGAAACACAGAAATTGCATCGGAATTAAATACAAAAGGCACAATGCCGACTTAAGTACAAGAAG
Source organism: Schistocerca piceifrons (assembly GCF_021461385.2). Lineage (NCBI taxonomy): Eukaryota > Metazoa > Arthropoda > Insecta > Orthoptera > Acrididae > Schistocerca > Schistocerca piceifrons. The sequence goes on from NW_025728435.1 coordinate 524,608, forward strand.
ACTGACTCTTCTTAGTGTCTATGTTTTGAATCATTCCTGTGACACTAGTTATAGTTTTCGATTTTTCACTTCATGTTCACTGTATCCCTTGGACATTATTATTGACGATGAAACACAGAAATTGCATCGGAATTAAATACAAAAGGCACAATGCCGACTTAAGTACAAGAAGACTGACTCTTCTTACCGTCCATGTTTTGAACCATACCTGAGACACTAGTTATAGTTTCCAATGCATCACTTCAGGTTTACTGTATCCCTTGGACCTTCTTATTGACGATGAAACACAGAAATTGCATAGGAATTAAATACAAAAGGCGCAATGCCGACTTAAGGACAAGAAGACTGATTCTTCTTACTGACTATGATTTGAACCATTCCTGTGACACTAGTTATAGATTCCGATGTTTCACTTCGGGTTTACTGTATCCCTCTGCCCTTCTTATTGACGATGAAACACAGAAATTGCATCGGAATTCAATTCAAAAGGCACAATGCCGACTTCAGTATAAGAAGACTGACTCTTCTTACTGTCTATGTTTTGAACCATTCCTGTGACACTAGTTATAGATTCCGATGCTTCACTTCAGGTTTACTGTATCCCTTGGACCTTCTTATTGACGATGAAACACAGAAATTGCGTCGGAATTAAATACAAAAGGCACAATGCCGACTTAAGGACAAGAAGACATACTGTTCTTATTGTGACACTAGTTATAGATTCCGATGCTTCACTTCAGGTTTATTGTATCCCTCTGACCTTCATATTGCCGATGAACTACAGAAATTGCATCGGAATTATATAGAAAAGGCACAATGCCGACTTAAGTACAAGAAGACTGACTCTTCTTACTCCACATGTTTTGAACCATTCCTGTGACACTAGTTATAGATTCCGATGCTTCACTCCGGGTTTACTGTATCCCTTGGACATTCTTATTGACGATGAAACACAGAAATTGCATCGGAATTAAATAGAAAAGGCACAATGCCGACTTAAGTACAAGAAGACTGACTCTTCCTACTGTCTATGTTTTGAACCATTCCTGTGACACTAGTTTTGGATTCCGATGCTTCACTTCAGGTTTACTGTATCCCTCTGACCTTCTTATTGTTGATGAAACACAGAAATTGCATCGGAATTAAATACAAAAGGCACAATGCCGACTTAAGGACAAGAAGACTGACTCTTGTTGCTGACTATGATTTGAACCATTTCTGTGACACTAGTTATAGATTGCGATGCTTCACTTCAGGTTTACTGAATACCTTGGACCTTCTTATTGACGATGAAACACACAAATTGCATCGGAATTAAATACAAAAGGCACAATGCCGACTTAAGTACAAGATGACTGACTCTTCTTACTGTTTATATCTTGAACCATTCCTGTGACACTAGTTATAGATTCCGATGCTTCACTTAAGGTTTACTGTATCCCTCTGACCTTCTTAGTGCCGGTGAAACACAGAAATTGCATCGGAATTAAATACGAAAGGCACAATGCCAACATAAGTACAAGAAGACTGACTCTTCTTACTGACTATGTTTTGAACCATTCCTGTGACACTAGTTGTAGATTCCGATGCTCCACTTCAGGTTTACTGTATCCCTCTGACCTTCTTATTGACGATGAAACACAGAAATTGCATCGGAATTAAATAGAAAAGGCACAATGCCGACTAAAGTACAAGAAGACTGACTCATCTTACTGTCTATGATTTGAACCATTCCTGTGACACTAGTTGTAGATTCCGATGCTTCACTTCAGGTTTACTGCATCCCTTAAACCTTCTTATTGAGGATGAAACACAGAAATTACATCGGAATTAAATACAAAAGGCACAATGCCGACTTAAGTACAAGAAGACTGACTCTTCCAACTGTCTGTGTTTTGAACCATTCCTGTGACACTAGTAATAGCTTCCGATGCTTCACTTCAGGTTTACTGTATCCCTCTGACCGTCATATTGTCGATGAAATACTGAAATTGCATCGGAATTAAATAGGAAAGCCACAACGCCGACTTAAGTACTAGAAGACCGACTCTTCCTACTGTCTATGTTTTGAACCATTCCTGTTCTACTAGTTATAGATTCCGATGCTTAACTTCAGGTTTACTGTATCCTTCTGACCTTCTTATTCTCGATGAAGCACAGAAATTGCATCGGAATTAAATACAAAAGCACAATGCCGACTTAAGTACAAGAAGACTGACTCTTCCTACTGTCTATGTTTTGAACCATTCCTGTGACACTAGTTTTGGATTCCGATGCTTCACTTCAGGTTTACTGTATCCCTCTGACCTTCTTGTTGTTGATGAAACACAGAAATGGCATCGGAATTAAATACAAAAGGCACAATGCCGACTTAAGTACGAGAAGACTGACTCTTCCTACTGTCTATGTTTTGAACCATTCCTGTGACACTAGTTATAGATTCCGTTGCTTCACTTCAGGTTAACTGTATCCCTCTGACCTTATTGCCGATGAAACACAGAAATTGCATCGGAATTAAATACAAAAGGCACAATGCCGACCTAAGGACAAGAAGACTGACTCTTGTTGCTGACTATGTTTTGAACCATTCCTGTGACACTAGTTATAGATTCCGATGCTTCACTTCAGGTTTACTGTTTCCCTTGGACCTTCTTATTGACGATGAAACACAGAAATTGCATCGGAATTAAATACAAAAGGCACAATGCCGACTTAAGTACAAGATGACTGACTCTTCTACTGTCTATGTTGTGAACCATTTCTGTGACACTAGTTATAGAGTGCGATGCTTCACTTCAGGTTTACTGTATCCCTTGGGCCTTCTTATTGACGATGAATCACAGAATTTGCATCGGAATTAAATACAAAAGGCACAATGCCGACTTAAGTACAAGGCGACTGACATATCTTACTGTCTATGTTTTGAACCATTCCTGTGACACTAGTTCTAGATTCCGATGCTTTACTTCAGGTTTACTGTATCCCTCTGATCTTCTCATTGACGATGAAACACAGAAATTGCATCGGAATATAATGCAAAAGGCACAATGCCGACTTAAGTACAAGAAGACTGACTCATCTTACTGTCTATGTTTTGAACCATTCCGGTGTCACTAGTTATAGATTCCGATGCTTCACTTCAGGTTTACTGTGTCTCTTGGACCTTCTTATTGACGATGAAACACAGAAATTGCATCGGAATTAAACACAAAAGGCACAATGCCGACTTAAGTACAAAAAGACTGACTCTTCGTACTGACTATGATTAGAACCGTTCCTGTGACACTAGTTATAGATTCCGATGCTTCACTTCAGGTTTACTGTATCCCTTGACCTTCTTATTGACGATGAAACACAGAGATTTCATCGGAATTAAACAAAAAAGCACAACGCCGACTTAAGTACAAGAAGACTGACTCTTTTTACTGACTATGTTTGAACCATTCCTGTGACACTAGTTATAGATTCGGATGCTTCACTTCAGGTTTACTGTATCCCTCTGACCTTCTTATTGACGATGAAACACAGAAATTGCATCCAAATTAAATAGAAAAGGCACAATGCTGACTTAAGTACAAGACGACTGACTTTTCTTACTGTCTATGTTCTGAACCATTCCTGTGACTCTAGTTATACATTCCGATGCTTCACTTCAGGTTTACTGTATCCCTTGGACCTTCTTATTGACGATGAAACACAGAAATTGCATCGGAATTAAATACAAAAGGCACAATGCCGACTTAAGTACAAGAAGACTGACTATTCTTACTGACTATGTTTGAACCATTCCCGTGACTCTGGTTATAGATCCCGATGCTTCACTTCAGGTTTACTGTATCCCACGGACTCTCTTATTGACGATGAAACACAAAAATTGCATCGGAATTAAATACAAACGCCACAATGCCTACTTAAGTACAAGAAGACTGACTCTTCTTACTGGCTATGTTTTGAAACATTCCTGTGACACTAGTTATAGATTCCGATGCTTGACTTCAGTTTTACTGTATCCCTTGGACCTTCTTATTGACGATGAAATACAGATATTGCATCGGAAATAAATACAAAAGGCACAATGCCGACTTAAGTACATGAAGACCGACTCTTCCTACTGACTATGTTTTGAACCATTCCTGTGACACTAGTTATAGATTCCGATGCTTCACTTGAGGTTTACTGTATCCCTTGGACCTACGTATTGACGATGAAACACAGAAATTGCATTGGAATTAAATACAAAAGGCACAATGCCGACTTAAGTACAAGAAGACTGACTCTTCTTACTGTCTATGTTTTGAACCATTCCTGTGACTCTAGTTATAGATTCCGATGCTTCACTCCAGGTTTAGTGTATCCCTTGGACCTTCTTATTGACGATGAAACACAGAAATTGCATCGGAATTAAATACAAAAGGTACAATGCCGACTTAAGTACAAGAAGACTGACTCTTCTTATTGTCTATACTTTGAACCATTCCTGTGACACTAGTTATAGATTCCGATGCTTCACTTGATGTTTACTGTATCCCTTGGACCTACATATTGACGATGAAACACAGAAATTGCATCGGAATTAAATGCGAAAGGCACAATGCCAACTTAAGTACAAGAAGAATGACTCTTGTTACTGTCTATGTTTTGAATCTCTCCTGTGAGACCAGTAATAGGTGTCGATACTTCACCTCAGTTTGACCGTACCCCTTGGAGCTTCGTATTCACGATGAAACACAGAGATTGCATCGGAATCAAACACAAAAGGCACAAGCCGACTTAAGTACAATAAGGCTGACACTTCTTACTGTCTATGTTTTGAGCCTTTCCTGTGAGACGACTTTTAGATTCAGATACTTCACTTCAAGGTTACTGTATCCCTCTGACCTTCTTATTGATGATGAAACAAAGAAATTGCATCGGAATTAAATAGAAAATGCACAATGCCGACTTAAGTACAAGGCACTGACATATCTTACTGTCTATGTTTTGAACCATTCCTGTGACATTAATTATAGATTCCGATGCTTCACTTAAGGTTAGCTGTATCCCTTGGACCTTCTTATTGACAATGAAACACAGAAATTGCATCGGAATTAATTACAAAAGGCACAATGCCGAATAAAGTACAAGAAGACTGACTCTTCTTACTGACTATGTTTTGAACCATTCCTGTGACACTTGTTATAGATTGCGATGCTTCACTTCAGGTTTACTGTGTCCCACTGACCTTCTTATTGACGATGAAACACAGAAATTGCATCGGAATTAAATAGAAAATGCACAATGCCGACTTAAGTACAAGGCGACTGACATATCTTACTGTCTATGTTTTGAACCATTCCTGTGACACTAGTTATAGATTCCGATGCTTCACTTGAGGTTTACTGTATCCCTTGGACCTACGTATTGACGATGAAACACAGAAATTGCATCGGAATTAAATACAAAAGGCACAATGCCGACTTAAGTACAAGAAGACTGACTCTTCTTAGTGTCTATGTTTTGAATCATTCCTGTGACACTAGTTATAGTTTTCGATTTTTCACTTCATGTTCACTGTATCCCTTGGACATTATTATTGACGATGAAACACAGAAATTGCATCGGAATTAAATACAAAAGGCACAATGCCGACTTAAGTACAAGAAGACTGACTCTTCTTACCGTCCATGTTTTGAACCATACCTGAGACACTAGTTATAGTTTCCAATGCTTCACTTCAGGTTTACTGTATCCCTTGGACCTTCTTATTGACGATGAAACACAGAAATTGCATAGGAATTAAATACAAAAGTCGCAATGCCGACTTAAGGACAAGAAGACTGACTCTTCTTACTGACTATGATTTGAACCATTCCTGTGACAATAGTTATAGATTCCGATGTTTCACTTCGGGTTTACTGTATCCCTCTGCCCTTCTTATTGACGATGAAACACAGAAATTGCATCGGAATTCAATTCAAAAGGCACAATGCCGACTTCAGTACAAGAAGACTGACTCTTCTTACTGTCTATGTTTTGAACCATTCCTGTGACACTAGTTATAGATTCCGATGCTTCACTTCAGGTTTACTGTATCCCTTGGACCTTCTTATTGACGATGAAACACAGAAATTGCGTCGGAATTAAATACAAAAGGCACAATGCCGACTTAAGGACAAGAAGACATACTGTTCTTACTGTGACACTAGTTATAGATTCCGATGCTTCACTTCAGGTTTATTGTATCCCTCTGACCTTCGTATTGCCGATGAACTACAGAAATTGCATGGGAATTATATAGAAAAGGCACAATGCCGACTTAAGTACAAGAAGACTGACTCTTCTTACTCCACATGTTTTGAACCATTCCTGTGACACTAGTTGTAGATTCCGATGCTTCACTTCAGGTTTACTGCATCCCTTAAACCTTCTTATTGACGATGAAACACGGAAATTACATCGGAATGAAATACAAAACTCACAATGCCGACTTAAGTACAAGTAGACTGACTCTTCCAACTGTCTGTGTTTTGAACCATTCCTGTGACACTAGTAATAGCTTCCGATGCTTCACTTCAGGTTTACTATATCCCTCTGACCGTCTTATTGTCGATGAAATACAGAAATTGCATCGGAATTAAATAGGAAAGCCACAACGCCGACTTAAGTACTAGAAGACCGACTCTTCCTACTGTCTATGTTTTGAACCATTCCTGTTCTACTAGTTAAAGATTCCGATGCTTAACTTCAGGTTTACTGTATCCCTCTGACCTTCTTATTCTCGATGAAGCACAGAAATTGCATCGGAATTAAATACAAAAGGCACAATGCCGACTTAAGTACAAGAAGACTGACTCTTCCTACTGTCTATGTTTTGAACCATTCCTGTGACACTAGTTTTGGATTCCAATGCTTCACTTTAGGTTTACTGTATCCCTCTGACCTTCTTGTTGTTGATGAAACACAGAAATGGCATCGGAATTAAATACAAAAGGCACAATGCCGACTTAAGTTCGAGAAGACTGACTCTTCCTACTGTCTATGTTTTGAACCATTCCTGTGACACTAGTTACAGATTCCGTTGCTTCACTTCAGGTTAACTGTATCCCTCTGACCTTATTGCCGATGAAACACAGAAATTGCATCGGAATTAAATACAAAAGGCACAATGCCGACTTAAGGACAAGAAGACTGACTCTTGTTGCTGACTATGTTTTGAACCATTCCTGTGACACTAGTTATAGATTCCGATGCTTCACTTCAGGTTTACTGTTTCCCTTGGACCTTCTTATTGACGATGAAACACAGAAATTGCATCGGAATTAAATACAAAAGGCACAATGCCGACTTAAGTACAAGATGACTGACTCTTCTACTGTCTATGTTGTGAACCATTTCTGTGACACTAGTTATAGAGTGCGATGCTTCACTTCAGGTTTACTGTATCCCTTGGGCCTTCTTATTGACGATGAATCACAGAAATTGCATCGGAATTAAATACAAAAGGCACAATGCCGACTTAAGTACAAGGCGACTGACATATCTTACTGTCTATGTTTTGAACCATTCCTGTGACACTAGTTCTAGATTCCGATGCTTTACTTCAGGTTTACTGTATCCCTCTGATCTTCTCATTGACGATGAAACACAGAAATTGCATCGGAATATAATGCAAAAGGCACAAAGCCGACTTAAGTACAAGAAGACTGACTCATCTTACTGTCTATGTTTTGAACCATTCCGGTGTCACTAGTTATAGATTCAGATGCTTCACTTCAGGTTTACTGTGTCTCTTGGATCTTCTTATTGACGATGAAACACAGAAATTGCATCGGAATTAAACACAAAAGGCACAATGCCGACTTAAGTACAAAAAGACTGACTCTTCGTACTGACTATGATTAGAACCGTTCCTGTGACACTAGTTATAGATTCCGATGCTTCACTTCAGGTTTACTGTATCCCTTGACCTTCTTATTGACGATGAAACACAGAAATTTCATCGGAATTAAACAAAAAAGCACAACGCCGACTTAAGTACAAGAAGACTGACTCTTTTTACTGACTATGTTTGAACCATTCCTGTGACACTAGTTATAGATTCGGATGCTTCACTTCAGGTTTACTGTATCCCTCTGACCTTCTTATTGACGATGAAACACAGAAATTGCATCCAAATTAAATAGAAAAGGCACAATGCTGACTTAAGTACAAGACGACTGACTTTTCTTACTGTCTATGTTCTGAACCATTCCTGTGACTCTAGTTATAGTTTCCGATGCTTCACTTCAGGTTTAATGTATCCCTTGGACCTTCTTATTGACGATGAAACACAGAAATTGCATCGGAATTAAATACAAAAGGCACAATGCCGACTTAAGTACAAGAAGACTGACTATTCTTACTGACTATGTTTGAACCATTCCCGTGACTCTGGTTATAGATCCCGATGCTTCACTTCAGGTTTACTGTATCCCACTGACTCTCTTATTGACGATGAAACACAAAAATTGCATCGGAATTAAATACAAACGCCACAATGCCTACTTAAGTACAAGAAGACTGACTGTTCTTACTGGCTATGTTTTGAAACATTCCTGTGACACTAGTTATAGATTCCGATGCTTGACTTCAGTTTTACTGTATCCCTTGGACCTTCTTATTGACGATGAAACACAGATATTGCATCGGAAATAAATACAAAAGGCATAATGGCGACTTAAGTACAAGAAGACTGTCCCTTCTTACTGTCTATGTTTTGAACCATTCCTGTGACACTAGTTATAGATTCCGATGCTTCACTTCAGGTTTACTGTATCCCTCTGACCTTCTTATTGATGATGAAACACAGAAATTGCATCGGAATTAAATAGAAAATGCACAATGATGACTTAAGTACAAGGCGACTGACATATCTTACTGTCTATGTTTTGAACCATTCCTGTGACATTAGTTATAGATTGCGATACTTCACTTCAGGTTAACTGTATCCCTTGGACCTTCTTATTGACAATGAAACTCAGAAATTACATCGGAATTAAATACAAAAGGCACAATGCCGAATAAAATACAAGAAGACTGACTCTTCTTACTGACTATGTTTTGAACCATTCCTGTGACACTTGTTATAGATAGCGATGCTTCACTTCAGGTTTACTGTGTCCCACTTACCTTCTTATTGACGATGAAAGACAGAAATTGCATCGGAATTAAATAGAAAATGCACAATGCCGACTTAAGTACAAGGCGACTGACATATCTTACAGTCTATGTTTTGAACCATTTCTGTGACACTAGTTATAGATTGCGATGTTTCACTTCAGGTTTTACTGTGTCCCTTGGACCTTCTTATTGACGATGAAACACAGAAATCCCATCGGATTTAAATACAAATGTCACAATGCAGACTTAAGTACAAGAAGACTGACTCTTCTTAGTGTCTATGTTTTGAACCATTCCTGTGACACTAGTTATAGTTTTCGATTTTTCACTTCATGTTCACTGTATCCCTTGGACATTATTATTGACGATGAAACACAGAAATTGCATCGGAATTAAATACAAAAGGCACAATGCCGACTTAAGTACAAGAAGACTGACTCTTCTTACCATCCATGTTTTGAACCATACCTGAGACACTAGTTATAGTTTCCAATGCTTCACTTCAGGTTTACTGTATCCGTTGGACCTTCTTATTGACGATGAAACATAGAAATTGCATAGGAATTAAATACAAAAGGCACAATGCCGACTTAAGTACAAGAAGACTGGCTCTTCCTACTGTCTTGATTAGATCCATTCCTGTGACAGTAGTTATAGATTCCGATGCTTCACTTCAGGTTTACTGTATCCCTTGGACCTTCTTATTGACGTTGAAAACACAGAAAATGCATCGGAATTAAATACAAAAGGCCCAATGCCGACTTAAGTACATGAAGACCGACTCTTCCTACTGACTATGATTTGAACCATTCCTGTGACACTAGTTATAGATTCCGATGCTTCACTTGAGGTTTACTGTATCCCTTGGACCTACGTATTGACGATGAAACACAGAAATTGCATTGGAATTAAATACAAAAGGCACAATGCCGACTTAAGTACAAGAAGACTGACTCTTCTTACTGTCTATGTTTTGAACCATTCTTGTGACTCTAGTTATAGATTCCGATGCTTCACTCCAGGTTTAGTGTATCCCTTGGACCTTCTTATTGACGATGAAACACAGAAATTGCATCGGAATTAAATACAAAATGCACAATGCCGACTTAAGTACAAGAAGACTGACTCTTCTTATTGTCTATACTTTGAACCATTCCTGTGACACTAGTTATAGATTCCGATGCTTCACTTGATGTTTACTGTATTCCTTGGACCTACATATTGACGATGAAACACAGAAATTGCATCGGAATTAAATGCAAAAGGCACAATGCCAACTTAAGTACAAGAAGAATGACTCTTGTTACTGTCTATGTTTTGAATCTCTCCTGTGAGACCAGTAATAGATGTCGATACTTCACCTCAGTTTGACCGTACCCCTTGGAGCTTCGTATTCACGATGAAACACAGAGATTGCATCGGAATCAAACACAAAAGGCACAAACCGACTTAAGTACAATAAGGCTGACACTTCTTACTGTCTATGTTTTGAACCTTTCCTGTGAGACGACTTTTAGATTCAGATACTTCACTTCAGGGTTACTGTATCCCTCTGACCTTCTTATTGATGATGAAACACAGAAATTGCATCGGAATTAAATAGAAAATGCACAATGCCGACTTAAGTACAAGGCACTGACATATCTTGCTGTCTATGTTTTGAACCATTCCTGTGACATTAGTTATAGATTCCGATGCTTCACTTCAGGTTAACTGTATCCCTTGGACCTTCTTATTGACAATGAAACACAGAAATTGCATCGGAATTAAATACAAAAGGCACAATGCCGAATAAAGTACAAGAAGACTGACTCTTCTTACTGACTATGTTTTGAACCATTCCTGTGACACTTGTTATAGATTGCGATGCTTCACTTCAGGTTTACTGTGTCCCACTGACCTTCTTATTGACGATGAAACACAGATATTGCATCGGAATTAAATGGAAAATGCACAATGCCGACTTAAGTACAAGGCGACTGACATATCTTACTGCCTATGTTTTGAACCATTCCTGTGACACTAGTTATAGATTCCGATGCTTCACTTGAGGTTTACTGTATCCCTTGGACCTACGTATTGACGATGAAACACAGAAATTGCATCGGAATTAAATACAAAAGGCACAATGCCGACTTAAGTACAAGAAGACTGACTCTTCTTAGTGTCTATGATTTGAATCATTCCTGTGACACTAGTTATAGTTTTCGATTTTTCACTTCATGTTCACTGTATCCCTTGGACAATATTATTGACGATGAAACACAGAAATTGCATCGGAATTAAATACAAAAGGCACAATGCCGACTTAAGTACAAGAAGACTGACTCTTCTTACCGTCCATGTTTTGAACCATACCTGAGACACTAGTTATAGTTTCCAATGCTTCACTTCAGGTTTACTGTATCCCTTGGACCTTCTTATTGACGATGAAACACAGATATTGCATAGGAATTAAATACAAAAGGCGCAATGCCGACTTAAGGACAAGAAGACTGACTCTTCTTACTGACTATGATTTGAACCATTCCTGTGACACTAGTTATAGATTCCGATGTTTCACTTCGGGTTTACTGTATCCCTCTGCCCTTCTTATTGACGATGAAACACAGAAATTGCATCGGAATTCAATTCAAAAGGCACAATGCCGACTTAAGGACAAGAAGACATACTGTTCTTACTGACTCTTCTTACTGTCTATGTTTTTCAACCATTCCTGTGACACTAGTTATAGATTTCCGATGCTTCACTTCAGGTTTACTGTATCCCTTGGACCTTCTTATTGACGATGAAACACATAAATTGCATCGGAATTAAATAGAAAAGGCACAATGCCGACTTAAGTACAAGAAGACTGACTCTTCCTACTGTCTATGTTTTGAACCATTCCTGTGACACTAGTTTTGGATTCCGATGCTTCACTTCAGGTTTACTGTATCCCTCTTACCTTCTTATTGTTGATGAAACACAGAAATGGCATCCGAATTAAATACAAAAGGCACAATGCCGACTTAAGTACAAGAAGACTGACTCTTCCTACTGTCTATGTTTTGAACCATTCCTGTGACACTAGTTATAGATTCCGTTGCTTCACTTCAGGTTAACTGTATCCCTCTGACCTTATTGCCGATGAAACACAGAAATTGCATCGGAATTAAATACAAAAGGCACAATGCCGACTTAAGGACAAGAAGACTGACTCTTGTTGCTGACTATGATTTGAACCATTCCTGTGACACTAGTTATGGATTGCGATGCTTCACTTCAGGTTTACTGAATACCTTGGACCTTCTTATTGACGATGAAACACACAAATTGCATCGGAATTAAATACAAAAGGCACAATGCCGACTTAAGTACAAGATGACTGACTCTTCTTACTGTCTATATCTTGAACCATTCCTGTGACACTAGTTATAGATTCCGATGCTTCACTTAAGGTTTACTGTATCCCTCTGACCTTCTTATTGCCGGTGAAACACAAAAATTGCATCGGAATTAAATACGAAAGGCACAATGCCAACATAAGTACAAGAAGACTGACTCTTCTTACTGACTATGTTTTGAACCATTCCTGTGACACTAGTTGTAGATTCCGATGCTCCACTTCAGGTTTACTGTATCCCTCTGACCTTATTATTGACGATGAAACACAGAAATTGCATCGGAATTAAATAGAAAAGGCACAATGCCGACTAAAGTACAAGTTGACTGACTCTTCTTACTGTCTATGATTTGAACCATTCCTGTGACACTAGTTGTAGATTCCGATGCTTCACTTCAGGTTTACTGCATCCCTTAAACCTTCTTATTGACGATGAAACACAGAAATTACATCGGAATTAAATACAAAAGGCACAATGCCGACTTAAGTACAAGAAGACTGACTCTTCCAACTGTCTGTGTTTTGAACCATTCCTGTGACACTAGTAATAGCTTCCGATGCTTCACTTCAGGTTTACTGTATCCATCTGACCGTCTTATTGTCGATGAAATACAGAAATTGCATCGGAATTAAATAGGAAAGCCACAACGCCGACTTAAGTACTAGAAGACCGACTCTTCCTACTGTCTATGTTTTGAACCATTCCTGTTCTACTAGTTATAGATTCCGATGCTTAACTTCAGGTTTACTGTATCCTTCCGACCTTCTTATTCTCGATGAAGCACAGAAATTGCATCGGAATTAAATACTAAAGGCACAATGCCGACTTAAGTACAAGAAGACTGACTCTTCCTACTGTCTATGTTTTGAACCATTCCTGTGACACTAGTTTAGGATTCCGATGCTTCACTTCAGGATTACTGTATCCCTCTGACCTTCTTGTTGTTGATGAAACACAGAAATGGCATCGGAATTAAATACAAAAGGCACAATGCCGACTTAAGTACGAGAAGACTGACTCTTCCTACTGTCTATGATTTGAACCATTCCTGTGACACTAGTTATAGATTCCGTTGCTTCACTTCAGGTTAACTGTATCCCTCTGACCTTATTGCCGATGAAACACAGAAATTGCATCGGAATTAAATACAAAAGGCACAATGCCGACTTAAGGACAAGAAGACTGACTCTTGTTGCTGACTATGTTTTGAACCATTCCTGTGACACTAGTTATAGATTCCGATGCTTCACTTCAGGTTTACTGTTTCCCTTGGACCTTCTTATTGACGATGAAACACAGAAATTGCATCGGAATTAAATACAAAAGGCACAATGCCGACTTAAGTACAAGATGACTGACTCTTCTACTGTCTATGTTGTGAACCATTTCTGTGACACTAGTTATAGAGTGCGATGCTTCACTTCAGGTTTACTGTATCCCTTGGGCCTTCTTATTGACGATGAATCACAGAAATTGCATCGGAATTAAATACAAAAGGCACAATGCCGACTTAAGTACAAGGCGACTGACATATCTTACTGTCTATGTTTTGAACCATTCCTGTGACACTAGTTCTAGATTCCGATGCTTTACTTCAGGTTTACTGTATCCCTCTGATCTTCTCATTGACGATGAAACACAGAAATTGCATCGGAATATAATGCAAAAGGCACAATGCCGACTTAAGTACAAGAAGACTGACTCATCTTACTGTCTATGTTTTGAACCATTCCGGTGTCACTAGTTATAGATTCCGATGCTTCACTTCAGGTTTACTGTGTCTCTTGGACCTTCTTATTGACAATGAAACACAGAAATTGCATCGGAATTAAACACAAAAGGCACAATGCCGACTTAAGTACAAAAAGACTGACTCTTCGTACTGACTATGATTAGAACCGTTCCTGTGACACTAGTTATAGATTCCGATGCTTCACTTCAGGTTTACTGTATCCCTTGACCTTCTTATTGACGATGAAACACAGAAATTTCATCGGAATTAAACAAAAAAGCACAACGCCGACTTAAGTACAAGAAGACTGACTCTTTTTACTGACTATGTTTGAACTATTCCTGTGACACTAGTTATAGATTCGGATGCTTCACTTCAGGTTTACTGTATCCCTCTGACCTTCTTATTGACGATGAAACACAGAAATTGCATCCAAATTAAATAGAAAAGGCACAATGCTGACTTAAGTACAAGACGACTGACTTTTCTTACTGTCTATGTTCTGAACCATTCCTGTGACTCTAGTTATAGATTCCGATGCTTCACTTCAGGTTTACTGTATCCCTTGGACCTTCTTATTGACGATGAAACACAGAAATTGCATCGGAATTAAATACAAAAGGCACAATGCCGACTTAAGTACAAGAAGACTGACTTATCTTACTGACTATGTTTGAACCATTCCCGTGACTCTGGTTATAGATCCCGATGCTTCACTTCAGGTTTACTGTATCCCACTGACTCTCTTATTGACGATGAAACACAAAAATTGCATCGGAATTCAATTCAAAAGGCACAATGCCAACTTAAGTACAAGAAGCATGACTCTTGTTACTGTCTATGTTTTGAATCTCTCCTGTGAGACCAGTAATACATGTCGATACTTCACCTCAGTTTGACCGTACCCCTTGGAACTTCGTATTCACGATGAAACACAGAGATTGCATCGGAATCAAACACAAAAGGCACAAGCCGACTTAAGTACAATAAGGCTGACACTTCTTACTGTCTATGTTTTGAACCTTTCCTGTGAGACGACTTTTAGATTCAGATACTTCACTTCAGGGTTACTGTATCCCTCTGACCCTCTTATTGATGATGAAACACAGAAATTGCATCGGAATTAAATAGAAAATGCACAATGCCGACTTAAGTACAAGGCACTGACATATCTTACTGTCTATGTTTTGAACCATTCCTGTGACATTAGTTATAGATTCCGATGCTTCACTTCAGGTTAACTGTATCCCTCTGACCTTATTGCCGATGAAACACAGAAATTGCATCGGAATTAAATACAAAAGGCACAATGCCTACTTAAGTACAAGGCGACTGACATATCTTACTGTCTATGTTTTGAACCATTCCTGTGACACTAGTTATAGATTCCGATGCTTCACTTGAGGTTTACTGTATCCCTTGGACCTACGTATTGACGATGAAACACAGAAATTGCATCGGAATTAAATACAAAAGGCACAATTCCGACTTAAGTACAAGAAGACTGACTCTTCTTAGTGTCTATGTTTTGAATCATTCCTGTGACACTAGTTATAGTTTTCGATTTTTCACTTCATGTTCACTGTATCCCTTGGACATTATTATTAACGATGAAACACAGAAATTACATCGGAATTAAATACAAAAGGCACAATGCCGACGTAAGTACAAGAAGACTGACTCTTCTTACCGTCCATGTTTTGAACCATACCTGAGACACTAGTTATAGTTTCCAATGCTTCACTTCAGGTTTACTGTATCCCTTGGACCTTCTTATTGACGATGAAACACAGAAATTGCGACGGAATTAAATACAAAAGGCACAATGCCGACTTAAGGACAAGAAGACATACTGTTCTTACTGTGACACTAGTTATAGCTTCCGATGCTTCACTTCAGGTTTATTGTATCCCTCTGACCTTCGTATTGCCGATGAACTACAGAAATTGCATCGGAATTATATAGAAAAGGCACAATGCCGACTTAAGTACAAGAAGACTGACTCTTCTTACTCCACATGTTTTGAACCATTCCTGTGACACTAGTTATAGATTCCGATGCTTCACTCCGGGTTTACTGTATCCCTTGGACATTCTTATTGACGATGAAACACAGAAATTGCATCGGAATTAAATAGAAAAGGCACAATGCCGACTTAAGTACAAGAAGACTGACTCTTCCTACTGTCTATGTTTTGAACCATTCCTGTGACACTAGTTTTGGATTCCGATGCTTCACTTCAGGTTTACTGTATCCCTCTGACCTTCTTATTGTTGATGAAACACAGAAATGGCATCCGAATTAAATACAAAAGGCACAATGCCGACTTAAGTACAAGAAGACTGACTCTTCCTACTGTCTATGTTTTGAACCATTCCTGTGACACTAGTTATAGATTCCGTTGCTTCACTTCAGGTTTACTGTATCCCTCTGACCTTATTGCCGATGAAACACAGAAATTGCATCGGAATTAAATACAAAAGGCACAATGCCGACTTAAGGACAAGAAGACTGACTCTTGTTGCTGACTATGATTTGAACCATTCCTGTGACACTAGTTATGGATTGCGATGCTTCACTTCAGGTTTACTGAATACCTTGGACCTTCTTATTGACGATGAAACACACAAATTGCATCGGAATTAAATACAAAAGGCACAATGCCGACTTAAGTACAAGATGACTGACTCTTCTTACTGTCTATATCTTGAACCATTCCTGTGACACTAGTTATAGATTCCGATGCTTCACTTAAGGTTTACTGTATCCCTCTGACCTTCTTATTGCCGGTGAAACACAAAAATTGCATCGGAATTAAATACGAAAGGCACAATGCCGACTTAAGTACAAGAAGACTGACTCTTCCTACTGTCTATGTTTTGAACCATTCCTGTGACACTAGTTTTGGATTCCGATGCTTCACTTCAGGTTTACTGTATCCCTCTGACCTTCTTGTTGTTGATGAAACACAGAAATGGCATCGGAATTAAATACAAAAGGCACAATGCCGACTTAAGTACGAGAAGACGGACTCTTCCTACTGTCTATGATTTGAACCATTCCTGTGACACTAGTTATAGATTCCGTTGCTTCACTTCAGGTTAACTGTATCCCTCTGACCTTATTGCCGATGAAACACAGAAATTGCATCGGAATTAAATACAAAAGGCACAATGCCGACTTAAGGACAAGAAGACTGACTCTTGTTGCTGACTATGTTTTGAACCATTCCTGTGACACTAGTTATAGATTCCGATGCTTCACTTCAGGTTTACTGTTTCCCTTGGACCTTCTTATTGACGATGAAACGCAGAAATTGCATCGGAATTAAATACAAAAGGCACAATGCCGACTTAAGTACAAGGCGACTGACATATCTTACTGTCTATGTTTTGAACCATTCCTGTGACACTAGTTCTAGATTCCGATGCTTTACTTCAGGTTTACTGTACCCCTCTGATCTTCTCATTGACGATGAAACACAGAAATTGCATCGGAATATAATGCAAAAGGCACAATGCCGACTTAAGTACAAGAAGACTGACTCATCTTACTGTCTATGTTTTGAACCATTCCGGTGTCACTAGTTATAGATTCCGATGCTTCACTTCAGGTTTACTGTGTCTCTTGGACCTTCTTATTGACAATGAAACACAGAAATTGCATCGGAATTAAACACAAAAGGCACAATGCCGACTTAAGTACAAGGCGACTGACATATCTTACTGTCTATGTTTTGAACCATTCCTGTGACACTAGTTCTAGATTCCGATGCTTTACTTCAGGTTTACTGTATCCCTCTGATCTTCTCATTGACGATGAAACACAGAAATTGCATCGGAATATAATGCAAAAGGCACAATGCCGACTTAAGTACAAGAAGACTGACTCATCTTACTGTCTATGTTTTGAACCATTCCGGTGTCACTAGTTATAGATTCCGATGCTTCACTTCAGGTTTACTGTGTCTCTTGGACCTTCTTATTGACGATGAAACACAGAAATTGCATCGGAATTAAACACAAAAGGCACAATGCCGACTTAAGTACAAAAAGACTGACTCTTCGTACTGACTATGATTAGAACCGTTCCTGTGACACTAGTTATAGATTCCGATGCTTCACTTCAGGTATACTGTATCCCTTGACCTTCTTATTGACGATGAAACACAGAAATTTCATCGGAATTTAATAAAAAAGCACAACGCCGACTTAAGTACAAGAAGACTGACTCTTTTTACTGACTATGTTTGAACCATTCCTGTGACACTAGTTATAGATTCGGATGCTTCACTTCAGGTTTACTGTATCCCTCTGACCTTCTTATTGACGATGAAACACAGAAATTGCATCCGAATTAAATAGAAAAGGCACAATGCCGACTTAAGTACAAGACGTCTGACTTTTCTTACTGTCTATGTTCTGAACCATTCCTGTGACTCTAGTTATAGAGTCCGATGCTTCACTACAGGTTTACTGTATCCCTTGGACCTTCGTATTGACGATGAAACACAGAAATTGCATCGGAATTAAATACAAAAGGCACAATGCCGACATAAGTACAAGAAGACTGACTATTCTTACTGACTATGTTTGAACCATTCCCGTGACTCTGGTTATAGATCCCGATACTTCACTTCAGGTTTACTGTATCCCACTGACTTTCTTATTGACGATGAAACACAAAAATTGCATCGGAATTAAATACAAACGCCACAATGCCTACTTATGTTCAAGAAGACTGACTCTTCTTACTGGCTATGTTTTGAAACATTCCTGTGACACTAGTTATAGATTCCGATGCTTGACTTCAGGTTTACTGTATCTCTTGGACCTTCTTATTGACGATGAAACACAGAAATTGCATCGCAATTAAACACAAAAGGCACAATGCCGACTTAAGTACAAAAAGACTGACTCTTCTTACTGACTATGATTAGAACCATTCCTGTGACACTAGTTATAGATTCCGATGCTTCACTTCAGGTTTACTGTATCCCTCTGACCTTCTTATTGATCATGAAACACAAAATGGCATCGGAATTAATTACAAAATGCCCAATGCCGACTTAAGTACAAGAAGACTGACTCTTCTTACTGTCTATGTTTTGTATCCTTCTTGTGAGACCAATTTTAGATTCCGATACTTCACCTCAGGTTTACTGTACCCCATGCACCTTCGTATTCACGATGAGACACATAGACTGCACTGGAATCAAACACAAAATTCACAATGCCGACTTAAGTACAATAAGGCTGACACTTCTTACAGTCTATGTTTTGAACCTTTCCTGTTCGACGACTTTTAGATTCCGATGCTTCACTTCAGGTTTACTGTTTCCCTTGGACCTTCTTATTGACGATGAAACACAGAAATTGCATCGGAATTAAATACAAAAGGCACAATCCCGACATAAGTACAAGAAGACAGTCTCTTCCTACTGTCTATGTTTCGAACCATTCCTGTGACACTAGTTCTAGATTCCGATGCTTTACTTCAGGTTTACTGTATCCCTCTGATCTTCTCATTGACGATGAAACACAGAAATTGCATCGGAATTTAATACAAAAGGCACAATGCCGACTTAAGTACAAGAAGACTGACTCATCTTACTGTCTATGTTTTGAACCATTCCGGTGTCACTAGTGATAGATTCCGATGTTTCACTTCAGGTTTATTGTATCTCTTGGACCTTCTTAGTGACGATGAAACACAGAAATTGCATCGGAATTAAACACAAAAGGCACAATGCCGACTTAAGTACAAAAAGACTGACTCTTCATACTGACTATGATTAGAACCATTCCTGTGGCACTAGTTATAGATTCCGATGCTTCACTTCAGGTTTACTGTGTCCCTTGGACCTTCTTATTGACGATGAAACACAGAAATCCCATCGGATTTAAATACAAATGTCACAATGCAGACTTAAGTACAAGAAGACTGAATCTTGTTACTGTCTATGTTTTGAACCACTCCTGTGACACTAGTTATAGTTTTCGATTCTTCACTTCAGGTTTTCTGGATCCCTTGGACATTCTTTTTGACGATGAAACACAGAAATTGCATCGGAATTAAACACAAAAGGCACAATGCCGACTTTAGTACAAGAAGACTGACTCTTCTTACTGTCCATGTTTTGAACCATTCCTGAGACACTAGTTATAGTTTCCAATGCTTCACTTCAGGTTTACTGTATCCCTTGGACCTTCTTATTGACGATGAAACACAGAAATTGCATTGGAATTAAATACAAAAGGCACAATGCCGACTTAAGTACAAGAAGACTGACTTTTCTTACTGTCTATGTTCTGAACCATTCCTGTGACTCAAGTTATAGATTCCGATGCTTCACTTCAGGTTTACTGTATCCCTTGGACCTTCGTATTGACGATGAAACACAGAAATTGCATCGGAATTAAATACAAAAGGCACAATGCCGAAATAAGTACAAGAAGACTGACTATTCATACTGACTATGTTTGAACCATTCCCGTGACTCTGGTTATATATCCCGATGCTTCACTTCAGGTTTACTGTATCCCACTGACTTTCTTATTGACGATGAAACACAAAAATTGCATCGGAATTAAATTCAAACGCCACAATGCCTACTTAAGTTCAAGAAGACTGACTCTTCTTACTGGCTATGTTTTGAAACATTCCTGTGACACTAGTTATAGATTCCGATGCTTGACTTCAGGTTTACTGTATCTCTTGGACCTTCTTATTGACGATGAAACACAGAAATTGCATCGGAATTAAACACAAAAGGCACAATGCCGACTTAAGTACAAAAAGACTGACTCTTTTTACTGACTACGTTTTGAACCATTCCTGTGACACTAGTTATGGATTCGGATGCTTCACTTCAGGTTTACTGTATCCCTCTGACCTTCTTATTCACGATTAAACACAGCAATTGCATCGGAATTAGATACAAAAGGCACAATGCCGACTTAAGTACAAGAAGACTGACTCTTCTTACTGGCTATGTTTTGAAACATTCCTGTGACACTAGTTATGGATTCGGATGCTTCACTTCAGGTTTACTGTATCCCTCTGACCTTCTTATTGACGATGAAACACAGCAATTGCATCGGAATTAAATACAAAATGCACAATGCCGACTTAAGTACAAGAAGACTGACTCTTTTTACTGACTATGTTTTGAATCATTCCTGTGATACTAGTTATAGATTCGGATGCTTCACTTCAGGTTTGCTGTATCCCTCTGACCTTCTTATTCTCGATGAAACACAGAAATTGCATCGGAATTAAATAGAAAAGGCACAATGCCGACATAAGTATAAGACGACTGATTTTTCTTACTGTCTATGCTTTGAACCATTCCTGTGACACTAGTTATAGATTCCGATGCTTCACTTCAGGTTTACTGTTTCCCTTGGACCTTCTTATTGACGATGAAACACAGATATTGCATCGGAATTAGTACAAAAGGCACAATGCCGACTTAAATACAAGAAGACTGACTCTTCTTACTGACTATGTTTGAACCATTCCCGTGACTCTAGTTATAGATCCCGATGCTTCACTTCAGGTTTACTGTATCCCTCTGACCTTCTTATTGACGATGAAACACAGAAATTGCAACGGAATTAAATAGAAACGCCACAATGCCTACTTAAGTACAAGATGACTGGCTCTTCTTACTGGCTATGTTTTGAACCATTCCTGTGACACTAGTTATATATTCCGATGCTTCACTTCAGGTTTACTGTATCTCTTGGACCTTCTTATTGACGAAGAAACACAGAAATTGCATCGGAATTAAACACAAAAGGCACAATGACGACTTAAGTACAAAAAGACTGACTCTTCTTACTGACTATGATTAGAACCATTCCTGTGACACTAGTTATAGATTCCGATGCTTCACTTCAGGTTTACTGTATCCCTCTGACCTCCTTATTGACCATGAAACACAAAATGGCATCGGAATTAATTACAAAATGCCCAATGCCGGCTTAAGTACAAGAAGACTGACTCTTCTTACTGTCTATGTTTTGAATCCTTCTTGTGAGACCAATTTTAGATTCCGATACTTCACCTCAGGTTTACTGTACCCCTTGCACCTTCGTATTCACGATGAAACACATAGACTGCACTAGAATCAAACACAAAATTCTCAATGCCGACTTAAGTACAATAAGGCTGACACTTCTTAAAGTCTATGTTTTGAACCTTTACTGTTCGACGACTTTTAGATTCCGATGCTTCACTTCAGGTTTACTGTTTCCCTTGGACCTTCTTATTGACGATGAAACACAGAAATTGCATCGGAATTAAATACAAAAGGCACAATGCCGACATAAGTACAAGAAGACAGACTCTTCCTACTGTCTATGTTTCGAACCATTCCTGTGACACTAGTTCTAGATTCCGATGCTTCACTTCAGGTTTACTGTATCCCTCTGACCTTCTTATTGACGATGAAACACTGAAATTGCATCGGAATTAAATAAAAAAAGCACAATGCCGACTTAAGTACAAGAAGACTATATCTTTTTACTGACTATGTTTTGAACCATTCCTGTGACACTAGTTATAGGTTCGGATGCTCACTCAGGTTTACTGTATCCCTCTGACCTTATTCACGATGAAACACAGAAATTGCATCCGAATTGAATAGAAAAGGCACAATGCTGACTTAAGTACAAGACGACTGACTTTTTTTACTGTCTATGTTCTGAACCATTCCTGTGACAATAGTTATAGATTCCGATGCTTCACCTCAGGTTTACTGTACCCCTTGGACCTTCTTATTGACGATGAAACACAGAAATTGCATCGGAATTAAATACAAAAGGCACAATGCCGACTTAAGTACAAGAAGACTGACTCTTCTTACTGGCTATGTTTTGAAACATTCCTGTGACACTAGTTATAGATTCCGATGCTTCACTTCAGGTTTACTATATCCCTCTGACCTTCTTAGTGACGATGAAACACAGAAATTGCATCGCAATTAAATGAAAAAGGCACAACGCCGACTTAAGTACAAGAAGACTGACTCTTTTTACTGACTACCTTTTGAACCATTCCTGTGACACTAGTTATGGATTCGGATGCTTCACTTCAGGTTTACTGTATCCCTCTGACCTTCTTATTGACGATGAAACACAGCAATTGCATCGGAATTAAATACAAAATGCACAATGCCGACTTAAGTACAAGAAGACTGACTCTTTTTACTGACTATGTTTTGAATCATTCCTGTGATACTAGTTATAGATTCGGATGCTTCACTTCAGGTTTGCTGTATCCCTCTGACCTTCTTATTCTCGATGAAACACAGAAATTGCATCGGAATTAAATAGAAAAGGCACAATGCCGACATAAGTATAATACGACTGACTTTTCTTACTGTCTATGCTTTGAACCATTCCTGTGACACTAGTTATAGATTCCGATGCTTCACTTCAGGTTTACTGTTTCCCTTGGACCTTCTTATTGACGATGAAACACAGATATTGCATCGGAATTAGTACAAAAGGCACAATGCCGACTTAAATACAAGAAGACTGACTCTTCTTACTGACTATGTTTGAACCATTCCCGTGACTCTAGTTATAGATCCCGATGCTTCACTTCAGGTTTACTGTATCCCTCTGACCTTCTTATTGACGATGAAACACAGAAATTGCAACGGAATTAAATAGAAACGCCACAATGCCTACTTAAGTACAAGATGACTGGCTCTTCTTACTGGCTATGTTTTGAACCATTCCTGTGACACTAGTTATATATTCCGATGCTTCACTTCAGGTTTACTGTATCTCTTGGACCTTCTTATTGACGAAGAAACACAGAAATTGCATCGGAATTAAACACAAAAGGCACAATGACGACTTAAGTACAAAAAGACTGACTCTTCTTACTGACTATGATTAGAACCATTCCTGTGGCACTAGTTATAGATTCCGATGCTTCACTTCAGGTTTACTGTATCCCTCTGACCTCCTTATTGACCATGAAACACAAAATGGCATCGGAATTAATTACAAAATGCCCAATGCCGGCTTAAGTACAAGAAGACTGACTCTTCTTACTGTCTATGTTTTGAATCCTTCTTGTGAGACCAATTTTAGATTCCGATACTTCACCTCAGGTTTACTGTACCCCTTGCACCTTCGTATTCACGATGAAACACATAGACTGCACTGGAATCAAACACAAAATTCTCAATGCCGACTTAAGTACAATAAGGCTGACTCTTCTTAAAGTCTATGTTTTGAACCTTTACTGTTCGACGACTTTTAGATTCCGATGCTTCACTTCAGGTTTACTGTTTCCCTTGGACCTTCTTATTGACGATGAAACACAGAAATTGCATCGGAATTAAATACAAAAGGCACAATGCCGACATAAGTACAAGAAGACAGACTCTTCCTACTGTCTATGTTTCGAACCATTCCTGTGACACTAGTTCTAGATTCCGATGCTTCCCTTCAGGTTTACTGTATCCCTCTGACCTTCTTATTGACGATGAAACACTGAAATTGCATCGGAATTAAATAAAAAAAGCACAATGCCGACTTAAGTACAAGAAGACTATATCTTTTTACTGACTATGTTTTGAACCATTCCTGTGACACTAGTTATAGGTTCGGATGCTCACTCAGGTTTACTGTATCCCTCTGACCTTATTCACGATGAAACACAGAAATTGCATCCGAATTAAATAGAAAAGGCACAATGCTGACTTAAGTACAAGACGACTGACTTTTTTTACTGTCTATGTTCTGAACCATTCCTGTGACACTAGTTATAGATTCCGATGCTTCACCTCAGGTTTACTGTACCCCTTGGACCTTCTTATTGACGATGAAACACAGAAATTGCATCGGAATTAAATACAAAAGGCACAATGCCGACTTAAGTACTAGAAGACTGACTCTTCTTACTGTCCATGTTTTGAACCATTCCTGAGACACTAGTTATAGTTTCCAATGCTTCACTTCAGGTTTACTGTATCCCTTGGACCTTCTTATTGACGATGAAACACAGAAATTGCATTCGAATTAAATACAAAAGGCACAATGCGGACTTAAGTACAAGAAGACTGACTCTTCCTACTGTCTATGATTTGAACCACACCTGTGACAGTGGTTACAGATTCCGATGCTTCACTTCAGGTTTACTGTATCCCTTGGACCTTCTTATTGTCGTTGAAACTCAGAAAATGCATCTTAATTAAATACAAATGGCCCAATGCCGACTTACGTACATTAAGACCGACTCTTCTTACTGTCTATGTTTTGAACCATTCCTGTGACACTAGTTACAGAGTCCGATGCTTCACTCCAGGTTTACTGTATCCCTTGGACCTTCTTATTGACGATGAAACACAGAAATTGCATCGGAATTAAATACAAAA
Source organism: Schistocerca piceifrons (assembly GCF_021461385.2). NCBI lineage: Eukaryota > Metazoa > Arthropoda > Insecta > Orthoptera > Acrididae > Schistocerca > Schistocerca piceifrons. The sequence continues at coordinate 550,265 of NW_025728435.1, forward strand.
GGCACAATGCCGACTTAAGTACAAGAAGACTGACTCTTCATACTGTCTATGTTTTGAACCACTCCTGTGACACTAGTTATAGATTCCGATGCTTCACTCCAGGTTTACTGTATCCCTTGGACCTTCTTATTGACGATGAAACACAGAAATTGCATCGGAATTAAATACAAAAGGCACAATGCCGACTTAAGTACAAGAAGACTGACTCTTCTTACTGTCTATGTTTTGAATCCTTCTTGTGAGACCAATTTTAGATTCCGATACTTCACCTCAGGTTTACTGTACCCCTTGCACCTTCGTATTCACGATGAAACTCATAGACTGCACTGGAATCAAACACAAAATTCACAATGCCGACTTAAGTACAATAAGGCTGACACTTCTTACAGTCTATGTTTTGAACCTTTCCTGTTCGACGACTTTTAGATTCCGATGCTTCACTTCAGGTTTACTGTTTCCCTTGGACCTTCTTATTGACGATGAAACACAGAAATTGCATCGGAATTAAATACAAAAGGCACAATGCCGACATAAGTACAAGAAGACAGACTCTTCCTACTGTCTATGTTTCGAACCATTCCTGTGACACTAGTTCTAGATTCCGATGCTTTACTTCAGGTTTACTGTATCCCTCTGATCTTCTCATTGACGATGAAACACAGAAATTGCATCGGAATTTAATACAAAAGGCACAATGCCGACTTAAGTACAAGAAGACTGACTCATCTTACTGTCTATGTTTTGAACCATTCCGGTGTCACTAGTGATAGATTCCGATGTTTCACTTCAGGTTTACTGTATCTCTTGGACCTTCTTATTGACGATGAAACACAGAAATTGCATCGGAATTAAACACAAAAGGCACAATGCCGACTTAAGTACAAAAAGACTGACTCTTCATACTGACTATGTTTAGAACCATTCCTGTGGCACTAGTTATAGATTCCGATGCTTCACTTCAGGTTTACTGTATCCCTCTGACCTTCTTATTGACGATGAAACACAGAAATTGCATCGGAATTAAATAAAAAAGCCACAATGCCGACTTAAGTACAAGAAGACTATATCTTTTTACTGACTATGTTTTGAACCATTCCTGTGACACTAGTTATAGGTTCGGATGCTCACTCAGGTTTACTGTATCCCTCTGACCTTATCCACGATGAAACACAGAAATTGCATCCGAATTAAATAGAAAAGGCACAATGCCGACTTAAGTACAAGACGACTGACTTTTTTTACTGTCTATGTTCTGAACCATTCCTGTGACACTAGTTATAGATTCCGATGCTTCACCTCAGGTTTACTGTACCCCTTGGACCTTCTTATTGACGATGAAACACAGAAATTGCATCGGAATTAAATACAAAAGGCACAATGCCGACTTAAGTACAAGAAGACTGTTTCTTCTTACTGTCTATGTTTTGAACCATTCCTGTGACGCTAGATATAGATTCCGATGCTTCACTTCAGGTTTACTGTGTCCCTTGGACCTTGTTATTGACGATGAAACACAGAAATCCCATCGGATTTAAATACAAATGTCACAATGCAGACTTAAGTACAAGAAGACTGAATCTTGTTACTGTCTATGTTTTGAACCACTCCTGTGACACTAGTTATAGTTTTCGATTCTTCACTTCAGGTTTACTGGATCCCTTGGACATTCTTTTTGACGATGAAACACAGAAATTGCATCGGAATTAAATACAAAAGGCACAATGCCGACTTAAGTACAAGAAGACTGACTCTTCTTACTGTCAATGCTTTGAACCATTCCTGAGACACTACTTATAGTTTCCAATGCTTCACTTCAGGTTTACAGTATCCCTTGGACCTTCTTAATGACGATGAAACACAGAAATTGCATTGGAATTAAATACAAAAGGCACAATGCCGAAATAAGTACAAGAAGACTGACTATTCTTACTGACTATGTTTGAACCATTCCCGTGACTCTGGTTATATATCCCGATGCTTCACTTCAGGTTTACTGTATCCCACTGACTTTCTTATTGACGATGAAACACAAAAATTGCATCGGAATTAAATACAAACGCCACAATGCCTACTTAAGTTCAAGAAGACTGACTCTTCTTACTGGCTATGGTTTGAAACATTCCTGTGACACTAGTTATAGATTCCGATGCTTGACTTCAGGTTTACTGTATCTCTTGGACCTTCTTATTGACGATGAAACACAGAAATTGCATCGGAATTAAACACAAAAGGCACAATGCCGACTTAAGTACAAAAAGACTGACTCTTTTTACTGACTACGTTTTGAACCATTCCTGTGACACTAGTTATGGATTCGGATGCTTCACTTCAGGTTTACTGTATCCCTCTGACCTTCTTATTCACGATTAAGCACAGCAATTGCATCGGAATTAGATACAAAAGGCACAATGCCGACTTAAGTACAAGAAGACTGACTCTTCTTACTGGCTATGTTTTGAAACATTCCTGTGACACTAGTTATAGATTCCGATGCTTCACTTCAGGTTTACTATATCCCTCTGACCTTCGTAGTGACGATGAAACACAGAAATTGCATCGCAATTAAATGAAAAAGGCACAACGCCGACTTAAGTACAAGAAGACTGACTCTTTTTACTGACTACGTTTTGAACCATTCCTGTGACACTAGTTATGGATACGGATGCTTCACTTCAGGTTTACTGTATCCCTCTGACCTTCTTATTGACGATGAAACACAGCAATTGCATCGGAATTAAATACAAAAGGCACAATGCCGACTTAAGTACAAGAAGACTGACTCTTTTTACTGACTATGTTTTGAATCATTCCTGTGATACTAGTTATAGATTCGGATGCTTCACTTCAGGTTTGCTGTATCCCTCTGACCTTCTTATTCTCGATGAAACACAGAAATTGCATCGGAATTAAATAGAAAAGGCACAATGCCGACATAAGTATAAGACGACTGACTTTTCTTACTGTCTATGCTTTGAACCATTCCTGTGACACTCGTTATAGATTCCGATGCTTCACTTCAGGTTTACTGTTTCCCTTGGACCTTCTTATTGACGATGAAACACAGATATTGCATCGGAATTAGTACAAAAGGCACAATGCCGACTTAAATACAAGAAGACTGACTCTTCTTACTGACTATGTTTGAACCATTCCCGTGACTCTAGTTATAGATCCCGATGCTTCACTTCAGGTTTACTGTATCCCTCTGACCTTCTTATTGACGATGAAACACAGAAATTGCAACGGAATTAAATAGAAACGCCACAATGCCTACTTAAGTACAAGATGACTGGCTCTTCTTACTGGCTATGTTTTGAACCATTCCTGTGACACTAGTTATATATTCCGATGCTTCACTTCAGGTTTACTGTATCTCTTGGACCTTCTTATTGACGAAGAAACACAGAAATTGCATCGGAATTAAACACAAAAGGCACAATGACGACTTAAGTACAAAAAGACTGACTCTTCTTACTGACTATGATTAGAACCATTCCTGTGACACTAGTTATAGATTCCGATGCTTCACTTCAGGTTTACTGTATCCCTCTGACCTCCTTATTGACCATGAAATACAAAATGGCATCGGAATTAATTACAAAATGCCCAATGCCGGCTTAAGTACAAGAAGACTGACTCTTCTTACTGTCTATGTTTTGAATCCTTCTTGTGAGACCAATTTTAGATTCCGATACTTCACCTCAGGTTTACTGTACCCCTTGCACCTTCGTATTCACGATGAAACACATAGACTGCACTGGAATCAAACACAAAATTCTCAATGCCGACTTAAGTACAATAAGGCTGACACTTCTTACAGTCTATGTTTTGAACCTTTACTGTTCGACGACTTTTAGATTCCGATGCTTCACTTCAGGTTTACTGTTTCCCTTGGACCTTCTTATTGACGATGAAACACAGAAATTGCATCGGAATTAAATACAAAAGGCACAATGCCGACATAAGTACAAGAAGACAGACTCTTCCTACTGTCTATGTTTCGAACCATTCCTGTGACACTAGTTCTAGATTCCGATGCTTCACTTCAGGTTTACTGTATCCCTCTGACCTTCTTATTGACGATGAAACACAGAAATTGCATCGGAATTAAATAAAAAAGGCACAATGCCGACTTAAGTACAAGAAGACTATATCTTTTTACTGACTATGTTTTGAACCATTCCTGTGACACTAGTTATAGGTTCGGATGCTCACTCAGGTTTACTGTATCCCTCTGACCTTATTCACGATGAAACACAGAAATTGCATCCGAATTAAATAGAAAAGGCACAATGCTGACTTAAGTACAAGACGACTGACTTTTTTTACTGTCTATGTTCTGAACCATTCCTGTGACACTAGTTATAGATTCCGATGCTTCACCTCAGGTTTACTGTACCCCTTGGACCTTCTTATTGACGATGAAACACAGAAATTGCATCGGAATTAAATACAAAAGGCACAATGCCGACTTAAGTACAAGAAGACTGACTCTTCTTACTGTCCATGTTTTGAACCATTCCTGAGACACTAGTTATAGTTTCCAATGCTTCACTTCAGGTTTACTGTATCCCTTGGACCTTCTTATTGACGATGAAACACAGAAATTGCATTGGAATTAAATACAAAAGGCACAATGCCGACTTAAGTACAAGAAGACTGACTCTTCCTACTGTCTATGATTTGAACCACACCTGTGACAGTGGTTACAGATTCCGATGCTTCACTTCAGGTTTACTGTATCCCTTGGACCTTCTTATTGACGTTGAAACTCAGAAAATGCATCTTAATTAAATACAAATGGCCCAATGCCGACTTACGTACATTAAGACCGACTCTTCTTACTGTCTATGTTTTGAACCATTCCTGTGACACTAGTTACAGAGTCCGATGCTTCACTCCAGGTTTACTGTATCCCTTGGACCTTCTTATTGACGATGAAACACAGAAATTGCATCGGAATTAAATACAAAAGGCACAATGCCGACTTAAGTACAAGAAGACTGACTCTTCATACTGTCTATGTTTTGAACCACTCCTGTGACACTAGTTATAGATTCCGATGCTTCACTCCAGGTTTACTGTATCCCTTGGACCTTCTTATTGACGATGAAACACAGAAATTGCATCGGAATTAAATACAAAAGGCACAATGCCGACTTAAGGACAAGAAGACTGACTGTTCTTACTGTGACACTAGTTATAGATTCCGATGCTTCACTTCAGGTTTATTGTATCCCTCTGACCTTCATATTGCCGATGAAACACAGAAATGGCATCGGAATTAAATAGAAAAGGCACAATGCCGACTTAAGTACAAGAAGACTGACCCCTCTTACTCCCTATGTTTTGAACCATTCCTGTGACACTAGTTATAGAATCCGATGCTTCACACCTGGTTTACTGTATACCTTGGACCTTCTTATTGACGATGAAACACAGAAATTGCATCGGAATTAAATACAAAAGGCACAATGCCGACTTAAGTACAAGAAGACTGACTCTTCCTACTGTCTATGCTTTAAACCATTCCTGTGACACTAGTTTTGGATTCCGATGCTTCACTTCAGGTTTACTGTATCCCTCTGACCTTCTTGTTGTTGATGAAACACAGAAATAGCATCGGAATTAAATACAAAAGGCACAATGCCGACTTAAGTACGAGAAGACTGACTCTTCCTACTGTCTATGTTTTGAACCATTCCTGTGACACTAGTTATAGATTCCGTTGCTTCACTTCAGGTTAACTGTATCCCTCTGACCTTATTGCCGGTGAAACAAAGACATTGCATCGGAATTAAATACAAAAGGCACAATGCCGACTTAAGGACAAGAAGACTGACTCTTGTTGCTGACTATGTTTTGAACCATTCCTGTGGCACTAGTTATAGATTCCGATGCTTCACTTCAGGTTTACTGTTTCCGTTGGACCTTCTTATTGACGATGAAACACAGAAACTGCATCGGAATTAAATACAAAAGGCACAATGCCGACTTAAGTACAAGATGACTGACTCTTCTACTGTCTATGTTGTGAACCATTTCTGTGACACTAGTTATAGAGTGCGATGCTTCACTTCAGGTTTACTGTATCCCTTGGGCCTTCTTATTGACGATGAATCACAGAAATTGCATCGGAATTAAATACAAAAGGCACAATGCCGACTTAAGTACTAGAAGACTGACACTTCTTACTGTCTATATTTTGAACCATTCCTTTGACTCTAGTTATAGATTCCGATGCTTCACTTCAGGTTTACTGTACCCCTCTGACCTTCTTATTGACGATGAAACACAGAAATTGCATCGTAATTAAATACAAAAGGCACAATGCCGACTTAAGTACAAGAAGACTGACTCTTCCTACTGTCTATGTTTTGAACCATTCCTGTGACACTAGTTCTAGATTCCGATGCTTTACTTCAGGTTTACTGTATCCCTCTGATCTTCTCATTGACGATGAAACACAGAAATTGCATCGGAATATAATGCAAAAGGCACAATGCCGACTTAAGTACAAGAAGACTGACTCATCTTACTGTCTATGTTTTGAACCATTCCGGTGTCACTAGGTATAGATTCCCATGCTTCACTTCAGGTTTACTGTGTCTCTTGGACCTTCTTATTGACGATGAAACACAGAAATTGCATCGGAATTAAACACAAAAGGCACAATGCCGACTTAAGTACACAAAGGACTGACTCTTCGTACTGACTATGATTAGAACCGTTCCTGTGACACTAGTTATAGATTCCGATGCTTCACTTCAGGTTTACTGTATCCCTTGACCTTCTTATTGACGATGAAACACAGAAATTTCATCGGAATTAAATAAAAAAGCACAACGCCGACTTAAGTACAAGAAGACTGGCTCTTTTTACTGACTATGTTTGAACCATTCCTGTGACACTAGTTATAGATTCGGATGCTTCACTTCAGGTTTACTGTATCCCTCTGACCTTCTTATTGACGATGAAACACAGAAATTACATCCGAATTAAATAGAAAAGGCACAATGCCGACTTAAGTACAAGACGACTGACTTTTCTTACTGTCTATGTTCTGAACCATTCCTGTGACTCTAGTTATAGATTCCGATGCTTCACTTCAGGTTTACTGTATCCCTTGGACCTTCTTATTGACGATGAAACACAGAAATTGCATCGGAACTAAATACAAAAGGCACAATGCCGACTTAAGTACAAGAAGACTGACTATTCTTACTGACTATGTTTGAACCATACCCGTGACTCTGGTTATAGATCCCGATGCTTCACTTAAGGTTTACTGTATCCCACTGACTCTCTTATTGACGATGAAACACAAAAATTGCATCGGAATTAAATACAAACGCCACAATGCCTACTTAAGTACAAGAAGGCTGACTCTTCTTACTGGCTATGTTTTGAAACATTCCTGTGACACTAGTTATAGATTCCGATGCTTGACTTCAGTTTTACTGTATCCCTTGGACCTTCTTATTGACAATGGAACACAGAAATTGCATCGGAATTAAATACAAAAGGCACAATGCCGACTTAAGTACAAGAAGACTGACCCTTCTTACTGTCTATGTTTTGAACCATTCCTGTGACATTAGTTAGAGATTCCGATGCTTCACTTCAGGTTAACTGTATCCCTTGGACCTTCTTATTGACAATGGAACACAGAAATTGCATCGGAATTAAATACAAAAGGCACAATGCCGAATAAAGTACAAGATGACTGACTCTTCTTACTGACTATGTTTTGGACCATTCCTGTGACACTTGTTATAGATTGCGATGCTTCACTTCAGGTTTACTGTGTCCCACTGACCTTCTTATTGACGATGAAACACAGAAATTGCATCGGAATTAAATAGAAAATGCACAATGCCGACTTAAGTACAAGGCGACTGACATATCTTACAGTCTATGTTTTGAACCATTTCTGTGACACTAGTTATAGATTGCGATGCTTCACTTCAGGTTTACTGTGTCCGTTGGACCTTCTTATTGACGATGAAACACAGAAATCCCATCGGATTTATATACAAATGTCACAATGCAGACTTAAGTACAAGAAGACTGACTCTTCTTAGTGTCTATGTTTTGAACCATTCCTGTGACACTAGTTATAGTTTTCGATTTTTCACTTCATGTTCACTGTGTCCCTTGGACATTATTATTGACGATGAAACACAGAAATTGCATCGGAATTAAATACAAAAGGCACAATGCCGACTTAAGTACAAGAAGACTGACTCTTCTTACCGTCCATGTTTTGAACCATACCTGAGACACTAGTTATAGTTTCCAATGCTTCACTTCAGGTTTACTGTATCCGTTGGACCTTCTTATTGACGATGAAACACAGAAATTGCATAGGAATTAAATTCAAGAGGCACAATGCCGACTTAAGTACAAGAAGACTGGCTCTTCCTACTGTCTTGATTAGAACCATTCCTGTGACAGTAGTTATAGTTTCCGATGCTTCACTTCAGGTTTACTGTATCCCTTGGACCTTCTTATTGACGTTGAAACACAGAAAAAGCATCGGAATTAAATACAAAACGCCCACGCTGACTTAAGTACATGAAGACCGACTCTTCCTACTGACTATGTTTTGAACCATTCCTGTGAGACTAGTTATAGATTCCGATGCTTCACTTGAGGTTTACTGTATCCCTTGGACCTACGTATTGACGATGAAACACAGAAATTGCATTGGAATTAAATACAAAAGGCACAATGCCGACTTAAGTACAAGAAGACTGACTCTTCTTACTGTCTATGTTTTGAACCATTCCTGTGACTCTAGTTATAGATTCCGATGCTTCACTCCAGGTTTAGTGTATCCCTTGGACCTTCTTATTGACGATGAAACACAGAAATTGCATCGGAAATAAATACAAAAGGCACAATGCCGACTTAAGTACAAGAAGACTGACTCTTCTTACTGTCTATACTTTGAACCATTCCTGTGACACTAGTTATAGATTCCGATGCTTCACTTGATGTTTACTGTATTCCTTGGACCTACATATTGACGATGAAACACAGAAATTGCATCGGAATTAAATGCAAAAGGCACAATGCCAACTTAAGTACAAGAAGAATGACTCTTGTTACTGTCTATGTTTTGAATCTCTCCTGTGAGACCAGTAATAGATGTCGATACTTCACCTCAGGTTGACTGTACCCCTTGGAGCTTCGTATTCAAGACGAAACACAGAGATTGCATCGGAATCAAACACAAAATGCACAAGCCGACTTAAGTACAATAAGGTTGACACTTCTTACTGTCTATGTTTTGAACCTTTCCTGTGAGACGACATTTAGATTCAGATACTTCACTTCAGGGTTACTGTATCCCTCTGACCTTCTTATTGATGATGAAACACAGAAATTGCATCGGAATTAAATAGAAAATGCACAATGCCGACTTAAGTACAAGGCACTGACATATCTTACTCTCTATGTTTTGAACCATTCCTGTGACATTAGTTATAGATTCCGATGCTTCACTTCAGGTTAACTGTATCCCTTGGACCTTCTTATTGACAATGAAACACAGAAATTGCATCGGAATTAAATACAAAAGGCACAATGCCGAATAAAGTACAAGAAGACTGACTCTTCTTACTGACTATGTTTTGAACCATTCCTGTGACACTTGTAATAGATTGCGATGCTTCACTTCAGGTTTACTGTGTCCCACGGACCTTCTTATTGACGATGAGTCACAGAAATTGCATCGGAATTAAATAGAAAATGCACAATGCCGACTTAAGTACAAGGCGACTGACATATCTTGCTGTCTATGTTTTGAACCATTCCTGTGACACTAGTTATAGATTCCGATGCTTCACTTGAGGTTTACTGTATCCCTTGGACCTACGTATTGACGATGAAACACAGAAATTGCATCGGAATTAAATACAAAAGGCACAATGCCGACTTAAGTACAAGAAGACTGACTCTTCTTAGTGTCTATGTTTTGAATCATTCCTGTGACACTAGTTATAGTTTTCGATTTTTCACTTCATGTTCACTGTATCCCTTGGACATTATTATTGACGATGAAACACAGAAATTGCATCGGAATTAAATACAAAAGGCACAATGCCGACTTAAGTACAAGAAGACTGACTCTTCTTACCGTCCATGTTTTGAACCATACCTGAGACACTAGTTATAGTTTCCAATGCTTCACTTCAGGTTTACTGTATCCCTTGGACCTTCTTATTGACGATGAAACACAGAAATTGCATAGGAATTAAATACAAAAGGCACAATGCCGACTTAAGGACAAGAAGACGGACTCTTCTTACTGACTATGATTTGAACCATTCCTGTGACACTAGTTATAGATTCCGATGTTTCACTTCGGGTTTACTGTATCCCTCTGACCTTCTTATTGACGATGAAACACAGAAATTGCGTCGGGATTAAATACAAAAGGCACAATGCCGACTTAAGGACAAGAAGACATACTGTTCTTACTGTGACACTAGTTATAGATTCCGATGCTTCACTTCAGGTTTATTGTATCCCTCTGACCTTCATATTGCCGATGAACTACAGAAATTGCATCGGAATTATATAGAAAAGGCACAATGCCGACTTAAGTACAAGAAGACTGACTCTTCTTACTCCCTATGTTTTGAACCATTCCTGTGACACTAGTTATAGATTCCGATGCTTCACTCCAGGTTTACTGTATCCCTTGGAGCTTCTTATTGACGATGAAACACAGAAATTGCATCGGAATTAAATAGAAAAGGCACAATGCCGACTTAAGTACAAGAAGACTGACCCTTCCTACTGTCTATGATTTGAACCATTCCTGTGACACTAGTTTTGGATTCCGATGCTTCACTTCAGGTTTACTGTATCCCTCTGACCTTCTTATTGTTGATGAAACACAGAAATGGCATCCGAATTAAATACAAAAGGCACAATGCCGACTTAAGAACAAGAAGACTGACTCTTCCTACTGTCTATGTTTTGAACCATTCCTGTGACACTAGTTATAGATTCCGTTGCTTCACTTCAGGTTAACTGTATCCCTCTGACCTTATTGCCGATGAAACACAGAAATTGCATCGGAATTGAATACAAAAGGCACAATGCCGACTTAAGGACAAGAAGACTGACTCTTGTTGCTGACTATGATTTGAACCATTACTGTGACACTAGTTATAGATTGCGATGCTTCACTTCAGGTTTACTGTATACTTTGGACCTTCTTATTGACGATGAAACACAGAAATTGCATAGGAATTAAATACAAAAGGCACAATGCCGACTTAAGGACAAGAAGACTGACTCTTCTTACTGACTATGATTTGAACCATTCCTGTGACACTAGTTATAGATTCCGATGTTTCACTTCGGGTTTACTGTATCCCTCTGACCTTCTTATTGACGATGAAACACAGAAATTGCATCGGAATTCAATTCAAAAGGCACAATGCCGACTTCAGTACAAGAAGACTGACTCTTCCTACTGTCTATGATTTGAACCATACCTGTGACAGTGGTTACAGATTCCGATGCTTCACTTCAGGTTTACTGTATCCCTTGGACCTTCTTATTGACGTTGAAACTCAGAAAATGCATCTTAATTAAATACAAATGGCCCAATGCCGACTTACGTACATTAAGACCGACTCTTCTTACTGTCTATGTTTTGAACCATTCCTGTGACACTAGTTACAGAGTCCGATGCTTCACTCCAGGTTTACTGTATCCCTTGGACCTTCTTATTGACGATGAAACACAGAAATTGCATCGGAATTAAATACAAAAGGCACAATGCCGACTTAAGTACAAGAAGACTGACTCTTCTTACTGTCTATATTTTGCACCATTCCTGTGACACTAGTTATAGATTCCGATGCTTCACTTGAGGTTTACTGTATTCCTTGGACCTGCATATTGACGATGAAACACAGAAATTGCATCGGAATTAAATACAAAAGGCACAATGCCGACTTAAGTACAAGAAGAATGACTCTTCTTACTGTCTATGTTTTGAATCTCTCCTGTGAGACCAGTAATAGATGTCGACACTTCACCTCAGGTTTACTGTACCCCTTGGAGTTTCGTATTCACGATGAAACACAGAGATTGTATCGGAATCAAACACAAATGGCACAATGCCGACTTAAGTACATTAAGGCTGACACTTGTTATTGTCAATGTTTTGAACCTTACCTGTGAGACGACTTTTAGATTCGGATGCTTCACTTCAGGTTTACTGTTTCCCATGGACCTTCTTATTGACGATGAAACACAGAGATTGCATCGGTATTAAATACAAAAGGCACAATGCCGACTTAAGTACAAGAAGACTGACTCTTCATACTGTCTATGTTTTGAACCACTCCTGTGACACTAGTTATAGATTCCGATGCTTCACTCCAGGTTTACTGTATCCCTTGGACCTTCTTATTGACGATGAAACACAGAAATTGCATCGGAATTAAATACAAAAGGCACAATGCCGACTTAAGGACAAGAAGACTGACTCTTCTTACTGACTATGATTTGAAGCATTCCTGTGACACTAGCTATAGATTCCGATGCTTCACTTCGGGTTTACTGTATCCCTCTGACCTTCTTATTGACGATGAAACACAGAAATTGCATCGGAATTCAATTCAAAAGGCACAATGCCGACTTCAGTACAAGAAGACTGTCTCTTCTTACTGTCTATGCTTTGAGCCATTCCTGTGACACTAGTTATAGATTCCGATGCTTCACTTCAGGTTTACTGTATCCCTTGGACCTTCTTATTGACGTTGAAACACAGAAATTGCATCGGAATTAAATACAAAAGGCACAATGCCGACTTAAGGACAAGAAGACTGACCCTTCCTACTGTGTATGATTTGAACCATTCCTGTGACACTAGTTTTGGATTCCGATGCTTCACTTCAGGTTTACTGTATCCCTCTGACCTTCTTATTGTTGATGAAACACAGAAATGGCATCCGAATTAAATACAAAAGGCACAATGCCGACTTAAGGACAAGAAGACTGACTCTTCCTACTGTCTATGTTTTGAACCATTCCTGTGACACTAGTTATAGATTCCGATGCTTCACTTGAGGTTTACTGTATCCCTTGGACCTACGTATTGACGATGAAACACAGAAATTGCATCGGAATTAAATACAAAAGGCACAATGCCGACTTAAGTACAAGAAGACTGACTCTTCTTAGTGTCTATGTTTTGAATCATTCCTGTGACACTAGTTATAGTTTTCGATTTTTCACTTCATGTTCACTGTTTCCCTTGGACATTATTATTGACGATGAAACACAGAAATTGCATCGGAATTAAATACAAAAGGCACAATGCCGACTTAAGTACAAGAAGACTGACTCTTCTTACCGTCCATGTTTTGAACCATACCTGAGACACTAGTTATAGTTTCCAATGCTTCACTTCAGGTTTACTGTATCCCTTGGACCTTCTTATTGACGATGAAACACAGAAATTGCATAGGAATTAAATACAAAAGGCACAATGCCGACTTAAGGACAAGAAGACTGACTCTTCTTACTGACTATGATTTGAACCATTCCTTTGACACTAGTTATAGATTCCGATGTTTCACTTCGGGTTTACTGTATCCCTCTGACCTTCTTATTGACGATGAAACACAGAAATTGCATCGGAATTCAATTCAAAAGGCACAATACCGACTTCAGTACAAGAAGACTGACTCTTCTTAATGTCTATGTTTAGAACCATTCCTGTGACACTAGTTATAGATTCCGATGCTTCACTTCAGGTTTACTGTATCCCTTGGACCTTCTTATTGACGATGAAACACAGAAATTGCGTCGGAATTAAATACAAAAGGCACAATGCCGACTTAAGGACAAGAAGACATACTGTTCTTACTGTGACACTAGTTATAGATTCCGATGCTTCACTTCAGGTTTATTGCATCCCTCTGACCTTCATATTGCCGATGAACTACAGAAATTACATCGGAATTATATAGAAAAGGCACAATGCCGACTTAAGTACAAGAAGACTGACTCTTCTTACCGTCCATGTTTTGAACCATACCTGAGACACTAGTTATAGTTTCCAATGCTTCACTTCAGGTTTACTGTATCCCTTGGACCTTCTTATTGACGATGAGTCACAGAAATTGCATCGGAATTAAATAGAAAATGCACAATGCCGACTTAAGTACAAGGCGACTGACATATCTTGCTGTCTATGTTTTGAACCATTCCTGTGACACTAGTTATAGATTTCGAAGCTTCACTTGAGGTTTACTGTATCCCTTGGACCTACGTATTGACGATGAAACGCAGAAATTGCATCGGAATTAAATACAAAAGGCACAATGCCGACTTAAGTACAAGAAGACTGACTCTTCTTAGTGTCTATGTTTTGAATCATTCCTGTGACACTAGTTATAGTTTTCGATTTTTCACTTCATGTTCACTGTATCCCTTGGACATTATTATTGACGATGAAACACAGAAATTGCATCGTAATTAAATACAAAAGGCACAATGCCGACTTAAGTACAAGAAGACTGACTCTTCTTACCGTCCATGTTTTGAACCATACCTGAGACACTAGTTATAGTTTCCAATGCTTCACTTCAGGTTTACTGTATCCCTTGGACCTTCTTATTGACGATGAAACACAGAAATTGCATAGGAATTAAATACAAAAGGCACAATGCCGACTTAAGGACAAGAAGACGGACTCTTCTTACTGACTATGATTTGAACCATTCCTGTGACACTAGTTATAGATTCCGATGTTTCACTTCGGGTTTACTGTATCCCTCTGACCTTCTTATTGACGATGAAACACAGAAATTGCGTCGGGATTAAATACAAAAGGCACAATGCCGACTGAAGGACAAGAAGACATACTGTTCTTACTGTGACACTAGTTATAGATTCCGATGCTTCACTTCAGGTTTATTGTATCCCTCTGACCTTCATATTGCCGATGAACTACAGAAATTGCATCGGAATTATATAGAAAAGGCACAATGCCGACTTAAGTACAAGAAGACTGACTCTTCTTACTCCCTATGTTTTGAACCATTCCTGTGACACTAGTTATAGATTCCGATGCTTCACTCCAGGTTTACTGTATCCCTTGGAGCTTCTTATTGACGATGAAACACAGAAATTGCATCGGAATTAAATAGAAAAGGCACAATGCCGACTTAAGTACAAGAAGACTGACCCTTCCTACTGTCTATGATTTGAACCATTCCTGTGACACTAGTTTTGGATTCCGATGCTTCACTTCAGGTTTACTGTATCCCTCTGACCTTCTTATTGTTGATGAAACACAGAAATGGCATCCGAATTAAATACAAAAGGCACAATGCCGACTTAAGAACAAGAAGACTGACTCTTCCTACTGTCTATGTTTTGAACCATTCCTGTGACACTAGTTATAGATTCCGTTGCTTCACTTCAGGTTAACTGTATCCCTCTGACCTTATTGCCGATGAAACACAGAAATTGCATCGGAATTGAATACAAAAGGCACAATGCCGACTTAAGGACAAGAAGACTGACTCTTGTTGCTGACTATGATTTGAACCATTACTGTGACACTAGTTATAGATTGCGATGCTTCACTTCAGGTTTACTGTATACTTTGGACCTTCTTATTGACGATGAAACACAGAAATTGCATAGGAATTAAATACAAAAGGCACAATGCCGACTTAAGGACAAGAAGACTGACTCTTCTTACTGACTATGATTTGAACCATTCCTGTGACACTAGTTATAGATTCCGATGTTTCACTTCGGGTTTACTGTATCCCTCTGACCTTCTTATTGACGATGAAACACAGAAATTGCATCGGAATTCAATTCAAAAGGCACAATGCCGACTTCAGTACAAGAAGACTGACTCTTCCTACTGTCTATGATTTGAACCATACCTGTGACAGTGGTTACAGATTCCGATGCTTCACTTCAGGTTTACTGTATCCCTTGGACCTTCTTATTGACGTTGAAACTCAGAAAATGCATCTTAATTAAATACAAATGGCCCAATGCCGACTTACGTACATTAAGACCGACTCTTCTTACTGTCTATGTTTTGAACCATTCCTGTGACACTAGTTACAGAGTCCGATGCTTCACTCCAGGTTTACTGTATCCCTTGGACCTTCTTATTGACGATGAAACACAGAAATTGCATCGGAATTAAATACAAAAGGCACAATGCCGACTTAAGTACAAGAAGACTGACTCTTCTTACTGTCTATATTTTGAACCATTCCTGTGACACTAGTTATAGATTCCGATGCTTCACTTGAGGTTTACTGTATTCCTTGGACCTGCATATTGACGATGAAACACAGAAATTGCATCGGAATTAAATACAAAAGGCACAATGCCGACTTAAGTACAAGAAGAATGACTCTTCTTACTGTCTATGTTTTGAATCTCTCCTGTGAGACCAGTAATAGATGTCGACACTTCACCTCAGGTTTACTGTACCCCTTGGAGTTTCGTATTCACGATGAAACACAGAGATTGTATCGGAATCAAACACAAATGGCACAATGCCGACTTAAGTACATTAAGGCTGACACTTGTTATTGTCAATGTTTTGAACCTTACCTGTGAGACGACTTTTAGATTCGGATGCTTCACTTCAGGTTTACTGTTTCCCATGGACCTTCTTATTGACGATGAAACACAGAGATTGCATCGGTATTAAATACAAAAGGCACAATGCCGACTTAAGTACAAGAAGACTGACTCTTCATACTGTCTATGTTTTGAACCACTCCTGTGACACTAGTTATAGATTCCGATGCTTCACTCCAGGTTTACTGTATCCCTTGGACCTTCTTATTGACGATGAAACACAGAAATTGCATCGGAATTAAATACAAAAGGCACAATGCCGACTTAAGGACAAGAAGACTGACTCTTCTTACTGACTATGATTTGAAGCATTCCTGTGACACTAGCTATAGATTCCGATGCTTCACTTCGGGTTTACTGTATCCCTCTGACCTTCTTATTGACGATGAAACACAGAAATTGCATCGGAATTCAATTCAAAAGGCACAATGCCGACTTCAGTACAAGAAGACTGTCTCTTCTTACTATCTATGCTTTGAGCCATTCCTGTGACACTAGTTATAGATTCCGATGCTTCCCTTCAGGTTTACTGTATCCCTTGGACCTTCTTATTGACGTTGAAACACAGAAATTGCATCGGAATTAAATACAAAAGGCACAATGCCGACTTAAGGACAAGAAGACTGACCCTTCCTACTGTGTATGATTTGAACCATTCCTGTGACACTAGTTTTGGATTCCGATGCTTCACTTCAGGTTTACTGTATCCCTCTGACCTTCTTATTGTTGATGAAACACAGAAATGGCATCCGAATTAAATACAAAAGGCACAATGCCGACTTAAGGACAAGAAGACTGACTCTTCCTACTGTCTATGTTTTGAACCATTCCTGTGACACTAGTTATAGATTCCGATGCTTCACTTGAGGTTTACTGTATCCCTTGGACCTACGTATTGACGATGAAACACAGAAATTGCATCGGAATTAAATACAAAAGGCACAATGCCGACTTAAGTACAAGAAGACTGACTCTTCTTAGTGTCTATGTTTTGAATCATTCCTGTGACACTAGTTATAGTTTTCGATTTTTCACTTCATGTTCACTGTTTCCCTTGGACATTATTATTGACGATGAAACACAGAAATTGCATCGGAATTAAATACAAAAGGCACAATGCCGACTTAAGTACAAGAAGACTGACTCTTCTTACCGTCCATGTTTTGAACCATACCTGAGACACTAGTTATAGTTTCCAATGCTTCACTTCAGGTTTACTGTATCCCTTGGACCTTCTTATTGACGATGAAACACAGAATTTGCATAGGAATTAAATACAAAAGGCACAATGCCGACTTAAGGACAAGAAGACTGACTCTTCTTACTGACTATGATTTGAACCATTCCTTTGACACTAGTTATAGATTCCGATGTTTCACTTCGGGTTTACTGTATCCCTCTGACCTTCTTATTGACGATGAAACACAGAAATTGCATCGGAATTCAATTCAAAAGGCACAATACCGACTTCAGTACAAGAAGACTGACTCTTCTTAATGTCTATGTTTTGAACCATTCCTGTGACACTAGTTATAGATTCCGATGCTTCACTTCAGGTTTATTGTATCCCTCTGACCTTCATATTGCCGATGAACTACAGAAATTACATCGGAATTATATAGAAAAGGCACAATGCCGACTTAAGTACAAGAAGACTGACTCTTCTTACTCCCTATGTTTTGAACCATTCCTGTGACACTAGTTATAGATTCCGATGCTTCACTCCAGGTTTACTGTATCCCTTGGCGCTTCTTATTGACGATGAAACACAGAAATTGCATCGGAATTAAATAGAAAAGGCACAATGCCGACTTAAGTACAAGAAGACTGACCCTTCCTACTGTCTATGATTTGAACCATTCCTGTGACACTAGTTTTGGATTCCGATGCTTCACTTCACGTTTACTGTATCCCTCTGACCTTCTTATTGTTGATGAAACACAGAAATGGCATCCGAATTAAATCCAAAAGGCACAATGCCGACTTAAGAACAAGAAGACTGACTCTTCCTACTGTATATGTTTTGAACCATTCCTGTGACACTAGTTATAGATTCCGTTGCTTCACTTCAGGTTAACTGAATCCCTCTGACCTTATTGCCGATGAAACACAGAAATTGCATCGGAATTGAATACAAAAGGCACAATGCCGACTTAAGGACAAGAAGACTGACTCTTGTTGCTGACTATGATTTGAACCATTCCTGTGACACTAGTTATAGATTGCGATGCTTCACTTCAGGTTTACTGTATACTTTGGACCCTCTTATTGACGATGAAACACAGAAATTGCATAGGAATTGAATACAAAAGGCACAATGCCGACTTAAGGACAAGAAGACTGACTCTTCTTACTGACTATGATTTGAACCATTCCTGTGACACTAGTTATAGATTCCGATGTTTCACTTCGGGTTTACTGTATCCCTCTGACCTTCTTATTGACGATGAAACACAGAAATTGCATCGGAATTCAATTCAAAAGGCACAATGCCGACTTCAGTACAAGAAGACTGACTCTTCCTACTGTCTATGATTTGAACCATACCTGTGACAGTGGTTACAGATTCCGATGCTTCACTTCAGGTTTACTGTATCCCTTGGACCTTCTTATTGACGTTGAAACTCAGAAAATGCATCTTAATTAAATACAAATGGCCCAATGCCGACTTACGTACATTAAGCCCGACTCTTCTTACTGTCTATGTTTTGAACCATTCCTGTGACACGAGTTACAGTGTCCGATGCTTCACTCCAGGTTTACTGTATCCCTTGGACCTTCTTATTGACGATGAAACACAGAAATTGCATCGGAATTAAATACAAAAGGCACAATGCCGACTTAAGTACAAGAAGACTGACTCTTCTTACTGTCTATATTTTGAACCATTCCTGTGACACTAGTTATAGATTCCGATGCTTCACTTGAGGTTTACTGTATTCCTTGGACCTGCATATTGACGATGAAACACAGAAATTGCATCGGAATTAAATACAAAAGGCACAATGCCGACTTAAGTACAAGAAGAATGACTCTTCTTACTGTCTATGTTTTGAATCTCTCCTGTGAGACCAGTAATAGATGTCGACACTTCACCTCAGGTTTACTGTACCCCTTGGAGTTTCGTATTCACGATGAAACACAGAGATTGTATCGGAATCATACACAAAAGGCACAATGCCGACTTAAGTACAATAAGGCTGACACTTGTTATTGTCAATGTTTTGAACCTTACCTGTGAGACGACTTTTAGATTCGGATGCTTCACTTCAGGTTTACTGTTTACCATGGACCTTCTTATTGACGATGAAACACAGAGATTGCATCGGTATTAAATACAAAAGGAACAATGCCGACTTAAGTACAAGAAGACTGACTCTTCATACTGTCTATGTTTTGAACCACTCCTGTGACACTAGTTATAGATTCCGATGCTTCACTCCAGGTTTACTGTATCCCTTGGACCTTCTTATTGACGATGAAACACAGAAATTGCATCGGAATTAGATACAAAAGGCACAATGCCGACTTAAGGACAAGAAGACTGACTCTTCTTACTGACTATGATTTGAAGCATTCCTGTGACACTAGCTATAGATTCCGATGCTTCACTTCGGGTTTACTGTATCCCTCTGACCTTCTTATTGACGATGAAACACAGAAATTGCATCGGAATTCAATTCAAAAGGCACAATGCCGACTTCAGTACAAGAAGACTGTCTCTTCTTACTGTCTATGCTTTGAGCCATTCCTGTGACACTAGTTATAGATTCCGATGCTTCACTTCAGGTTTACTGTATCCCTTGGACCTTCTTATTGACGTTGAAACACAAAAAATTGCATCGGAATTAAATACAAAAGGCACAATGCCGACTTAAGGACAAGAAGACTGACTGTTCTTACTGTGACACTAGTTATAGATTCCGATGCTTCACTTCAGGTTTATTGTATCCCTCTGACCTCCATATTGCCGATGAAACACAGAAAGTTCAAGAAGACTGACTCTTCTTACTGGCTATGTTTTGAAACATTCCTGTGACACTAGTTATAGATTCCGATGCTTGACTTCAGGTTTACTGTATCTCTTGGACCTTCTTATTGACGATGAAACACAGAAATTGCATCGGAATTAAACACAAAAGGCGCAATGCCGACTTAAGTACAAAAAGACTGACTCTTTTTACTGACTACGTTTTGAACCATTCCTGTGACACTAGTTATGGATTCGGATGCTTCACTTCAGGTTTACTGTATCCCTCTGACCTTCTTATTGACGATGAAACACAGCAATTGCATCGGAATTAAATACAAAAGGCACAATGCCGACTTAAGTACAAGAAGACTGACTCTTTTTACTGACTATGTTTTGAATCATTCCTGTGATACTTGTTATAGATTCGGATGCTTCACTTCAGGTTTGCTGTATCCCTCTGACCTTCTTATTCTCGATGAAACACAGAAATTGCATCGGAATTAAATAGAAAAGGCACAATGCCGACTTAAGTACAAGACGACTGACTTTTCTTACTGTCTATGCTTTGAACCATTCCTGTGACACTAGTTATAGATTCCGATGCTTCACTTCAGGTTTACTGTTTCCCTTGGACCTTCTTATTGACGATGAAACACAGATATTGCATCGGAATTAGTACAAAAGGCACAATGCCGACTTAAATACAAGAAGATTGACTCTTCTTACTGACTATGTTTGAACCATTCCCGTGACTCTAGTTATAGATCCCGATGCTTCACTTCAGGTTTACTGTATCCCTCTGACCTTCTTATTGACGATGAAACACAGAAATTGCAACGGAATTAAATAGAAACGCCACAATGCCTACTTAAGTACAAGATGACTGGCTCTTCTTACTGGCTATGTTTTGAACCATTCCTGTGACACTAGTTATATATTCCGATGCTTCACTTCAGGTTTACTGTATCTCTTGGACCTTCTTATTGACGAAGAAACACAGAAATTGCATCGGAATTAAACACAAAAGGCACAATGACGACTTAAGTACAAAAAGACTGACTCTTCTTACTGACTATGATTAGAACCATTCCTGTGACACTAGTTATAGATTCCGATGCTTCACTTCAGGTTTACTGTATCCCTCTGACCTTCTTATTGACCATGAAACACAAAATGGCATCGGAATTAATTACAAAATGCCCAATGCCGGCTTAAGTACAAGAAGACTGACTCTTCTTACTGTCTATGTTTTGAATCCTTCTTGTGAGACCAATTTTAGATTCCGATACTTCACCTCAGGTTTACTGTACCCCTTGCACCTTTGTATTCACGATGAAACACATAGACTGCACTGGAATCAAACACAAAATTCTCAATGCCGACTTAAGTACAATAAGGCTGACACTTCTTACAGTCTATGTTTTGAACCTTTACTGTTCGACGACTTTTAGATTCCGATGCTTCACTTCAGGTTTACTGTTTCCCTTGGACCTTCTTATTGACGATGAAACACAGAAATTGCACCGGAATTAAATACGAAAGGCACAATGCCGACATAAGTACAAGAAGACAGACTCTTCCTACTGTCTATGTTTTGAACCATTGCGGTGTCACTAGTGATAGATTCCGATGTTTCACTTCAGGTGTACTGTATCTCTTGGACCTTCTTATTGACGATGAAACACAGAAATTGCATCGGAATTAAACACAAAAGGCACAATGCCGACTTAAGTACAAAAAGACTGACTCTTCACACTGACTATGATTAGAACCATTCCTGTGACACTAGTTATAGATTCCGATGCTTCACTTCAGGTTTACTGTATCCCTCTGACCTTCTCATTGACGATGAAACACAGAAATTGCATCGGAATTAAATAAAAAAGGCACAATGCCGACTTAAGTACAAGAAGACTATATCTTTTTACTGACTATGTTTTGAACCATTCCTGTGACACTAGTTATAGGTTCGGATGCTCACTCAGGTTTACTGTATCCCTCTGACCTTATTCACGATGAAACACAGAAATTGCATCCGAATTAAATAGAAAAGGCACAATGCTGACTTAAGTACAAGACGACTGACTTTTTTTACTGTCTATGTTCTGAACCATTCCTGTGACGCTAGTTATAGATTCCGATGCTTCACCTCAGGTTTACTGTACCCCTCGGACCTCCTTATTGACGATGAAACACAGAAATTGCATCGGAATTAAATACAAAAGGCACAATGCCGACTTAAGTACAAGAAGACTGTTTCTTCTTACTGTCTATGTTTTGAACCATTCCTGTGACACTAGTTATAGATTCCGATGCGTCACTTCAGGTTTACTGTGTCCCTTGGACCTTCTTATTGACGATGAAACACAGAAATCCCATCGGATTTAAATACAAATGTCACAATGCAGACTTAAGTACAAGAAGACTGAATCTTGTTACTGTCTATGTTTTGAACCACTCCAGTGACACTAGTTATAGTTTTCGATTCTTCACTTCAGGTTTACTGGATCCCTTGGACATTCTTATTGACGATGAAACACAGAAATTGCATCGGAATTAAATACAAAAGGCACAATGCCGACTTAAGTACAAGAAGACTGACTCTTCTTACTGTCCATGTTTTGAACCATTCCTGAGACACTAGTTATAGTTTCCAATGCTTCACTTCAGGTTTACTGTATCCCTTGGACCTTCTTATTGACGATGAAACACAGAAATTGCATTGGAATTAAATACAAAAGGCACAATGCCGACTTAAGTACAAGAAGACTGACTCTTCCTACTGTCTATGATTTGAACCATACCTGTGACAGTGGTTACAGATTCCGATGCTTCACCTCAGGTTTACTGTATCCCTTGGACCTTCTTATTGACGTTGAAACTCAGAAAATGCATCTTAATTAAATACAAATGGCCCAATGCCGACTTACGTACATTAAGCCCGACTCTTCTTACTGTCTATGTTTTGAACCTTTCCTGTGACACTAGTTACAGAGTCCGATGCTTCACTCCAGGTTTACTGTATCCCTTGGACCTTCTTATTGACGATGAAACACAGAAATTGCATCGGAATTAAATACAAAAGGCACAATGCCGACTTAAGTACAAGAAGACTGACTCTTCTTACTGTCTATATTTTGAACCATTCCTGTGACACTAGTTATAGATTCCGATGCTTCACTTGAGGTTTACTGTATTCCTTGGACCTGCATATTGACGATGAAACACAGAAATTGCATCGGAATTAAATACAAAAGGCACAATGCCGACTTAAGTACCAGAAGAATGACTCTTCTTACTGTCTATGTTTTGAATCTCTCCTGTGAGACCAGTAATAGATGTCGACACTTCACCTCAGGTTTACTGTACCCCTTGGAGTTTCGTATTCACGATGAAACACAGAGATTGTATCGGAATCAAACACAAAAGGCACAATGCCGACTTAAGTACAATAAGGCTGACACTTGTTATTGTCAATGTTTTGAACCTTACCTGTGAGACGACTTTTAGATTCGGATGCTTCACTTCAGGTTTACTGTTTCCCATGGACCTTCTTATTGACGATGAAACACAGAAATTGCATCGGAATTAAATACAAAAGGCACAATGCCGACTTAAGGACAAGAAGACTGACTCTTCTTACTGACTATGATTTGAAGCATTCCTGTGACACTAGCTATAGATTCCGATGCATCACTTCGGGTTTACTGTATCCCTCTGACCTTCTTATTGACGATGAAACACAGAAATTGCATCGGAATTCAATTCAAAAGGCACAATGCCGACTTCAGTACAAGAAGACTGTCTCTTCTTACTGTCTATGCTTTGAGCCATTCCTGTGACACTCGTTATAGATTCCGATGCTTCACTTCAGGTTTACTGTATCCCTTGGACCTTCTTATTGACGTTGAAACACAGAAATTGCATCGGAATTAAATACAAAAGGCACAATGCCGACTTAAGGACAAGAAGACTGACTGTTCTTACTGTGACACTAGTTATAGATTCCGATGCTTCACTTCAGGTTTATTGTATCCCTCTGACCTTCATATTGCCGATGAAACACAGAAATGGCATCGGAATTAAATAGAAAAGGCACAATGCCGACTTAAGTACAAGAAGACTGACCCTTCTTACTCCCTATGTTTTGAACCATTCCTGTGACACTAGTTATAGAATCCGATGCTTCACACCAGGTTTACTGTATACCTTGGACCTTCTTATTGACGATGAAACACAGAAATTGCATCGGAATTAAATACAAAAGGCACAATGCCGACTTAAGTACAAGAAGACTGACTCTTCCTACTGTCTATGTTTTGAACCATTCCTGTGACACTAGTTTTGGATTCCGATGCTTCACTTCAGGTTTACTGTATCCCTCTGACCTTCTTGTTGTTGATGAAACACAGAAATGGCATCGGAATTAAATACAAAAGGCACAATGCCGACTTAAGGACAAGAAGACTGACTCTTGTTGCTGACTATGTTTTGAACCATTCCTGTGACACTAGTTATAGATTCCGATGCTTCACTTCAGGTTTACTGTTTCCCTTGGACCTTCTTATTGACGATGAAACACAGAAATTGCATCGGAATTAAATACAAAAGGCACAATGCCGACTTAAGTACAAGATGACTGACTCTTCTACTGTCTATGTTGTGAACCATTTCTGTGACACTAGTTATAGAGTGCGATGCTTCACTTCAGGTTTACTGTATCCCTTGGGCCTTCTTATTGACGATGAATCACAGAAATTGCATCGGAATTAAATACAAAAGGCACAATGCCGACTTAAGGACAAGAAGACTGACTCTTGTTGCTGACTATGTTTTGAACCATTCCTGTGACACTAGTTATAGATTCCGATGCTTCACTTCAGGTTTACTGTTTCCCTTGGACCTTCTTATTGACGATGAAACACAGAAATTGCATCGGAATTAAATACAAAAGGCACAATGCCGACTTAAGTACAAGATGACTGACTCTTCTACTGTCTATGTTGTGAACCATTTCTGTGACACTAGTTATAGAGTGCGATGCTTCACTTCAGGTTTACTGTATCCCTTGGGCCTTCTTATTGACGATGAATCACAGAAATTGCATCGGAATTAAATACAAAAGGCACAATGCCGACTTAAGTACAAGAAGACTGACACTTCTTACTGTCTATATTTTGAACCATTCCTGTGACACTAGTTCTAGATTCCGATGCTTTACTTCAGGTTTACTGTATCCCTCTGATCTTCTCATTGACGATGAAACACAGAAATTGCATCGGAATATAATGCAAAAGGCACAATGCCGACTTAAGTACAAGAAGACTGACTCATCTTACTGTCTATGTTTTGAACCATTCCGGTGTCACTAGTTATAGATTCCCATGCTTCACTTCAGATTTACTGTGTCTCTTGGACCTTCTTATTGACGATGAAACACAGAAATTGCATCGGAATTAAACACAAAAGGCACAATGCCGACTTAAGTACACAAAGGACTGACTCTTCGTACTGACTATGATTAGAACCGTTCCTGTGACACTAGTTATAGATTCAGATGCTTCACTTCAGGTTTACTGTATCCCTTGACCTTCTTATTGACGATGAAACACAGAAATATCATCGGAATTAAATAAAAAAGCACAACGCCGACTTAAGTACAAGAAGACTGACTCTTTTTACTGACTATGTTTGAACCATTCCTGTGACACTAGTTATAAATTCGGATGTTTCACTTCAGGTTTACTGTATCCCTCTGACCTTCTTATTGACGATGAAACACAGAAATTGCATCCGAATTAAATAGAAAAGGCACAATGCCGACTTAAGTACAAGACGACTGACTTTTCTTACTGTCTATGTTCTGAACCATTCCTGTGACTCTAGTTATAGATTCCGATGCTTCACTTCAGGTTTACTGTATCCCTTGTACCTTCTTATTGACGATGAAACACAGAAATTGCATCGGAATTAAATACAAAAGGCACAATGCCGACTTAAGTACAAGAAGACTGACTATTCTTACTGACTATGTTTGAACCATTCCCGTGACTCTGGTTATAGATCCCGATGCTTCACTTCAGGTTTACTGTATCCCACTGACTCTCTTAATGACGATGAAACACAAAAATTGCATCGGAATTAAATACAAACGCCACAATGCCTACTTAAGTACAAGAAGGCTGACTCTTCTTACTGGCTATGTTTTGAAACATTCCTGTGACACTAGTTATAGATTCCGATGCTTGACTTCAGTTTTACTGTATCCCTTGGACCTTCTTATTGACGATGAAACACAGATATTGCATCGGAAATAAATACAAAAGGCACAATGCCGACTTAAGTACAAGAAGACTGACCCTTCTTACTGTCTATGTTTTAAACCATTCCTGTGACACTAGTTATAGATTCCGATGCTTCACTTCAGGTTTACTGTATCCCTCTGACCTTCTTATTGATGATGAAACACAGAAATTGCATCGGAATTAAATAGAAAATGCACAATGCCGACTTAAGTACAAGGCGACTGACATATCTTACTGTCTATGTTTTGAACCATTCCTGTGACATTAGTTAGAGATTCCGATGCTTCACTTCAGGTTAACTGTATCCCTTGGACCTTCTTATTGACAATGGAACATAGAAATTGCATCGGAATTAAATACAAAAGGCACAATGCCGAATAAAGTACAAGATGACTGACTCTTCTTACTGACTATGTTTTGAACCATTCCTGTGACACTTGTTATAGATTGCGATGCTTCACTTCAGGTTTACTGTGTCCCACTGACCTTCGTATTGACGATGAAACACAGAAATTGCATCGGAATTAAATAGAAAATGCACAATGCCGACTTAAGTACAAGGCGACTGACATATCTTACAGTCTATGTTTTGAACCATTTCTGTGACACTAGTTATAGATTGCGATGCTTCACTTCAGGTTTACTGTGTCCCTTGGACCTTCTTATTGACGATGAAACACAGAAATCCCATCGGATTTATATACAAATGTCACAATGCAGACTTAAGTACAAGAAGACTGACTCTTCTTAGTGTCTATGTTTTGAACCATTCCTGTGACACTAGTTATAGTTTTCGATTTTTCACTTCATGTTCACTGTGTCCCTTGGACATTATTTTTGACGATGAAACACAGAAATTGCATCGGAATTAAATACAAAAGGCGCAATGCCGACTTAAGTACAAGAAGACTGACTCTTCTTACCGTCCATGTTTTGAACCATACCTGAGACACTAGTTATAGTTTCCAATGCTTCACTTCAGGTTTACTGTATCCGTTGGACCTTCTTATTGACGATGAAACACAGAAATTGCATAGGAATTAAATACAAAAGGCACAATGCCGACTTAAGTACAAGAAGACTGGCTCTTCCTACTGTCTTGATTAGAACCATTCCTGTGACAGTAGTTATAGATTCCGATGCTTCACTTCAGGTTTACTGTATCCCTTGGACCTTCTTATTGACGTTGAAACACAGAAAATGCATCGGAATTAAATACAAAAGGCCCACGCCGACTTAAGTACATGAAGACCGACTCTTCCTACTGACTATGATTTGAACCATTCCTGTGACACTAGTTATAGATTCCGATGCTTCACTTGAGGTTTACTGTATCCCTTGGACCTACGTATTGACGATGAAACACAGAAATTGCATTGGAATTAAATACAAAAGGCACAATGCCGACTTAAGTACAAGAAGACTGACTCTTCTTACTGTCTATGTTTTGAACCATTCCTGTGACTCTAGTTATAGATTCCGATGCTTCACTCCAGGTTTAGTGTATCCCTTGGACCTTCTTATTGACGATGAAACACAGAAATTGCATCGGAATTAAATACAAAAGGCACAATGCCGACTTAAGTACAAGAAGACTGACTCTTCTTACTGTCTATACTTTGAACCATTCCTGTGACACTAGTTATAGATTCCGATGCTTCACTTGATGTTTACTGTATTCCTTGGACCTACATATTGACGATGAAACACAGAAATTGCATCGGAATTAAATGCAAAAGGCACAATGCCAACTTAAGTACAAGAAGAATGACTCTTGTTACTGTCTATGTTTTGAATCTCTCCTGTGAGACCAGTAATAGATGTCGATACTTCACCTCAGGTTGACTGTACCCCTTGGAGCTTCGTATTCACGATGGAACACAGAGATTGCATCGGAATCAAACACAAAATGCACCAGCCGACTTAAGTATAATTAGGCTGACACTTCTTACTGTCTATGTTTTGAACCTTTCCTGTGAGACGACATTTAGATTCAGATACTTCACTTCAGGGTTACTGTATCCGTCTGACCTTCTTATTGGTGATGAAACACAGAAATTGCATCGGAATTAAATAGAAAATGCACAATGCCGACTTAAGTACAAGGCACTGACATATCTTACTGTCTATGTTTTGAACCATTCCTGTGACATTAGTTATAGATTCCGATGCTTCACTTCAGGTTAACTGTATCCCTTGGACCTTCTTATTGACAATGAAACACAGAAATTGCATCGGAATTAAATACAAAAGGCACAATGCCGAATAAAGTACAAGAAGACTGACTCTTCTTACTGACTATGCTTTGAACCATTCCTGTGACACTTGTTATAGATTGCGATGCTTCACTTCAGGTTTACTGTGTCCCACTGACCTTCTTATTGACGATGAAACACAGAAATTGCATCGGAATTAAATAGAAAATGCACAATGCCGACTTAAGTACAAGGCGACTGACATATCTTACTGTCTATGTTTTGAACCATTCCTGTGACACTAGTTATAGATTCCGATGCTTCACTTGAGGTTTACTGTATCCCTTAGACCTACGTATTGACGATGAAACACAGAAATTGCATCGGAATTAAATACAAAAGGCACAATGCCGACTTAAGTACAAGAAGACTGACTCTTCTTAGTGTCTATGTTTTGAATCATTCCTGTGACACTAGTTATAGTTTTCGATTTTTCACTTCATGTTCACTGTATCCCTTGGACATTATTATTGACGATGAAACACAGAAATTGCATCGGAATTAAATACAAAAGGCACAATGCCGACTTAAGTACAAGAAGACTGACTCTTCTTACCGTCCATGTTTTGAACCATACCTGAGACACTAGTTATAGTTTCCAATGCTTCACTTCAGGTTTACTGTATCCCTTGGACCTTCTTATTGACGATGAAACACAGAAATTGCATAGGAATTAAATACAAAAGGCACAATGCCGACTTAAGGACAAGAAGACTGACTCTTCTTACTGACTATGATTTGAACCATTCCTGTGACACTAGTTATAGATTCCGATGTTTCACTTCGGGTTTACTGTATCCCTCTGACCTTCTTATTGACGATGAAACACAGAAATTACATCGGAATTCAATTCAAAAGGCACAATGCCGACTTCAGTACAAGAAGACTGACTCTTCTTACTCCCTATGTTTTGAACCATTCCTGTGACACTAGTTATAGATTCCGATGCTTCACTCCAGGTTTACTGTATCCCTTGGACCTTCTTATTGACGATGAAACACAGAAATTGCATCGGAATTAAATAGAAAAGGCACAATGCCGACTTAAGAACAAGAAGACTGACTCTTCCTACTGTCTATGTTTTGAACCATTCCTGTGACACTAGTTATAGATTCCGTTGCTTCACTTCAGGTTAACTGTATCCCTCTGACCTTATTGCCGATGAAACACAGAAATTGCATCGGACTTGAATACAAAAGGCACAATGCCGACTTAAGGACAAGAAGACTGACTCTTGTTGCTGACTATGATTTGAACCATTCCTGTGACACTAGTTATAGATTGCGATGCTTCACTTCAGGTTTACTGTATACTTTGGACCTTCTTATTGACGATGAAACACAGAAATTGCATAGGAATTAAATACAAAAGGCACAATGCCGACTTAAGGACAAGAAGACTGACTCTTCTTACTGACTATGATTTGAACCATTCCTGTGACACTAGTTATAGATTCCGATGTTTCACTTCGGGTTTACTGTATCCCTCTGACCTTCTTATTGACGATGAAACACAGAAAGTGCATCGGAATTCAATTCAAAAGGCACAATGCCGACTTCA
Organism: Schistocerca piceifrons; assembly: GCF_021461385.2. Taxonomy (NCBI): domain Eukaryota; kingdom Metazoa; phylum Arthropoda; class Insecta; order Orthoptera; family Acrididae; genus Schistocerca; species Schistocerca piceifrons. The sequence continues at coordinate 581,017 of NW_025728435.1, forward strand.
GTAAAAGAAGACTGACTCTTCTTAATGTCTATGTTTTGAACCATTCCTGTGACACTAGTTATAGATTGCGATGCTTCACTTCAGGTTTACTGTATACTTTGGACCTTCTTATTGACGATGAAACACACAAATTGCATCGGAATTAAATACAAAAGGCACAATGCCGACTTAAGTACAAGATGACTGACTCTTCTTACTGTCTATATCTTGAACCATTCCTGTGACACTAGTTATAGATTCCGATGCTTCACTTAAGGTTTACTGTATCCCTCTGACCTTCGTATTGCCGGTTAAACACAGAAATTGCATCGGAATTAAATACGAAAGGCACAATGCCAACTTAAGTACAAGAAGACTGACTCTTCTTACTGACTATGTTTTGAACCATTCCTGTGACACTAGTTGTAGATTCCGATGCTCCACTTCAGGTTTACTGTATCCCTCTGACCTTCTTATTGACGATGAAACACAGAAATTGCATCGGAATTAAATAGAAAAGGCACAATGCCGACTAAAGTACAAGAAGACTGACTCTTCTTACTGTGTATGATTTGAACCCTTCCTGTGACACTAGTTGTAGATTCCCATGCTTCACTTCAGGTTTACTGCATCCATTAAACCTTCTTATTGACGATGAAACACAAAAATTACATCGGAATTAAATACAAAAGGCACAATGCCGACTTAAGTACAAGAAGACTGACTCTTCCAACTGTCTGTGTTTTGAACCATTCCTGTGACACTAGTAATAGCTTCCGATGCTTCACTTCAGGTTTACTGTATCCCTCTGACCGTCTTATTGTCGATGAAATACAGAAATTGCATCGGAATTAAATAGGAAAGCCACAACGCCGACTTAAGTACTAGAAGACCGACTCTTCCTAGTGTCTATGTTTTGAACCATTCCTGTTCTACTAGTTATAGATTCCGATGCTTAACTTCAGGTTTACTGTATCCCTCTGACCTTCTTATTCTCGATGAAACACAGAAATTGCATCGGAATTAAATACAAAAGGCACAATGCCGACTTAAGTACAAGAAGACTGACTCTTCCTACTGTCTATGTTTTGAACAATTCCTGTGACACTAGTTTTGGATTCCGATGCTTCACTTCAGGTTTACTGTAACCCTCTGACCTTGTTGTTGATGAAACACAGAAATGGCATCGGAATTAAATACAAAAGGCACAATGCCGTCTTAAGTACCAGAAGACTGACTCTTCTTACTGACTATGTTGTGAACCATTTCTGTGACACTAGTTATAGAGTGCGATGCTTCACTTCAGGTTTACTGTATCCCTTGGGCCTTCTTATTGACGATGAATCACAGAAATTGCATCGGAATTAAATACAAAAGGCACAATGCCGACTTAAGTAAAAGAAGCTGACACTTCTTACTGTCTATATTTTGAACCATTCCTGTGACACTAGTTATAGATTCCGATGATTCACTTCAGGTTTACTGTATCCCTTGACCTTCTTATTGACGATGAAACACAGAAATTTCATCGGAATTTAATAAAAAAGCACAACGCCGACTTAAGTACAAGAAGACTGACTCTTTTTACTGACTATGTTTGAACCATTCCTGTGACACTAGTTTTGGATTCCGATGCTTCACTTCAGGTTTACTGTAACCCTCTGACCTTGTTGTTGATGAAACACAGAAATGGCATCGGAATTAAACACAAAAGGCACAATGCCGACATAAGTACAAGAAGACTGACTATTCTTACTGACTATGATTGAACCATTCCCGTGACTCTGGTTATAGATCCCGATGCTTCACTTCAGGTTTACTGTATCCCACTGACTTTCTTATTGACGATGAAACACAAAAATTGCATCGGAATTAAATACAAACGCCACGATGCCTACTTAAGTACAAGAAGACTGACTCTTCTTACAGGCTATGTTTTGAAACATTCCTGTGACACTAGTTATAGATTCCGATGCTTGACTTCAGTTTTACTGTATCCCTTGGACCTTCTTATTGACGATGAAAAGCAGATATTGCATCGGAAACAAATACAAAAGGCACAATGCCGACTTAAGTACAAGAAGACAGACCCTTCTTATTGTCTATGTTTTGAACCATTCCTGTGACACTAGTTATAGATTCCGATGCTTCACTTCAGGTTTACTGTATCCCTCTGACCTTCTTATTGATGATGAAACACAGAAATTGCATCGGAATGAAATAGATAATGCACAATGCCGACTTAAGTACAAGGCGACTGACATATCTTACTGTCTATGTTTTGAACCATTCCTGTGACATTAGTTATAGATTCCGATGCTTCACTTCAGGTTAACTGTATCCCTTGGACCTTCTTATTGACAATGAAACACAGAAATTGCATCGGAATTAAATACAAAAGGCACAATGCCGAATAAAGTACAAGAAGACTGACTCTTCTTACTGACTATGTTTTGAACCATTCCTGTGACACTTGTTATAGATTGCGATGCTTCACTTCAGGTTTACTGTGTCCCACTGACCTTCTTATTGACGATGAAACACAGAAATCCCATCGGATTTAAATACAAATGTCACAATGCAGACTTAAGTACAAGAAGACTGTCTCTTCTTAGTGTCTATGTTTTGAACCATTCCTGTGACACTAGTTATAGTTTTCGATTTTTCACTTCATGTTCACTGTATCCCTTGGACATTATTATTGACGATGAAACACAGAAATTGCATCGGAATTAAATACAAAAGGCACAATGCCGACTTAAGTACAAGAAGACTGACTCTTCTTACCGTCCATGTTTTGAACCATACCTGAGACACTAGTTATAGTTTCCAATGCTTCACTTCAGGTTTACTGTATCCGTTGGACCTTCTTATTGGCGATTAAACACAGAAATTGCATAGGAATTAAATACAAAAGGCACAATGCCAACTTAAGTACAAGAAGACTGGCTCTTCCTACTGTCTTGATTAGAACCATTCCTGTGACAGTAGTTATAGATTCCGATGCTTCACTTCAGGTTTACTGTATCCCTTGGACCTTCTTATTGACGTTGAAACACAGAAAATGCATCGGAATTAAATACAAAAGGCCAAATGCCGACTTAAGTACATGAAGACCGACTCTTCCTACTGACTATGTTTTGAACCATTTCTGTGACACTAGTTATAGATTCCGATGCTTCATTTGAGGTTTACTGTATCCCTTGGACCTACGTATTGACGATGAAACACAGAAATTGCATTGGAATTAAATACAAAAGGCACAATGCCGACTTAAGTACACGAAGACTGACTCTTCTTACTGTCTATGTTTTGAACCATTCCTGTGACTCTAGTTATAGATTCCGATGCTTCACCCCAGGTTTAGTGTATCCCTTGGACCTTCTTATTGACGATGAAACACAGAAATTGCATCGGAAATAAATACAAAAGGCACAATGCCGACTTAAGTACAAGAAGACTGACTCTTCTTAGTGTCTATGTTTTGAACCATTCCTGTGACACTAGTTATAGTTTTCGATTTTTCACTTCATGTTCACTGTATCCCTTGGACATTATTATTGACGATGAAACACAGAAATTGCATCGGAATTAAATACAAAAGGCACAATGCCGACTTAAGTACAAGAAGACTGACTCTTCTTACCGTCCATGTTTTGAACCATACCTGAGACACTAGCTATAGATTCCGATGTTTCACTTGATGTTTACTGTATTCCTTGGACCTACATATTGACGATGAAACATAGAAATTGCATCGGAATTAAATGCAAAAGGCACAATGCCAACTTAAGTACAAGAAGAATGACTCTTGTTACTGTCTATGTTTTGAATCTCTCCTGTGAGACCAGTTATAGATGTCGATACTTCACCTCAGGTTGACTGTACCCCTTGGAGCTTCGTATTCACGATGAAACACAGAGATTGCATCGGAATCAAACACAAAAGGCACAAGCCGACTTAAGTACAATAAGGCTGACACTTCTTACTGTCTATGTTTTGAACCTTTCCTGTGAGACGACATTTAGATTCGGATACTTCACTTCAGGTTTACTGTATCCCTCTGACCTTCTTATTGATGATGAAACACAGAAATTGCATCGGAATTAAATAGAAAATGCACAATGCCGACTTAAGTACAAGGCACTGACATATCTTACTGTCTATGTTTTGAACCATTCCTGTGACATTAGTTATAGATTCCGATGCTTCACTTCAGGTTAACTGTATCCCTTGGACCTTCTTATTGACAATGAAACACAGAAATTGTATCGGAATTAAATACAAAAGGCACAATGCCGAATAAAGTACTAGAAGACTGACTCTTCTTACTGACTATGTTTTGAACCATTCCTGTGACACTTGTTATAGATTGCGATGCTTCACTTCAGGTTTACTGTGTCCCACTGACCTTCTTATTGACGATGAAACACAGAAATTGCATCGGAATTAAATAGAAAATGCACAATGCCGACTTAAGTACAAGGCGACTGACATATCTTACTGTCTATGTTTTGAACCATTCCTGTGACACTAGTTATAGATTCCGATGCTTCACTTGAGGTTTACTGTATCCCTTGGACCTACGTATTGACGATGAAACACAGAAATTGCATCGGAATTAAATACAAAAGGCACAATGCCGACTTAAGTACAAGAAGACTGACTCTTCTTAGTGTCTATGTTTTGAACCATTCCTGTGACACTAGTTATAGTTTTCGATTTTTCACTTCATGTTCACTGTATCCCTTGGACATTATTATTGACGATGAAACACAGAAATTGCATCGGAATTAAATACAAAAGGCACAATGCCGACTTAAGTACAAGAAGACTGACTCTTCTTACCGTCCATGTTTTGAACCATACCTGAGACACTAGCTATAGATTCCGATGTTTCACTTCGGGTTTACTGTATCCCTCTGACCTTCTTATTGACGATGAAACACAGAAATTGCATCGGAATTCAATTCAAAAGGCACAATGCCGACTTCAGTACAAGAAGACTGACTCTTCTTACTGTCTATGATTTGAACCATTCCTGTGACACTAGTTATAGATTCCGATGCTTCACTTCAGGTTTACTGTATCCCTTGGACCTTCTTATTGACGATGAAACACAGAAATTGCGTCGGAATTAAATACAAAAAGCACAATGCCGACTTAAGGACAGGAGGACATACTGTTCTTACTGTGACACTAGTTATAGATTCCGATGCTTCACTTCAGGTTTATTGTATCTCTCTGACCTTTATATTGCCGATGAACTACAGAAATTGCATCGGAATTATATAGAAAAGGCACAATGCCGACTTAAGTACAAGAAGACTGACTCTTCTTACTCCCTATGTTTTGAACCATTCCTGTGACACTAGTTATAGATTCCGATGCTTCACTCCAGGTTTACTGTATCCCTTGGACCTTCTTATTGACGATGAAACACAGAAATTGCATCGGAATTAAATAGAAAAGGCACAATGCCGACTTAAGTACAAGAAGACTGACTCTTCCTACTGTCTATGTTTTGAACCATTCCTGTGACACTAGTTTTGGATTCCGATGCTTCACTTCAGGTTTACTGTATCCCTCTGACCTTCTTATTGTTGATGAAACACAGAAATGGCATCGGAATTAAATACAAAAGGCACAATGCCGACTTAAGTACAAGAAGACTGACTCTTCCTACTGTCTATGTTTTGAACCATTCCTGTGACACTAGTTATAGATTCCGTTGCTTCACTTCAGGTTAACTGTATGCCTCTGACCTTATTGCCGATGAAACACAGAAATTGCATCGGAATTAAATACAAAAGGCACAATGCCGACTTAAGGACAAGAAGACTGACTCTTGTTGCTGACTATGATTTGAACCATTCCTGTGACACTAGTTATAGATTGCGATGCTTCACTTCAGGTTTACTGTATCCCTCTGACCTTCTTATTGACGATGAAACACAGAAATTGCATCGGAATTAAATAGAAAAGGCACAATGCCGACTGAAGTACAAGAAGACTGACTCTTCTTACTGTCTATGATTTGAACCATTCCTGTGACACTAGTTGTAGATTCCGATGCTTCACTTCAGGTTTACTGCATCTCTTAAACCTTCTTATTGACGATGAAACACAGAAATTACATCGGAATTAAATACAAAAGGCACAATGCCGACTTAGGTACAAGAAGACTGACTCTTCCAACTGTCTGTGTTTTGAACCATTCCTGTGACACTAGTAATAGCTTCCGATGCTTCACTTAAGGTTTACTGTATCCCTCTGGCCGTCTTATTGTCGATGAAATACAGAAATTGCATCCAAATTAAATAGGAAAGCCACAACGCCGACTTAAGTACTAGAAGACCGTCTCATCCTACTGTCTATGTTTTGAACCATTCCTGTTCTACTAGTTATAGATTCCGATGCTTCACTTCAGGTTTACTGTATCCCTCTGACCTTCTTATTGATGATGAAACACAGAAATTGAATCGGAATTAAATAGAAAATGCACAATGCCGGCTTAAGTACAAGGCGACTGACATATCTTACTGTCAATGTTTTGAACCACTCCTGTGACATTAGTTATAGATTCCGATGCTTCACTTCAGGTTAACTGTATCCCTTGGACCTTCTTATTGACAATGAAACACAGAAATTGCATCGGAATTAAATACAAAAGGCACAATGCCGAATAAAGTACAAGAAGACTGACTCTTCTTACTGACTATGTTTTGAACCATTCCTGTGACACTTGTTATAGATTGCGATGCTTCACTTCAGGTTTACTGTGTCCCACTGACCTTCTTATTGACGATGAAACACAGAAATTGCATCGGAATTAAATAGAAAATGCACAATGTCGACTTAAGTACAAGGAGACTGACATATCTTACTGTCTATGTTTTGATCCATTTCTGTGACACTTGTTATAGATTGCGATGCTTCACTTCAGGTTTACTGTGTCCGTTGGACCTTCTTATTGACGATGAAACACAGAAATCCCATCGGATTTAAATACAAATGTCACAATGCAGACTTAAGTACAAGAAGACTGACTCTTCTTAGTGTCTATGTTTTGAACCATTCCTGTGACACTAGTTATAGTTTTCGATTTTTCACTTCATGTTCACTGTATCCCTTGGACATTATTATTGACGATGAAACACAGAAATTGCATCGGAATTAAATACAAAAGGCACAATGCCGACTTAAGTACAAGAAGACTGACTCTTCTTACCGTCCATGTTTTGAACCATACCTGAGACACTAGTTATAGTTTCCAATGCTTCACTTCAGGTTTTCTGTATCCCTTGGACCTTCTTATTGACGATGAAACACAGAAATTGCATAGGAATTAAATACAAAAGGCACAATGCCGACTTAAGTACAAGAAGACTGGCTCTTCCTACTGTCTTGGTTAGAACCATTCCTGTGACAGTAGTTATAGATTCCGATGCTTCACTTCAGGTTTACTGTATCCCTTGGACCTTCTTATTGACGTTGAAACACAGAAAATGCATCGGAATTAAATACAAAAGGCCCAATGCCGACTTAAGTACATGAAGACCGACTCTTCCTACTGACTATGTTTTGAACCATTTCTGTGACACTAGTTATAGATTCCGATGCTTCACTTGAGGTTTACTGTATCCCTTGGACCTACGTATTGACGATGAAACACAGAAATTGCATTGGAATTAAATACAAAAGGCACAATGCCGACTTAAGCACAAGAAGACTGACTCTTCTTACTGTCTATGTTTTGTACCATTCCTGTGACTCTAGTTATAGATTCCGATGCTTCACTCCAGGTTTAGTGTATCCCTTGGACCTTCTTATTGACGATGAAACACAGAAATTGCATCGGAAATAAATACAAAAGGCACAATGCCGACTTAAGTACAAGAAGACTGACTCTTCTTACTGTCTATACTTTGAACCATTCCTGTGACACTAGTTATAGATTCCGATGCTTCACTTGATGTTTACTGTATTCCTTGGACCTACATATTGACGATGAAACACAGAAATTGCATCGGAATTAAATGCAAAAGGCACAATGCCAACTTAAGTACAAGAAGAATGACTCTTGTTACTGTCTATGTTCTGAATCTCTCCTGTGAGACCAGTAATAGATGTCGATACTTCACCTCAGGTTGACTGTACCCCTTGGAGCTTCGTATTCACGATGAAACACAGAGATTGCATCGGAATCAAACACAAAAGGCACAAGCCGACTTAAGTACAATAAGGCTGACACTTCTTACTGTCTATGTTTTGAACCTTTCCTGTGAGACGACTTTTAGATTCGGATACTTCACTTCAGGTTTACTGTATCCCTCTGACCTTCTTATTGATGATGAAACACAGAAATTGCATCGGAATTAAATAGAAAATGCACAATGCCGACTTAAGTACAAGGCACTGACATATCTTACTGTCTATGTTTTGAACCATTCCTGTGACATTAGTTATAGATTCCGATGCTTCACTTCAGGTTTACTGTATCCCTTGGACCTACGTATTGACGATGAAACACAGAAATTGCATCGGAATTAAATACAAAAGGCACAATGCCGACTTAAGTACAAGAAGACTGACTCTTCTTACCGTCCATGTTTTGAACCATACCTGAGACACTAGTTATAGTTTCCAATGCTTCACTTCAGGTTTACTGTATCCCTTGGACCTTCTTATTGGCGATGAAACACAGAAATTGCATAGGAATTAAATACAAAAGGCACAATGCCGACTTAAGGACAAGAAGACTGACTCTTCTTACTGACTATGATTTGAACCATTCCTGTGACACTAGTTATAGATTCCGATGTTTCACTTCGGGTTTACTGTATCCCTCTGACCTTCTTATTGACGATGAAACACAGAAATTGCATCGGAATTCAATTCAGAAGGCACAATGCCGACTTCAGTACAAGAAGACTGACTCTTCTTACTGTCTATGATTTGAACCATTCCTGTGACACTAGTTATAGATTCCGATGCTTCACTTCAGGTTTACTGTATCCCTTGGACGTTCTTATTGACGATGAAACACAGAAATTGCGTTGGAATTAAATACAAAAGGCACAATGCCGACTTAAGGACAGGAAGACATACTGTTCTTACTGTGACACTAGTTATAGATTCCGATGCTTCACTTCAGGTTTATTGTATCCCTCTGACCTTTATATTGCCGATGAACTACAGAAATTGCATCAGAATTATATAGAAAAGGCACAATGCCGACTTAAGTACAAGAAGACTGACTCTTCTTACTCCCTATGTTTTGAACCATTCCTGTGACACTAGTTATAGATTCCGATGCTTCACTCCAGGTTTACTGTATCCCTTGGACCTTCTTATTGACGATGAAACACAGAAATTGCATCGGAATTAAATAGAAAAGGCACAATGCCGACTTAAGTACAAGAAGACTGACTCTTCCTACTGTCTATGTTTTGAACCATTCCTGTGACACTAGTTTTGGATTCCGATGCTTCACTTCAGGTTTACTGTATCCCTCTGACCTTCTTATTGTTGATGAAACACAGAAATGGCATCGGAATTAAATACAAAAGGCACAGTGCCGGCTTAAGTACAAGAAGACTGACTCTTCCTACTGTCTATGTTTTGAACCATTCCTGTGACACTAGTTATAGATTCCGTTGCTTCACTTCAGGTTAACTGTATGCCTCTGACCTTATTGCCGATGAAACACAGAAATTGCATCGGAATTAAATACAAAAGGCACAATGCCGACTTAAGGACAAGAAGACTGACTCTTGTTGCTAACTATGATTTGAACCATTCCTGTGACACTAGTTATAGATTGCGATGCTTCACTTCAGGTTTACTGTATCCCTCCGACCTTCTTATTGACGATGAAACACAGAAATTGCATCGGAATTAAATAGAAAAGGCACAATGCCGACTAAAGTACAAGAAGACTGACTCTTCTTACTGTCTATGATTTGAACCATTCCTGTGACACTAGTTGTAGATTCCGATGCTTCACTTCAGGTTTACTGCATCCCTTAAACCTTCTTATTGACGATGAAACACAGAAATTACATCGGAATGAAATACAAAAGGCACAATGCCGACTTAGGTACAAGAAGACTGACTCTTCCAACTGTCTGTGTTTTGAACCATTCCTGTGACACTAGTAATAGCTTCCGATGCTTCACTTCAGGTTTACTGTATCCCTCTGACCGTCTTATTGTCGATGAAATACAGAAATTGCATCGGAATTAAATAGGAAAGCCACAACGCCGACTTAAGTACTAGAAGACCGACTCTTCCTACTGTCTATGTTTTGAACCATTCCTGTTCTACTAGTTATAGATTCCATTGCTTAACTTCAAGTTTACTGTATCCCTCTGACCTTCTTAGTGACGATGAAACACAGAAATTGCATCGGAATTAAATACAAAAGGCACGATGCCGGATTAAGTACAAGAAGACTGACTCTTCTTACTGTCTACATTTGAACCCTTCCTGTGACACTAGTTATAGACTCCGATGCATCACTCCAGGCTTACTGTATCCCTTGGACCTTCTTATTGACGATGAAACACAGAAATTGCATTAGAATTAAATACAAAAGGCACAATGCTGACTTAAGTAAAAGAAGTCTGACTCTTCTTGCTGTCTACGATTTGAACCATTCCTGTGACCCTAGTTATAGATTCCGATGCTTCACTCCAGGTTTACTGTATCCCTCTAACCTTTTTATTGACGATGAAACACAGAAATTGCATCAGAATTAAATTGAAAATGCACAATGATGACTTAAGTACAATAAGACTGACTCTTCTTACTGACTACGTTTTGAACCATTCCTGTGACACTAGTTATAATTTCCGATGCTTCACTTCAGGTTTAATGTATCCTTTGGACCTTCTTATTGACGATGAAACACAGAAATTGCATCGGAATTAAATACAAAAGGCACAATGCAGAATTACGTACAAGACGACTGACTCTTATTACGGTCTATGCTTTGAATCATTCCTGTGACACTAGTTATAGATTCCGATGCTTCACTCCAGGTTTACTGTATCCGTTGGACCTTCTTATTGACGATGAAACGCAGAAATTGCATCGGAATAAAATACAAAAAAGCACAATGCCGACTACAGTACAAGAAGACTGACTCTTCTTACAGTCTATGTTTTGAACCATTACTGTGACACTAGTTATATATTCCGGTGCTTCACTCCAGGTTTACTGTTTCCCTTGGACATTCTTATTGACGATGAAGCACAGGAATTGCATCAGAATGAAATAGAAAAGGCACAATGCCGACTTGAATACAAGAAGACTGACGCTTCTTACCAACTCTGTTTTGAACCACTCCTTTGACACTACTTAAAGATTCCAATGCTTCACTTCAGGTTTACTGTATCCCCTGGACGTTCTTATTGACGATGAAATACAGATATTGCATCGGAATTAAATAGAAAAAGAACAATGCCTAATTAATTGCAAGAAGACTGACTCTTCTTACTGTTTATGTTTTGAACCATTCCTGTCACACTAGTTATAGATTCCGATGCTTCACTACAGGTTTACTGTATCCCTTGGACCTTCTTATAGACGATGCAACACAGACATTGCATCAGAATTAAATAGAAAAGGCACAATGCCGACTTAAGTACAAGAAGACTAACGCTTCTTACTGACTATGGTTAGAACCATTCCTCTGACACTAGTTATAGATTCCGATGCATCACTTCAGGTTTACTGTATCCCTTGGACCTTCTCATTGACGATGAAACACAGATATTGCATCGGAAGTAAATAGAAAAGGAACATTGCTGACTTAAGTACAAGAAGACTGACACTTCTTACTGTCTATGTTTTGAACCATTCCTGTGACACTAGTTATAGATTTCGATGCTCACTTCAAGTTTACTGTATCCCTCTGAGCTTCATATTGACGATGAAACACAGAAATTGCACCAAATTTAAATACAAAATGCACAATGCCGACTCATGTACAAGAAGACTGATCTTCCCACTGTCTATGATTTGACCATTCCTGTGACACTAGTTATAGATTTCGATGCTTCACGTCAGGTTTACGGTATCCCTCTGACCTCCTTATTGATGATGAAACACATAAATTGCATCGGAATTAAATAGAAAATGCACAATGCCGACTTAAGTACAAGGCGACTGACATATCTTACTGTCTATGTTTTGAACCATTCCTGTGACATTAGTTATAGATTCCGATGCTTCACTTCAGGTTTACTGTATCCCTTGGACCTTCATATTGACGATGAAAAACAGAAATAGCATCGGAATTAAATACAAAATGCACAATGCCGACTTAAGTACAAGAAGACTGACTCTTCCTACTGTCGATGTTTTGAACCATTCCTGTGACACTAGTGATAAATTCCGATGCTTCACTTGAGGTGTACTGTATCTTTTGGACCTTCTTATTGACGATGAAACACAGAAATTGCAACGGAATTAAATATAAAAGGCCCAATGCCGACTTAAGCACATAAAGACCGTCTCTTCCTACTGACAAATTTTTGAACCATTCCTGTGACACTGGTTATAGATTGTTCCGATGCTTCACTTCAGGTTTACTGTATCCCTTGGGCCTTCTTATTGACGATGAATCACAGAAATTGCATCGGAATTAAATACAAACGCCACGATGCCTACTTAAGTACAAGAAGACTGACTCTTCTTACAGGCTATGTTTTGAAACATTCCTGTGACACTAGTTATAGATTCCGATGCTTGACTTCAGTTTTACTGTATCCCTTGGACCTTCTTATTGACGATGAAAAGCAGATATTGCATCGGAAACAAATACAAAAGGCACAATGCCGACTTAAGTACAAGAAGACTGACCCTTCTTATTGTCTATGTTTTGAACCATTCCTGTGACACTAGTTATAGATTCCGATGCTTCACTTCAGGTTTACTGTATCCCTCTGACCTTCTTATTGATGATGAAACACAGAAATTGCATCGGAATGAAATAGATAATGCACAATGCCGCCTTAAGTACAAGGCGACTGACATATCTTACTGTCTATGTTTTGAACCATTCCTGTGACATTAGTTATAGATTCCGATGCTTCACTTCAGGTTAACTGTATCCCTTGGACCTTCTTATTGACAATGAAACACAGAAATTGCATCGGAATTAAATACAAAAGGCACAATGCCGAATAAAGTACAAGAAGACTGACTCTTCTTACTGACTATGTTTTGAACCATTCCTGTGACACTTGTTATAGATTGCGATGCTTCACTTCAGGTTTACTGTGTCCCACTGACCTTCTTATTGACGATGAAACACAGAAATTGCATCGGAATTATATAGAAAATGCACAAGGTCGACTTAAGTACAAGGCGACTGACATATCTTACTGTCTATGATTTGATCCATTTCTGTGACACTAGTTATAGATTGCGATGCTTCACTTCAGGTTTACTGTGTCCCTTGGACCTTCTTATTGACGATGAAACACAGAAATCCCATCGGATTTAAATACAAATGTCACAATGCAGACTTAAGTACAAGAAGACTGACTCTTCTTAGTGTCTATGTTTTGAACCATTCCTGTGACACTAGTTATAGTTTTCGATTTTTCACTTCATGTTCACTGTATCCCTTGGACATTATTATTGACGATGAAACACAGAAATTGCATCGGAATTAAATACAAAAGGCACAATGCCGACTTAAGTACAAGAAGACTGACTCTTCTTACCGTCCATGTTTTGAACCATACCTGAGACACTAGTTATAGTTTCCAATGCTTCACTTCAGGTTTACTGTATCCGTTGGACCTTCTTATTGGCGATTAAACACAGAAATTGCATAGGAATTAAATACAAAAGGCACAATGCCAACTTAAGTACAAGAAGACTGGCTCTTCCTACTGTCTTGATTAGAACCATTCCTGTGACAGTAGTTATAGATTCCGATGCTTCACTTCAGGTTTACTGTATCCCTTGGACCTTCTTATTGACGTTGAAACACAGAAAATGCATCGGAATTAAATACAAAAGGCCAAATGCCGACTTAAGTACATGAAGACCGACTCTTCCTACTGACTATGTTTTGAACCATTTCTGTGACACTAGTTATAGATTCCGATGCTTCATTTGAGGTTTACTGTATCCCTTGGACCTACGTATTGACGATGAAACACAGAAATTGCATTGGAATTAAATACAAAAGGCACAATGCCGACTTAAGTACACGAAGACTGACTCTTCTTACTGTCTATGTTTTGAACCATTCCTGTGACTCTAGTTATAGATTCCGATGCTTCACCCCAGGTTTAGTGTATCCCTTGGACCTTCTTATTGACGATGAAACACAGAAATTGCATCGGAAATAAATACAAAAGGCACAATGCCGACTTAAGTACAAGAAGACTGACTCTTCTTACTGTCTATACTTTGAACCATTCCTGTGACACTAGTTATAGATTCCGATGCTTCACTTGATGTTTACTGTATTCCTTGGACCTACATATTGACGATGAAACATAGAAATTGCATCGGAATTAAATGCAAAAGGCACATTGCCAACTTAAGTACAAGAAGAATGACTCTTGTTACTGTCTATGTTTTGAATCTCTCCTGTGAGACCAGTAATAGATGTCGATACTTCACCTCAGGTTGACTGTACCCCTTGGAGCTTCGTATTCACGATGAAACACAGAGATTGCATCGGAATCAAACACAAAAGGCACAAGCCGACTTAAGTACAATAAGGCTGACACTTCTTACTGTCTATGTTTTGAACCTTTCCTGTGAGACGACATTTAGATTCGGATACTTCACTTCAGGTTTACTGTATCCCTCTGACCTTCTTATTGATGATGAAACACAGAAATTGCATCGGAATTAAATAGAAAATGCACAATGCCGACTTAAGTACAAGGCACTGACATATCTTACTGTCTATGTTTTGAACCATTCCTGTGACATTAGTTATAGATTCCGATGCTTCACTTCAGGTTAACTGTATCCCTTGGACCTTCTTATTGACAATGAAACACAGAAATTGTATCGGAATTAAATACAAAAGGCACAATGCCGAATAAAGTACTAGAAGACTGACTCTTCTTACTGACTATGTCTTGAACCATTCCTGTGACACTTGTTATAGATTGCGATGCTTCACTTCAGGTTTACTGTGTCCCACTGACCTTCTTATTGACGATGAAACACAGAAATTGCATCGGAATTAAATAGAAAATGCACAATGCCGACTTAAGTACAAGAAGACTGACTCTTCTTACCGTCCATGTTTTGAACCATACCTGAGACACTAGCTATAGATTCCGATGTTTCACTTCGGGTTTACTGTATCCCTCTGACCTTCTTATTGACGATGAAACACAGAAATTGCATCGGAATTCAATTCAAAAGGCACAATGCCGACTTCAGTACAAGAAGACTGACTCTTCTTACTGTCTATGATTTGAACCATTCCTGTGACACTAGTTATAGATTCCGATGCTTCACTTCAGGTTTACTGTATCCCTTGGACCTTCTTATTGACGATGAAACACAGAAATTGCGTCGGAATTAAATACAAAAGGCACAATGCCGACTTAAGGACAGGAGGACATACTGTTCTTACTGTGACACTAGTTATAGATTCCGATGCTTCACTTCAGGTTTATTGTATCCCTCTGACCTTTATATTGCCGATGAACTACAGAAATTGCATCGGAATTATATAGAAAAGGCACAATGCCGACTTAAGTACAAGAAGACTGACTCTTCTTACTCCCTATGTTTTGAACCATTCCTGTGACACTAGTTATAGATTCCGATGCTTCACTCCAGGTTTACTGTATCCCTTGGACCTTCTTATTGCCGATGAAACACAGAAATTGCATCGGAATTAAATAGAAAAGGCACAATGCCGACTTAAGTACAAGAAGACTAACTCTTCCTACTGTCTATGTTTTGAACCATTCCTGTGACACTAGTTTTGGATTCCGATGCTTCACTTCAGGTTTACTGTATTCCTCTGACCTTCTTATTGTTGATGAAACACAGAAATGGCATCGGAATTAAATACAAAAGGCACAATGCCGACTTAAGTACAAGAAGACTGACTCTTCCTACTGTCTATGTTTTGAACCATTCCTGTGACACTAGTTATAGATTCCGTTGCTTCACTTCAGGTTAACTGTATGCCTCTGACCTTATTGCCGATGAAACACAGAAATTGCATCGGAATTAAATACAAAAGGCACAATGCCGACTTAAGGACAAGAAGACTGACTCTTGTTGCTGACTATGATTTGAACCATTCCTGTGACACTAGTTATAGATTGCGATGCTTCACTTCAGGTTTACTGTATCCCTCTGACCTTCTTATTGACGATGAAACACAGAAATTGCATCGGAATTAAATAGAAAAGGCACAATGCCGACTGAAGTACAAGAAGACTGACTCTTCTTACTGTCTATGATTTGAACCATTCCTGTGACACTAGTTGTAGATTCCGATGCTTCACTTCAGGTTTACTGCATCTCTTAAACCTTCTTATTGACGATGAAACACAGAAATTACATCGGAATTAAATACAAAAGGCACAATGCCGACTTAGGTACAAGAAGACTGACTCTTCCAACTGTCTGTGTTTTGAACCATTCCTGTGACACTAGTAATAGCTTCCGATGCTTCACTTAAGGTTTACTGTATCCCTCTGACCGTCTTATTGTCGATGAAATACAGAAATTGCATCCAAATTAAATAGGAAAGCCACAACGCCGACTTGAGTACTAGAAGACCGTCTCATCCTACTGTCTATGTTTTGAACCATTCCTGTTCTACTAGTTATAGATTCCGATGCTTCACTTCAGGTTTACTGTATCCCTCTGACCTTCTTATTGATGATGAAACACAGAAATTGAATCGGAATTAAATAGAAAATGCACAATGCCGGCTTAAGTACAAGGCGACTGACATATCTTACTGTCAATGTTTTGAACCACTCCTGTGACATTAGTTATAGATTCCGATGCTTCACTTCAGGTTAACTGTATCCCTTGGACCTTCTTATTGACAATGAAACACAGAAATTGCATCGGAATTAAATACAAAAGGCACAATGCCGAATAAAGTACAAGAAGACTGACTCTTCTTACTGACTATGTTTTGAACCATTCCTGTGACACTTGTTATAGATTGCGATGCTTCACTTCAGGTTTACTGTGTCCCACTGACCTTCTTATTGACGATGAAACACAGAAATTGCATCGGAATTAAATAGAAAATGCACAATGTCGACTTAAGTACAAGGAGACTGACATATCTTACTGTCTATGTTTTGATCCATTTCCGTGACACTTGTTATAGATTGCGATGCTTCACTTCAGGTTTACTGTGTCCGTTGGACCTTCTTATTGACGATGAAACACAGAAATCCCATCGGATTTAAATACAAATGTCACAATGCAGACTTAAGTACAAGAAGACTGACTCTTCTTAGTGTCTATGTTTTGAACCATTCCTGTGACACTAGTTATAGTTTTCGATTTTTCACTTCATGTTCACTGTATCCCTTGGACATTATTATTGACGATGAAACACAGAAATTGCATCGGAATTAAATACAAAAGGCACAATGCCGACTTAAGTACAAGAAGACTGACTCTTCTTACCGTCCATGTTTTGAACCATACCTGAGACACTAGTTATAGTTTCCAATGCTTCACTTCAGGTTTTCTGTATCCCTTGGACCTTCTTATTGACGATGAAACACAGAAATTGCATAGGAATTAAATACAAAAGGCACAATGCCGACTTAAGTACAAGAAGACTGGCTCTTCCTACTGTCTTGGTTAGAACCATTCCTGTGACAGTAGTTATAGATTCCGATGCTTCACTTCAGGTTTACTGTATCCCTTGGACCTTCTTATTGACGTTGAAACACAGAAAATGCATCGGAATTAAATACAAAAGGCCCAATGCCGACTTAAGTACATGAAGACCGACTCTTCCTACTGACTATGTTTTGAACCATTTCTGTGACACTAGTTATAGATTCCGATGCTTCACTTGAGGTTTACTGTATCCCTTGGACCTACGTATTGACGATGAAACACAGAAATTGCATTGGAATTAAATACAAAAGGCACAATGCCGACTTAAGCACAAGAAGACTGACTCTTCTTACTGTCTATGTTTTGTACCATTCCTGTGACTCTAGTTATAGATTCCGATGCTTCACTCCAGGTTTAGTGTTCCCCTTGGACCTTCTTATTGACGATGAAACACAGAAATTGCATCGGAAATAAATACAAAAGGCACAATGCCGACTTAAGTACAAGAAGACTGACTCTTCTTACTGTCTATACTTTGAACCATTCCTGTGACACTAGTTATAGATTCCGATGCTTCACTTGATGTTTACTGTATTCCTTGGACCTACATATTGACGATGAAACACAGAAATTGCATCGGAATTAAATGCAAAAGGCACAATGCCAACTTAAGTACAAGAAGAATGACTCTTGTTACTGTCTATGTTCTGAATCTCTCCTGTGAGACCAGTAATAGATGTCGATACTTCACCTCAGGTTGACTGTACCCCTTGGAGCTTCGTATTCACGATGAAACACAGAGATTGCATCGGAATCAAACACAAAAGGCACAAGCCGACTTAAGTACAATAAGGCTGACACTTCTTACTGTCTATGTTTTGAACCTTTCCTGTGAGACGACTTTTAGATTCGGATACTTCACTTCAGGTTTACTGTATCCCTCTGACCTTCTTATTGATGATGAAACACAGAAATTGCATCGGAATTAAATAGAAAATGCACAATGCCGACTTAAGTACAAGGCACTGACATATCTTATTGTCTATGTTTTGAACCATTCCTGTGTTATTAGTTATAGATTCCGATGCTTCACTTCAGGTTAACTGTATCCCTTGGACCTTCTTATTGACAATGAAACACAGAAATTGTATCGGAATTAAATACAAAAGGCACAATTCCGAATAAAGTACAAGAAGACTGACTCTTCTTACTGACTATGTTTTGAACCATTCCTGTGACACTTGTTATAGATTGCGATGCTTCACTTCAGGTTTACTGTGTCCCACTGACCTTCTTATTGACGATGAAACACAGAAATTGCATCGGAATTAAATAGAAAATGCACAATGCCGACTTAAGTACAAGGCGACTGACATATCTTACTGTCTATGTTTTGAACCATTCCTGTGACACTAGTTATAGATTCCGATGCTTCACTTCAGGTTTACTGTATCCCTTGGACCTACGTATTGACGATGAAACACAGAAATTGCATCGGAATTAAATACAAAAGGCACAATGCCGACTTAAGTACAAGAAGACTGACTCTTCTTACCGTCCATGTTTTGAACCATACCTGAGACACTAGTTATAGTTTCCAATGCTTCACTTCAGGTTTACTGTATCCCTTGGACCTTCTTATTGGCGATGAAACACAGAAATTGCATAGGAATTAAATACAAAAGGCACAATGCCGACTTAAGGACAAGAAGACTGACTCTTCTTACTGACTATGATTTGAACCATTCCTGTGACACTAGTTATAGATTCCGATGTTTCACTTCGGGTTTACTGTATCCCTCTGACCTTCTTATTGACGATGAAACACAGAAATTGCATCGGAATTCAATTCAGAAGGCACAATGCCGACTTCAGTACAAGAAGACTGACTCTTCTTACTGTCTATGATTTGAACCATTCCTGTGACACTAGTTATAGATTCCGATGCTTCACTTCAGGTTTACTGTATCCCTTGGACGTTCTTATTGACGATGAAACACAGAAATTGCGTTGGAATTAAATACAAAAGGCACAATGCCGACTTAAGGACAGGAAGACATACTGTTCTTACTGTGACACTAGTTATAGATTCCGATGCTTCACTTCAGGTTTATTGTATCCCTCTGACCTTTATATTGCCGATGAACTACAGAAATTGCATCGGAATTATATAGAAAAGGCACAATGCCGACTTAAGTACAAGAAGACTGACTCTTCTTACTCCCTATGTTTTGAACCATTCCTGTGACACTAGTTATAGATTCCGATGCTTCACTCCAGGTTTACTGTATCCCTTGGACCTTCTTATTGACGATGAAACACAGAAATTGCATCGGAATTAAATAGAAAAGGCACAATGCCGACTTAAGTACAAGAAGACTGACTCTTCCTACTGTCTATGTTTTGAACCATTCCTGTGACACTAGTTTTGGATTCCGATGCTTCACTTCAGGTTTACTGTATCCCTCTGACCTTCTTATTGTTGATGAAACACAGAAATGGCATCGGAATTAAATACAAAAGGCACAGTGCCGGCTTAAGTACAAGAAGACTGACTCTTCCTACTGTCTATGTTTTGAACCATTCCTGTGACACTAGTTATAGATTCCGTTGCTTCACTTCAGGTTAACTGTATGCCTCTGACCTTATTGCCGATGAAACACAGAAATTGCATCGGAATTAAATACAAAAGGCACAATGCCGACTTAAGGACAAGAAGACTGACTCTTGTTGCTAACTATGATTTGAACCATTCCTGTGACACTAGTTATAGATTGCGATGCTTCACTTCAGGTTTACTGTATCCCTCTGACCTTCTTATTGACGATGAAACACAGAAATTGCATCGGAATTAAATAGAAAAGGCACAATGCCGACTAAAGTACAAGAAGACTGACTCTTCTTACTGTCTATGATTTGAACCATTCCTGTGACACTAGTTGTAGATTCCGATGCTTCACTTCAGGTTTACTGCATCCCTTAAACCTTCTTATTGACGATGAAACACAGAAATTACATCGGAATGAAATACAAAAGGCACAATGCCGACTTAGGTACAAGAAGACTGACTCTTCCAACTGTCTGTGTTTTGAACCATTCCTGTGACACTAGTAATAGCTTCCGATGCTTCACTTCAGGTTTACTGTATCCCTCTGACCGTCTTATTGTCGATGAAATACAGAAATTGCATCGGAATTAAATAGGAAAGCCACAACGCCGACTTAAGTACTAGAAGACCGACTCTTCCTACTGTCTATGTTTTGAACCATTCCTGTTCTACTAGTTATAGATTCCATTGCTTAACTTCAAGTTTACTGTATCCCTCTGACCTTCTTAGTGACGATGAAACACAGAAATTGCATCGGAATTAAATACAAAAGGCACGATGCCGGATTAAGTACAAGAAGACTGACTCTTCTTACTGTCTACATTTGAACCCTTCCTGTGACACTAGTTATAGACTCCGATGCATCACTCCAGGCTTACTGTATCCTTTGGACCTTCTTATTGACGATGAAACACAGAAATTGCATTAGAATTAAATACAAAAGGCACAATGCTGACTTAAGTAAAAGAAGTCTGACTCTTCTTACTGTCTACGATTTGAACCATTCCTGTGACCCTAGTTATAGATTCCGATGCTTCACTCCAGGTTTACTGTATCCGTCTAACCTTTTTATTGACGATGAAACACAGAAATTGCATCAGAATTAAATTGAAAATGCACAATGATGACTTAAGTACAAGAAGACTGACTCTTCTTACTGACTATGTTTTGAACCATTCCTGTGACACTAGTTATAATTTCCGATGCTTCACTTCAGGTTTAATGTATCCTTTGGACCTTCTTATTGACGATGAAACACAGAAATTGCATCGGAATTAAATACAAAAGGCACAATGCAGAATTACGTACAAGACGACTGACTCTTATTACGGTCTATGCTTTGAATCATTCCTGTGACACTAGTTATAGATTCCGATGCTTCACTCCAGGTTTACTGTATCCGTTGGACCTTCTTATTGACGATGAAACGCAGAAAGTGCATCGGAATAAAATACAAAAAAGCACAATGCCGACTACAGTACAAGAAGACTGACTCTTCTTACAGTCTATGTTTTGAACCATTACTGTGACACTAGTTATATATTCCGGTGCTTCACTCCAGGTTTACTGTTTCCCTTGGACATTCTTATTGACGATGAAGCACAGGAATTGCATCAGAATGAAATAGAAAAGGCACAATGCCGACTTGAATACAAGAAGACTGACGCTTCTTACCAACTCTGTTTTGAACCACTCCTTTGACACTACTTAAAGATTCCAATGCTTCACTTCAGGTTTACTGTATCCCCTGGACGTTCTTATTGACGATGAAATACAGATATTGCATCGGAATTAAATAGAAAAAGAACAATGCCTAATTAATTGCAAGAAGACTGACTCTTCTTACTGTTTATGTTTTGAACCATTCCTGTCACACTAGTTATAGATTCCGATGCTTCACTACAGGTTTACTGTATCCCTTGGACCTTCTTATAGACGATGCAACACAGACATTGCATCAGAATTAAATAGAAAAGGCACAATGCCGACTTAAGTACAAGAAGACTAACGCTTCTTACTGACTATGGTTAGAACCATTCCTCTGACACTAGTTATAGATTCCGATGCATCACTTCAGGTTTACTGTATCCCTTGGACCTTCTCATTGACGATGAAACACAGATATTGCATCGGAAGTAAATAGAAAAGGAACAATGCTGACTTAAGTACAAGAAGACTGACACTTCTTACTGTCTATGTTTTGAACCATTCCTGTGACACTAGTTATAGATTTCGATGCTCACTTCAAGTTTACTGTATCCCTCTGAGCTTCATATTGACGATGAAACACAGAAATTGCACCAAATTTAAATACAAAATGCACAATGCCGACTCATGTACAAGAAGACTGATCTTCCCACTGTCTATGATTTGACCATTCCTGTGACACTAGTTATAGATTTCGATGCTTCACGTCAGGTTTACGGTATCCCTCTGACCTCCTTATTGATGATGAAACACATAAATTGCATCGGAATTAAATAGAAAATGCACAATGCCGACTTAAGTACAAGGCGACTGACATATCTTACTGTCTATGTTTTGAACCATTCCTGTGACATTAGTTATAGATTCCGATGCTTCACTTCAGGTTTACTGTATCCCTTGGACCTTCATATTGACGATGAAAAACAGAAATAGCATCGGAATTAAATACAAAATGCACAATGCCGACTTAAGTACAAGAAGACTGACTCTTCCTACTGTCGATGTTTTGAACCATTCCTGTGACACTAGTGATAAATTCCGATGCTTCACTTGAGGTGTACTGTATCTTTTGGACCTTCTTATTGACGATGAAACACAGAAATTGCAACGGAATTAAATATAAAAGGCCCAATGCCGACTTAAGCACATAAAGACCGTCTCTTCCTACTGACAAATTTTTGAACCATTCCTGTGACACTGGTTATAGATTGTTCCGATGCTTCACTTCAGGTTTACTGTATCCCTTGGACCTTCTTATTGACGATGAAATACAGAAATTGCATCGGAATTAAATACAAAAGGCACAATGCCGACTTAAGTACAAGAAGACTGACTCTTCCTACTGTCTACGTTTTTGAACCATTCCTGTGACACTAGTTATAGATTATGATGCTTCATTTCAGGTTTACTGTATCCCTTGAACCTTCTTATTGACGATGAAATACAGAAATTGCATCGGAATTAAATACAAAAGGCACAATGCCGACTTAAGTACAAGAAGACTGACTCTTCTTACTGACTAAGTTTTGAACCATTCCTGTGACACCATTTATAGATTCCGATACTCACATCAAGTTTACTGTATCCCTCTGACCTTCTTATTGACGATGAAACACATAAATTGTATCGGAATTAAATAGAAAATGCACAATGCCGACTTAAGTACAAGGTGACTGACATATCTTACTGTCTATGCTTTGAACCATTCGTGTGACATTAGTTATGGATTCCGATGCTTCACTTCAGGTTTACTGTATCCCTTGGACCTTCTTATTGACGATGAAACACAGAAATTGCATCGGAATTAAATACAAAATGCACAATGCCGACTTAAGTACAAGAAGACTAACTCTTCCTACTGTCTATGTTTTGAACCATTCCTGAGACACTAGCTATAGATTCCGATGCTTCACTTGAGGTTTACCGTAACCCTTGGACCTTCGTATTGACGATGAAACACAGAAATTGCAACGGAATTAAATATAAAAGGCCCAATGCCGACTTAAGTGCATGAAGACCTTCTCTTCCTACTGACAATGTTTTGAACCATTCCTGTGACACTAGTTATAGATTATTGCGATGCTTCACTTCAGGTTTACTGTATCCCTTGGACCTTCTTATTGACGAAGAAATACAGAAATTGCATCGGAATTAAATACAAAAGGCACAATGCCGACTTAAGTACAAGATGAGTAACTCTTCCTACTGTCTATGTTTTGAACCATTCCTGTGACACTAGTTATAGATTCCGATGCTTCACTTCAGGTTTACTGTATCCCTTGCACCTTCTTATTGACGATGAAACACAGAAATGGCATCGGAATTAAATACAAAAGGCACAATGCCGACTTAAGTACAAGAAGATTGACTCTTCTTACTGTCTATGTTTTGAACCATTCCTGTGCCCTAGTTATAGCTTCCGATGCTTCACTTCAGGTTTACTGTATCCCTTGGACCTTCTTATTGACGATGAAACACAGAAATTGCATCGGAATTAAATACAAACGGCGCTATGCCGACTTAAGTACAAGAAGACTGACTCTTCCTACTGTCAATGTTTTGAACCATTCCTGTGACACTAGTTATAGATTTCGATGCTTCACTTCAGGTTTACTGTACCCCTCTGATCTTCTTATTGACGATGAAACACAGAAATTGCATCGGAATTAAATAGAAAAGGCACAATGCCGAGTTAAGTACAAGATGACTGACTCTTCTTACTGTCTATGTTTGAACCATTCCTGTGACACTAGTTATAGATTCCAATGCTTCACTTCAGGTTTACTGTATCCCTTGGACCTTCTTATTGACGATGCAACACAGAAATTGCATCGGAATTAAACACAAAAGTCACAATGCTGACTTAAGTATAAAAAGTCTGACTCTTTATACTGACTATGTTTTGAATAATTCCTGTGAGACTAGTTATAGATTCCGATGCTCACTTCAGGTTTACAGTATCCCTCTGACCTTCTTATTGACGATGAAACACAGAAATTGCTTCGGAATTAAATACAAAAGGCACAATGCCGACTTACGTACAAGAAGACTGACTCTTCTTACTGACTATGTTTGAACCATTCCTGTGACACTAGTTATAGATTCGGATGCTTCACTTCAGGTTTACTGTATCCCTCTGACCATCTTATTGACGATGAAACACAGAAATTGCATCGGAATTAAATAGAAAATGCACAATGGGGACTTAAGTACAAGACGACAGACTTTTCCTACTGTCTATGCATTGAACCATTCCTGTGACACTAGTAATAGATTCCGATGCTTCACTTCAGGTTTACTGTATCCCTTGGACCTTCTTATTGAAGATTAAACACAGAAATTGCTTCGGAATTAAATACAAAAGGCACAATGCCAACTTAAGTACAAGAAGACTGACTCTTTTTACTGACTATGATTTGAACCATTCCTGTGACACTAGTTACAGATTCCGATGCTACACTCCAGGTTTACTGTATTCCTTGGACCTTGTTATTGACGATGAAACACAGAAATTGCATCGGAATTAAATACAAAAGGCACAATGCCGACATACGGACAAGAAGACTGACTCTTCTTACTGAATTTGTTTTGAACCATTCCTGTGACACTAGTAGTACATTCCGATGCTTCACTTCAGGTTTACTGTATCCCTTGGACCTTCTTATTTACGATGAAACACAGAAATTGCATCGGAATTAAATACAAAAGGCACAATGCCGACTTAAGTACAAGAAGACTGACTCTTCCTACTGTCTATGTTTGAACCATTCCTGTGGCACTAGTTATAGATTCCGATGCTTCACTTCAGGTTTACTGTATCCCTTGGACCTTCTTTTTGACGATGAAACACAGAAATTGCATCGGAATTATATACAAAAGGCACAATGCCGACTTAAGTACAAGAAGACTGACTCTTCTTACTGTCTATGATTTGAACCATTCCATTGACTCTAGTTATAGATTCCGATGGTTCACTCCAGGTTTACTGTATCCCTTTGACCTTGTTATTGACGAAGAAACACAGAAATTGCATCGGAATTAAATAGAAAAGGCACAATGCTGACATAAGTACAAGAAGACTGACTCTTCTTACTGACTATGGTCTGAACCATTCCTGTGACACTAGTTATAGATTCCGTTGATTCACTTCAGGTTTACTGTATCCCTTGGTCCTTCTTATTGACGATGAAACACAGAAATTGCATCGGAATTAAATACAAAAGGCAAAATGCCGACTTAAGTACACGAAGACTGACTCTTCTTACTGTCTATGCTTTGAACCATTTCTGTGACACTAGTTATAGATTTCGATGGTACACTCCGGGTTTACTGTATACCTTGGACCTTCTTATTGACGATGAAACACAGAAATTGCATCGGAATTAAATACAAAGGGCACAATGCCGACATAAGGACAAGAAGACAGACTCTTCTTACTGACTTTGTTTTGAAAAATTAGCGTGACCCTAGTTATAGATTCCGATGCTTCACTTCAGGTTTACTGTATCCCTTGGACCTTCTTATTGACGATGAAACACAGAAATTGCATCGGAATTAAATACAAAAGGCACTATGCCGACTTAAGTACAAGAAGACTGACTCTTCCTGCTGTCAATGTTTAGAACCATTCCTGTGACACTAGTTATAGATTCCGATGCTTCACTTCAGGTTTACTGTACCCCTCTGATCTTCTTATTGACGATGAAACACAGAAATTGCATCGGAATTAAATAGAAAAGGCACAATGCCGAGTTAAGTACAAGATGACTGACTCTTCTTACTGTCTATGTTTTGAACCATTCCTGTGACACTAGTTATAGATTCCAATGCTTCACTTCAGGTTTACTGTATCCCTTGGACCTTCTTATTGACGATGCAACACAGAAATTGCATCGGAATTAAACACAAAAGTCACAATGCTGACTTAAGTATAAAAAGACTGACTCTTCTTACTGACCATGTTTCGAATAATTCCTGTGAGACTAGTTATAGATTCCGGTGCTCACTTCAGGTTTACAGTATCAGTCTGACCTTCTTATTGACGATGAAACACAGAAATTGCATCGCAATTAAATACAAAAAGCACAATGCCGACTTAAGTACAAGAAGACTGACTCTTCTTACTGACTATGTTTTGAACCATTGCTGTGACACTAGTTATAGATTCGGATGCTTCACTTCAGGTTTACTGTATCCCTTGGACCTTCTTATTGAAGATTAAACACAGAAATTGCTTAGGAATTAAATACAAAAGGCACAATGCCGACTTAAGTACAAGAAGATTGACTCTTTTTACTGACTATGATTTGAACCATTCCTGTGACACTAGTTACGGATTCCGATGCTACACTCCAGGTTTACTGTATCCCTTGGACCTTGTTATTGACGATGAAACACAGAAATTGCATCGGAATTAAATACAAAAGTCACAATGCCGACATAAGGACAAGAAGACTGACTCTTCTTACTGACTTTGTTTTGATTCAATCCTGTGACACTAGTAGTAGATTCCGATGCTTCACTTCAGGTTTACTGTACCCCTTGGACCTTCTTATTTACGATGAAACATAGAGATTGCATCGGAATTAAATACAAAAGGCACAATGCCGACTCAAGTACAAGAAGACTGACTCTTCCTACTGTCTATGTTTTCAACCATTCCTGTGGCACTAGTTATAGATTCCGATGCTTCACTTCAGGTTTACTGTATCCCTTGGACCTTCTTTTTGATGATGAAACACAGAAATTGCATCGGAATTAAATACAAAAGGCACAATGCCGACTTAAGTACAAGAAGACTGACTTTTCTTACTGTCTATGATTTGAACCATTCCATTGACTCTAGTTATAGATTCCGATGGTTCACTCCAGGTTTACTGTATCCCTTTGACCTTGTTATTGACGATGAAACACAGAAATTGCATCGGAATTAAATAGAAAAGGCACAATGCTGACATAAGTACAAGAAGACTGACTCTTCGTACTGACTATGTTCTGAACCATTCCTGTGACACTATTTATAGATTCCGTTGATTCACTTCAGGTTTTCTGTATCCCTTGGTCCTTCTTATTGACGATGAAACACAGAAATTGCATCGGAATTAAATACAAAAAGCAAAATGCCGACTTAAGTACAAGAAGACTGACTCTTCTTACTGTCTATGCTTTGAACCATTTCTGTGACACTAGTTATAGATTTCGATGGTACACTCCGGGTTTACTGTATACCTTGGATCTTCTTATTGACGATGAAACACAGAAATTGCATCGGAATTAAATACAAAGGGCACAATGCCGACATAAGAACAAGAAGACTGACTCTTCTTACTGTCTAGGTTTTAAACCATTCCTGCGACATTAGTTATAGACTCCGATGCTTCACTCCAGGTTTACTGTATGCATTGGACCTTCTTATTGACGATGAAACACAGAAATAGCATCGGAATTAAATACAAAAGGCACAATGCCGACTTAAGTACAAGAAGACTGACACTTCTTACTGACTATGTTTTGAACCATTTCTGTGACACTAGCTATAAATTCCGATGCTTCACTTCAAGGTCAATGTATCCCTCTCACCTTCTTATTGACGATGAAACACAGATATTGCATCGGAATTAAATACAAAAGGCACAATGCCGACTTAAGTACAAGAAGACTGCCTCTTCCTACCGTCTATGTTTGAACCATTCCTGTGACACTAGTTATAGATTCCGATGCTTTACTTCATGTTTACTGTATCCCTTGGACCTTGTTATTGACGATGAAACACAGAAATTGCATCGGGATTAATTAGAAAATTTATATTGCCGCCTTAAGTACAAGAAGACTGACTCTTCTTACTGACTATGCTTTGAACCATTCCTGTGACACTAGTTATAGATTCTGATGCTTCACCTTAGGTTTACTGTATCCCTTGGACCTTCTTAGTGACGATGAAACACAGAAATTGCATCGGTAGTAAATACAAAAGGCACAATGCCGACTTAAGTACAAGAAGACTGACTCTTCCTACTGTCTATGTTTGAACCATTCCTGTGACACTAGTTATAGATTCCAATGCTTCACTTCAGGTTTACTGTATCCCTTGGACCTTCTTATTGACGATGCAACACAGAAATTGCATCGGAATTAAACACAAAAGTCACAATGCTGACTTAAGTATAAAAAGTCTGACTCTTTATACTGACTATGTTTTGAATAATTCCTGTGAGACTAGTTATAGATTCCGATGCTCACTTCAGGTTTACAGTATCCCTCTGACCTTCTTATTGACGATGAAACACAGAAATTGCATCGGAATTAAATAGATAATGCACAATGGGGACTTAAGTACAAGACGACTGACTTTTCCTACTGTCTATGCATTGAACCATTCCTGTGACACTAGTAATAGATTCCGATGCTTCACTTCAGGTTTACTGTATCCCTTGGACCTTCTTATTGAAGATTAAACACAGAAATTGCTTCGGAATTAAATACAAAAGGCACAATGCCAACTTAAGTACAAGAAGACTGACTCTTTTTACTGACTATGATTTGAACCATTCCTGTGACACTAGTTATAGATTCCGATGCTACACTCCAGGTTTACTGTATCCCTTGGACCTTGTTATTGACGATGAAACACAGAAATTGCATCGGTATTAAATTCAAAAGGCACAATGCCGACATAAGGACAAGAAGACTGACTCTTCTTACTGAATTTGTTTTGAACCATTCCTGTGACACTAGTAGTACATTCCGATGCTTCACTTCAGGTTTACTGTATCCCTTGGACCTTCTTATTTACGATGAAACACAGAAATTGCATCGGAATTAAATACAAAAGGCACAATGCCGACTTAAGTACAAGAAGACTGACTCTTCCTACTGTCTATGTTTGAACCATTCCTGTGGCACTAGTTATAGATTCCGATGCTTCACTTCAGGTTTACTGTATCCCTTGGACCTTCTTTTTGACGATGAAACACAGAAATTGCATCGGAATTATATACAAAAGGCACAATGCCGACTTAAGTACAAGAAGACTGACTCTTCTTACTGTCTATGATTTGAACCATTCCATTGACTCTAGTTATAGATTCCGATGGTTCACTCCAGGTTTACTGTATCCCTTTGACCTTGTTATTGACGATGAAACACAGAAATTGCATCGGAATTAAATAGAAAAGGCACAATGCTGACATAAGTACAAGAAGACTGACTCTTCTTACTGACTATGTTCTGAACCATTCCTGTGACACTAGTTATAGATTCCGTTGATTCACTTCAGGTTTACTGTATCCCTTGGTCCTTCTTATTGACGATGAAACACAGAAATTGCATCGGAATTAAATACAAAAGGCAAAATGCCGACTTAAGTACACGAAGACTGACTCTTCTTACTGTCTATGCTTTGAACCATTTCTGTGACACTAGTTATAGATTTCGATGGTACACTCCGGGTTTACTGTATACCTTGGACCTTCTTATTGACGATGAAACACAGAAATTGCATCGGAATTAAATACAAAAGGCACTATGCCGACTTAAGTACAAGAAGACTGACTCTTCCTGCTGTCAATGTTTTGAACCATTCCTGTGACACTAGTTATAGATTCCGATGCTTCACTTCAGGTTTACTGTACCCCTCTGAACTTCTTATTGACGATGAAACACAGAAATTGCATCGGAATTAAATAGAAAAGGCACAATGCCGAGTTAAGTACAAGATGACTGACTCTTCTTACTGTCTATGTTTTGAACCATTCCTGTGACACTAGTTATAGATTCCAATGCTTCACTTCAGGTTTACTGTATCCCTTGGACCTTCTTATTGACGATGCAACACAGAAATTGCATCGGAATTAAACACAAAAGTCACAATGCTGACTTAAGTATAAAAAGACTGACTCTTCTTACTGACCATGTTTCGAATAATTCCTGTGAGACTAGTTATAGATTCCGGTGCTCACTTCAGGTTTACAGTATCAGTCTGACCTTCTTATTGACGATGAAACACAGAAATTGCATCGCAATTAAATACAAAAAGCACAATGCCGACTTAAGTACAAGAAGACTGACTCTTCTTACTGACTATGTTTTGAACCATTCCTGTGACACTAGTTATAGATTCGGATGCTTCACTTCAGGTTTACTGTATCCCTCTGACCATCTTATTGACGATGAAACACAGAAATTGCATCGGAATTAAATAGAAAATGCACAATGGGGACTTAAGTACAAGACGACTGACTTTTCCTACTGTCTGTGTATTGAACCATTCCTGTGACACTAGTAATAGATTCCGATGCTTCACTTCAGGTTTACTGTATCCCTTGGACCTTCTTATTGAAGATTAATCACAGAAATTGCTTCGGAATTAAATACAAAAGGCACAATGCCGACTTAAGTACAAGAAGATTGACTCTTTTTACTGACTATGATTTGAACCATTCCTGTGACACTAGTTACGGATTCCGATGCTACACTCCAGGTTTACTGTATCCCTTGGACCTTGTTATTGACGATGAAACACAGAAATTGCATCGGAATTAAATACAAAAGTCACAATGCCGACATAAGGACAAGAAGACTGACTCTTCTTACTGACTTTGTTTTGATTCATTCCTGTGACACTAGTAGTAGATTCCGATGCTTCACTTCAGGTTTACTGTACCCCTTGGACCTTCTTATTTACGATGAAACATAGAGATTGCATCGGAATTAAATACAAAAGGCACAATGCCGACTCAAGTACAAGAAGACTGACTCTTCCTACTGTCTATGTTTTCAACCATTCCTGTGGCACTAGTTATAGATTCCGATGCTTCACTTCAGGTTTACTGTATCCCTTGGACCTTCTTTTTGATGATGAAACACAGAAATTGCATCGGAATTAAATACAAAAGGCACAATGCCGACTTAAGTACAAGAAGACTGACTTTTCTTACTGTCTATGATTTGAACCATTCCATTGACTCTAGTTATAGATTCCGATGGTTCACTCCAGGTTTACTGTATCCCTTTGACCTTGTTATTGACGATGAAACACAGAAATTGCATCGGAATTAAATAGAAAAGGCACAATGCTGACATAAGTACAAGAAGACTGACTCTTCGTACTGACTATGTTCTGAACCATTCCTGTGACACTATTTATAGATTCCGTTGATTCACTTCAGGTTTTCTGTATCCCTTGGTCCTTCTTATTGACGATGAAACACAGAAATTGCATCGGAATTAAATACAAAAAGCAAAATGCCGACTTAAGTACAAGAAGACTGACTCTTCTTACTGTCTATGCTTTGAACCATTCCTGTGACACTAGTTATAGATTCCGATGCTTTACTTCATGTTTACTGTATCCCTTGGACCTTGTTATTGACGATGAAACACAGAAATTGCATCGGGATTAATTAGAAAATTTATATTGCCGCCTTAAGTGCAAGAAGACTGACTCTTCTTACTGACTATGCTTTGAACCATTCCTGTGACACTAGTTATAGATTCTGATGCTTCACCTTAGGTTTACTGTATCCCTTGGACCTTCTTAGTGACGATGAAACACAGAAATTGCATCGGTAGTAAATACAAAAGGCACAATGCCGACTTAAGTACAAGAAGACTGACTCTTCCTACTGTCTATGTTTGAACCATTCCTGTGACACTAGTTATAGATTCCAATGCTTCACTTCAGGTTTACTGTATCCCTTGAACCTTCTTATTGACGATGGAACACAGAAATTGCATCGGAATTAAGCACAAAAGTCACAATGCTGACTTAAGTATAAAAAGTCTGACTCTTTATACTGACTATGTTTTCAATAATTCCTGTGAGACTAGTTATAGATTCCGATGCTCACTTCAGGTTTACAGTATCCCTCTGACCTTCTTATTGACGATGAAACACAGAAATTGCATCGGAATTAAATAGAAAATGCACAATGGGGACTTAAGTACAAGACGACTGACTTTTCCTACTGTCTATGCATTGAACCATTCCTGTGACACTAGTAATAGATTCCGATGCTTCACTTCAGGTTTACTGTATCCCTTGGACCTTCTTATTGAAGATTAAACACAGAAATTGCTTCGGAATTAAATACAAAAGGCACAATGCCAACTTAAGTACAAGAAGACTGACTCTTTTTACTGACTATGATTTGAACCATTCCTGTGACACTAGTTATAGATTCCGATGCTACACTCCAGGTTTACTGTATCCCTTGGACCTTGTTATTGACGATGAAACACAGAAATTGCATCGGAATTAAATACAAAAGGCACAATGCCGACATAAGGACAAGAAGACTGACTCTTCTTACTGAATTTGTTTTGAACCATTCCTGTGACACTAGTAGTACATTCCGATGCTTCACTTCAGGTTTACTGTATCCCTTGGACCTTCTTATTTACGATGAAACACAGAAATTGCATCGGAATTAAATACAAAAGGCACAATGCCGACTTAAGTACAAGAAGACTGACTCTTCCTACTGTCTATGTTTGAACCATTCCTGTGGCACTAGTTATAGATTCCGATGCTTCACTTCAGGTTTACTGTATCCCTTGGACCTTCTTTTTGACGATGAAACACAGAAATTGCATCGGAATTATATACAAAAGGCACAATGCCGACTTAAGTACAAGAAGACTGACTCTTCTTACTGTCTATGATTTGAACCATTCCATTGACTCTAGTTATAGATTCCGATGGTTCACTCCAGGTTTACTGTATCCCTTTGACCTTGTTATTGACGATGAAACACAGAAATTGCATCGGAATTAAATAGAAAAGGCACAATGCTGACATAAGTACAAGAAGACTGACTCTTCTTACTGACTATGTTCTGAACCATTCCTGTGACACTAGTTATAGATTCCGTTGATTCACTTCAGGTTTACTGTATCCCTTGGTCCTTCTTATTGACGATGAAACACAGAAATTGCATCGGAATTAAATACAAAAGGCAAAATGCCGACTTAAGTACACGAAGACTGACTCTTCTTACTGTCTATGCTTTGAACCATTTCTGTGACACTAGTTATAGATTTCGATGGTACACTCCGGGTTTACTGTATACCTTGGACCTTCTTATTGACGATGAAACACAGAAATTGCATCGGAATTAAATACCAAGGGCACAATGCCGACATAAGGACAAGAAGACTGACTCTTCTTACTGACTTTGTTTTGAAAAATTAGCGTGAACCTAGTTATAGATTCCGATGCTTCACTTCAGGTTTACTGTATCCCTTGGACCTTCTTATTGACGATGAAACACAGAAATTGCATCGGAATTAAATACAAAAGGCACTATGCCGACTTAAGTACAAGAAGACTGACTCTTCCTACTGTCAATGTTTTGAACCATTCCTGTGACACTAGTTATAGATTCCGATGCTTCACTTCAGGTTTACTGTACCCCTCTGATCTTCTTATTGACGATGAAACACAGAAATTGCATCGGAATTAAATAGAAAAGGCACAATGCCGAGTTAAGTACAAGATGACTGACTCTTCTTACTGTCTATGTTTTGAACCATTCCTGTGACACTAGTTATAGATTCCAATGCTTCACTTCAGGTTTACTGTATCCCTTGGACCTTCTTATTGACGATGCAACACAGAAATTGCATCGGAATTAAACACAAAAGTCACAATGCTGACTTAAGTATAAAAAGACTGACTCTTCTTACTGACCATGTTTCGAATAATTCCTGTGAGACTAGTTATAGATTCCGGTGCTCACTTCAGGTTTACAGTATCAGTCTGACCTTCTTATTGACGATGAAACACAGAAATTGCATCGCAATTAAATACAAAAAGCACAATGCCGACTTAAGTACAAGAAGACTGACTCTTCTTACTGACTATGTTTTGAACCATTCCTGTGACACTAGTTATAGATTCGGATGCTTCACTTCAGGATTACTGTATCCCTCTGACCATCTTATTGACGATGAAACACAGAAATTGCATCGGAATTAAATAGAAAATGCACAATGGGGACTTAAGTACAAGACGACTGACTTTTCCTACTGTCTATGTATTGAACCATTCCTGTGACACTAGTAATAGATTCCGATGCTTCACTTCAGGTTTACTGTATCCCTTGGACCTTCTTATTGAAGATTAAACACAGAAATTGCTTCGGAATTAAATACAAAAGGCACAATGCCGACTTAAGTACAAGAAGATTGACTCTTTTTACTGACTATGATTTGAACCATTCCTGTGACACTAGTTATAGATTCCGATGCTACACTCCAGGTTTACTGTATCCCTTGGACCTTGTTATTGACGATGAAACACAGAAATTGCATCGGAATTAAATACAAAAGTCACAATGCCGACATAAGGACAAGAAGACTGACTCTTCTTACTGACTTTGTTTTGATTCATTCCTGTGACACTAGTAGTAGATTCCGATGCTTCACTTCAGGTTTACTGTACCCCTTGGACCTTCTTATTTACGATGAAACATAGAGATTGCATCGGAATTAAATACAAAAGGCACAATGCCGACTCAAGTACAAGAAGACTGACTCTTCCTACTGTCTATGTTTTCAACCATTCCTGTGGCACTAGTTATAGATTCCGATGCTTCACTTCAGGTTTACTGTATCCCTTGGACCTTCTTTTTGATGATGAAACACAGAAATTGCATCGGAATTAAATACAAAAGGCACAATGCCGACTTAAGTACAAGAAGACTGACTTTTCGTACTGTCTATGATTTGAACCATTCCATTGACTCTAGTTATAGATTCCGATGGTTCACTCCAGGTTTACTGTATCCCTTTGACCTTGTTATTGACGATGAAACACAGAAATTGCATCGGAATTAAATAGAAAAGGCACAATGCTGACATAAGTACAAGAAGACTGACTCTTCGTACTGACTATGTTCTGAACCATTCCTGTGACACTATTTATAGATTCCGTTGATTCACTTCAGGTTTACTGTATCCCTTGGTCCTTCTTATTGACGATGAAACACTGAAATTGCATCGGAATTAAATACAAAAGGCAAAATGCCGACTTAAGTACAAGAAGACTGACTCTTCTTACTGTCTATGCTTTGAACCATTTCTGTGACACTAGTTATAGATTTCGATGGTACACTCCGGGTTTACTGTATACCTTGGATCTTCTTATTGACGATGAAACACAGAAATTGCATCGGAATTAAATACAAAGGGCACAATGCCGACATAAGGACAAGAAGACTGACTCTTCTTACTGTCTAGGTTTTAAACCATTCCTGCGACATTAGTTATAGACTCCGATGCTTCACTCCAGGTTTACTGTATGCATTGGACCTTCTTATTGACGATGAAACACAGAAATAGCATCGGAATTAAATACAAAAGGCACAATGCCGACTTAAGTACAAGAAGACTGACACTTCTTACTGACTATGTTTTGAACCATTTCTGTGACACTAGCTATAAATTCCGATGCTTCACTTCAAGGTCAATGTATCCCTCTCACCTTCTTATTGACGATGAAACACAGATATTGCATCGGAATTAAATACAAAAGGCACAATGCCGACTTAAGTACAAGAAGACTGCCTCTTCCTACCGTCTATGTTTGAACCATTCCTGTGACACTAGTTATAGATTCCGATGCTTTACTTCATGTTTACTGTATCCCTTGGACCTTGTTATTGACGATGAAACACAGAAATTGCATCGGGATTAAATAGAAAATTTATATTGCCGCCTTAAGTACAAGAAGACTGACTCTTCATACTGACTATGCTTTGAACCATTCCTGTGACACTAGTTACAGATTCTGATGCTTCACCTTAGGTTTACTGTATCCCTTGGACCTTCTTAGTGACGATGAAACACAGAAATTGCATCGGAAGTAAATACAAAAGGCACAATGCCGACTTAAGTACAAGAAGACTGACTCTTCCTACTGTCTATGGTTTGAACCATTCCTGTGACACTAGTTTTGGATTCCGATGCTTCACTTCAGGTTTACTGTTATCCTTGGACCTTTTTATTGACGATGAAACACAGAAATTGCATCGGAATTAAATACAAAAGGCACAATGCCGACTTAAGTACAAGAAGACTGACTTTTCTTACTATGCTTTGAACCATTCCTGTGACACTAGTTATAGATTCCGATGCTTCACTTTAGGTTTACTGTATACCGTTGACCTTCTTATTGACGATGAAACACAGAAATTGCATCGGAATCAAATACAAAAGCACAATGCCGACTTATGAACAAGTAGACTGATTCTTCCTACTGTCTATGTTTTGAACCATTCCTGTGACACTAGTTTAGGATTCCGATGCTTCACTTCATGTTTACTGTATCCCTCTGACCTTCTTATTGACGATGAAACACAGAAATTGCATCGGAATTAAATACAAAAGGCACAATGCCGACTTAAGTACAAGAAGACTGACTCTTCCTACTGTCTACGTTTTTGAACCATTCCTGTGACACTAGTTATAGATTACGATGCCTCATTTCAGGTTTACTGTATCCCTTGGACCTTCTTATTGACGATGAAACACAGAAATTGCTTCGGAATTAAATACAAAATGCACAATGCTGACTGAAGTACAAGAAGACTGACTCTTTTTACTGACTATGTTTTGAACCATTCCTGTGACACTAGTTATAGATTCGGATGCTTCACTTCAGGTTTACTGTATCCCTTGGACCTTCTTATTGACGACGAAACACAGAAATTGCATCGGAATTAAATACAAAGGGCACAATGCCGACTTAAGTACAAGAAGACTGACTCTTCTTACTGACTAAGTTTTGAACCATTCCTGTGACACTAGTTATAGCTTCCGATGCTTCACTTCA
This sequence comes from Schistocerca piceifrons, assembly GCF_021461385.2. Taxonomy (NCBI): domain Eukaryota; kingdom Metazoa; phylum Arthropoda; class Insecta; order Orthoptera; family Acrididae; genus Schistocerca; species Schistocerca piceifrons. The sequence goes on from NW_025728435.1 coordinate 618,972, forward strand.
GGTTTACTGTAACCCTTGGACCTTCTTATTGACGATGAAACACAGAAATTGCATCGGAATTAAATACAAAAGGCACAATGCCGACTTAAGTACAAGAAGACTGACTCTTCCTACTGTCTACGTTTTGAACCATTCCTGTGACACTAGTTATAGATTCCGATGCTTCACTTCAGGTTTACTGTATCCCTCTGAACTTCTTATTGACAATGAAACACATAAATTGCATCGGAATGAAATAGAGAATGCACAATGCCGACTTAAGTACAAGGCGACTGACATATCTTACTGTCTATGCTTTGAACCATTCCTGTGACATTAGTTATAGATTCCGATGCTTCACGTCAGGTTTACCGTATCCCTTGGACCATCTTATTGACGATGAAACACAGAAATTGCATCGGAATTAAATACAAAAGGCACAATGGCGACTTAAGTACAACAAGACTGATTCTACTTACTATCTATCTTTTGAACCATTCCTGTGACACTAATTATAGATTCCGATGCTTAACTTCAGGTTTACTGTATCCCTTTGACCTTGTTATTGCCGATGAATCACAGAAATTGCATCGGAATTAAATAGAAAAGGCACAATGCTGACATAAGTACAAGAAGACTGACTCTTCTTACTGACTAAGTTTTGAACCATTCCTGTGACACTATTTATAGATTCCGATGCTCACATCAAGTTTACTGTATCCCTTTGACCTTCTTATTGACGATGAAACACTGAAATTGCATCGGAATTAAATACAAAAGGCACAATGCTGACATAAGTACAAGAAGACTGACTCTTTTTACTGACTATGTTTTGAACCATTCCTGTGACACTAGTTATAGATTCGGATGCTTCACTTCAGGTTTACTGTATCCCTCTGACCTTCTTATTGACGATGAAACACATAAATTGTATCGGAATTGAATAGAAAATGCACAATGCCGATTTAAGTACAAGGTGACTGACATATCTTACTGTCTATGTTTTGAACCATTCCTGTGACATTAGTTATAGATTCCGATGCTTCACTTCAGGTTTACTGTATCCCTTGGACCTTCTTATTGACGATGAAACACAGAAATTGCATCGGAATTAAATACAAAAGGCACTATGCCGACTTAAGTACAAGAAGACTGACTCTTCCTACTGTCAATGTTTTGAACCATTCCTGTGACACTAGTTATAGATTGCGATGCTTCACTTCAGGTTTACTGTACCCCTCTGATCGTCTTATTGTCGATGAAACACAGAAATTGCATCGGAATTAAATAGAAAAGGCACAATGCCGAGTTAAGTACAAGATGACTGACTCTTCTTACTGTCTATGTTTTGAACCGTTCCTGTGACACTAGTTATAGATTCCAATGCTTCACTTCAGGTTTACTGTATCCCTCGGACCTTCTTATTGACGATGAAACACAGAAATTGCATCGGAATTAAATACAAAAGGCACAATGCCGACTTAAGTACAAGAAGACTGACTCTTCTTACTGACTATGTTTTGAACCATTCCTGTGACACTAGTTATAGATTCGGATGCTTCACTTCAGGTTTACTGTATCCCTCTGACCATCTTATTGACGATGAAACACAGAAATAGCATCGGAATTAAATAGAAAATGCACAATAAGGGACTAAAGTACAAGTCGACTGACTTTTCTTACTGTCTATGTATTGAACCATTCCTGTGACACTAGTATTAGATTCCGATGCTTCACTTCAGGTTTACTGTATCCCTTGGACCTTCTTATTGAAGATGAAACACAGAAATTGCTTCGGAATTAAATACAAAAGGCACAATGCCGACTTAAGTACAAGAAGACTGACTCTTTTTACTGATTATGATTTGAACCATTCCTGTATCACTAGTTATAGATTCCGATGCTACACTCCAGGTTTACTGTATCCCTTAGACCTTGTTATTGACGATGAAACACAGAAATTGCATCGGAATTAAATACAAAAGGCACAATGCCGACATAAGGACAAGAAGACTGACTCTTCTGACTGACTTTGTTTTGAACCATTCCTGTGACACTAGTAGTAGATTCCGATGCTTAACTTAAGGTTTACTGTATCCCTTGGACCTTCTTATTGACGATGAAACACAGAAATTGCATCGGAATTAAATACAAAAGGCACAATGCCGACTTAAGTACAAGAAGACTGACTCTTCCTACTGTCTATGTTTTGAACCATTCCTGTGGCACTAGTTATAGATTCCGATGCTTCACTTCAGGTTTACTGTATCCCTTGGACCTTCTTTTTGACGATGAAAGACAGAAATTGCATGGAAATTAAATACAAAAGGCACAATGCCGACTTAAGTACAAGAAGACTGATTCTTCTTACTGTCTATGATTTGAACCATTCCATTGATTCTAGTTATAGATTCCGATGGTTCACTCCAGGTTTACTGTATCCCTTTGACCTTGTTATTGCCGATGAATCACAGAAATTGCATCGGAATTAAATAGAAAAGGCACAATGCTGACATAAGTACAAGAAGACTGACTCTTCTTACTGACTATGTTCTGAACCATTCCTGTGACACTAGTTATAGATTCCGATGATTCACTTCAGGTTTACTGTATCTATTGGTCCTTCTTATTGACGATGAAACACAGAAATTGCATCGGTATTAAATACAAAAGGCACAATGCCGACTTAAGTACACGACGACTGACTCTTCTTACTGTTTATGCTTTGAACCATTTCTGTGACACTAGTTATAGATTTCGATGGTACACTCCGGGTTTACTGTATACCTTGGACCTTCTTATTGACGATGAAACACAAAAATTGCATCGGAATTAAATACAAAGGGCACAATGCCGACATAAGGACAAGAAGACTGACTCTTCTTACTGACTTTGCTTTGAAAAATTAGCGTGACCCTAGTTATAGATTCCGATGCTTCACTTCAGGTTTACTGTATCCCTTGGACCTTCTTATTGACGATGAAACACAGAAATTGCATCGGAATTAAATACAAAAGGCACAATGCAGACTTAAGTACAAGAAGACTGACTCTTCTTACTGACTATGCTTTGAACCATTCCTGTGACACTAGTTATAGATTCCGATGCTTCACCTCAGGTTTACTGTATCCCTTGGACCTTCTTATTGACGATGAAAGACAGAAATTGCATCGGAAGTAAATACAAAAGGCACAATGCCGACTTAAGTACAAGAAGACTGACTCTTCCTACTGTCTATGGTTTGAACCATTCCTGTGACACTAGTTTTGGATTCCGATGCTTCACATCAGATTTACTGTTTCCCTTGGACCTTTTTATTGACGATGAAACACAGAAATTGCATCGGAATTAAGTACTAAAGACACAGTGCCGACTTAAGTACAAGAAGACTGACTCTTCTTACTATGCTTTGAACCATTCCTGTGACACTAGTTATAGATTCCGATGCTTCACTTCCGGTTTACTGTATCCCTTGGACCTTCTTAGTGACGATGAAACACAGAGTTTGAATCGGAGTTAAATACAAAAGGCAAAATGTCGACTTAAGTACACGAAGACTGACTCTTCTTCCTGTCTATGTTTTGAACCATTCCTGTGACACTAGTTATAGATTCCGATGCTTCACTTCAGGTTTACTGTATACCGTGGACTTTCTTATTGACGATGAAACACAGAAATTGCATCGGAATTAAATACAAGAGGCACAATGCCGACTTATGTACAAGTAGACTGATTCTTCCTACTGTCTAAGTTTTGAATAATTCCTGTGACACTAGTTTAGGATTCCGATGCTTCACTTCAGGTTTACTGTATCCCTCTGACCGTCTTATTGGCGATGAAACACAGAAATTGCATCGGAATTAAATATAAAAGGCACAATGCCGACTTAAGTACAAGAAGACTGACTCTTCCTACTGTCTACGTTTTTGAACCATTCCTGTGACACTAGTTATAGATTACGATGCTTCATTTCAGGTTTACTGTATCCCTTGGACCTTCTTATTGACGACGAAACACAGAAATTGAATCGGAATTTAACACAAAGGGCATTATGCCGACTTAAATACAAGAAGACTGACTCTTCTTACTGACTAAGTTTTGAACCATTCCTGTGACACTATTTATAGATTCCGATGCTTACATCAAGTTTACTGTATCCCTCTGACCTTCTTATTGACTATGAAACACAGAAATTGCATCGGAATTAAGTACAAAAGGCACAATGCTGACATAAGTACAAGAAGACTGACTCTTTTTACTGACTATGTTTTGAACCATTCCTGTGACACTAGTTATAGATTCGGATGCTTCACTTCAGGTTTACTGTATCCCTTGGACCTTCTTTTTGACGATGAAACACCGAAATTGCCCGGAATTAAATACAAAAGTCACAATGCCGACTTGAGTACAAGAAGACTGACTCTTCTTACTGTCTATGATTTGAACCATTCCTGTGACATTAGTTATAGATTCCGATGCTTCACTTCAGGTTTACTGTATCGCTTGGACCTTCTTATTGACGATGAAACACAGAAATTGCATCGGAATTAAATTAAAAAGGCACAATGCCGAATTAAGTACAAGAAGACTAACTCTTCCTACTGTCTATGTTTTGAACCATTACTGTGACACTAGTTATAGATTCCGATGCTTCACTTGAGGTTTACTGTAACCCTTGGACCTTCTTATTGACGATGAAACACAGAAATTGCAACGGAATTAAATATAAAAGGCCCAATGCCGACTTAAGTGCATGTAGACCGTCTCTTCCTACTGACAATGTTTTGAACCATTCCTGTGACACTAATTATAGATTATTGCGATGCTTCACTTCAGGTTTACTGTATCCCTTGGACCTTCTTATTGACGAAGAAATACAGAAATTGCATCGGAATTAAATACAAAAGGCACAATGCCGACTTAAGTACAAGATGACTAACTCTTCCTACTGTCTATGCTTTGAACAATTCCTGTGACACTAGTTATAGATTCCGATGCTCACTTCAGGTTTACAGTATCGCTCTGACCTTCTTATTGACGATGAAACACAGAAATTGCATCGGAATTAAATACAAAAGGCACAATGCCGACTTAAGTACAAGAAGACTGACTCTTCTTACTGACTATGTTTTGAACCATTCCTGTGACACTAGTTATAGATTCGGATGCTTCACTTTAGGTTTACTGGATCCCTCTGACCATCTTATTGATGATGAAACACAGAAATTGCATCGGAATTAAATAGAAAATGCACAATGGGGACTTAAGTACAAGACGACTGACTTTTCTTACTGTCTATGTATTGAACCATTCCTGTGACACTAGTAATAGATTCCGATGCTTCACTTCAGGTTTACTGTATCCCTTGGACCTTCTTATTGAAGATGAAACACAGAAATTGCTTCGGAATTAAATACAAAAGGCACAATGCCGACTTAAGTACAAGAAGACTGACTCTTTTTACTGACTACGATTTGAACCATTCCTGTGACACTAGTTATAGATTCCGATGCTACACTCCAGGTTTACTGTATCCCTTGGACGTTGTTATTGACGATGAAACACAGAAATTGCATCGGAATTAAATACAAAAGGCACAATGCCGACATAAGGACAAGAAGACTGACTCTTCTTACTGACTTTGTTTTGAACCATTCCTGTGACACTAGTAGTAGATTCCGATGCTTCACTTCAGGTTTACTGTATCCCTTGGACCTTCTTATTGACGATGAAACACAGAAATTGCATCGGAATTAAATACAAAAGGCACAATGCCGACTTAAGTACAAGAAGACTGACTCTTCCTACTGTCTATGTTTTGAACCATTCCTGTGGCACTAGTTATAGATTCCGATGCTTCACTTCAGCTTTACTGTATCCCTTGGACCTTCTTTTTGTCGATGAAACACAGAAATTGCATCGGAATTAAATACAAAAGGCACAATGCCGACTTAAGTACAAGAAGACTGACTCTTCTTACTGTCTATGATTTGAACCATTCCATTGACTCTAGTTATAGATTCCGATGGTTCACTCCAGGTTTACTGTATCCCTTCGACCTTGTTATTGACGATGAATCAAAGTAATTGCATCGGAATTAAATAGAAAAGGCACAATGATGACATAAGTACAAGAAGACTGACTCTTCTTACTGACTATGTTCTGAACCATTCCTGTGACACTAGTTATAGATTCCGATGATTCACTTCAGGTTTACTGTATCCCTTGGTCATTCTTATTGACGATGAAACACAGAAATTGCATCGGAATTAAATACAAAAGGCAAAATGCCGACTTAAGTACACGAAGACTGACTCTTCTTACTGTCTATGCTTTGAACCATTTCTGTGACACTAGTTATAGATTTTGATGGTACACTCAGGGTTTACTGTATACCTTGGACCTTCTTATTGACGATGAAACACAGCAATTGCATCGGAATTAAATACAAAGGGCACAATGCCGACATAAGGACAAGAAGACTGACTCTTCTTACTGACTTTGTTTTCAAAAATTAGCGTGACCCTCGTTATAGTTTCCGATGCTTCACTTCAGGTGTACTGTATCCCTTGGACCTTCTTATTGACGATGAAACACAGAAATTGCATCGGAATTAAATACAAAAGGCACAATGCCGACTTAAGTACAAGAAGACTGCTTCTTCCTACTGTCTAAGTTTGAACCATTCCTGTGACACTAGTTATAGATTCCGATGCTTTACTTCATGTTTACTGTATCCCTTGGACCTTCTTATTGACGATGAAACATAGAAATTGCATCGGAATTAAATACAAAATGCACAATGCCGACTTAAGTACATGAAGACCGACTCTTCCTACTGACTATGATTTGAACCATTCCTGTGACACTAGTTATAGATTCCGATGCTTCACTTGAGGTTTACTGTATCCCTTGGACATTCTTATTGACGATGAAACACAGAAATTGCATCGGAATTAAATACAAGAGGCACAATGCAGACTTAAGTACAAGAAGACTGACTCTTCTTACTGACTATGCTTTGAACCATTCCTGTGACACTAGTTTAGGATTCCGATGCTTCACCTCAGGTTTAGTGTATCCCTCTGACCCTCTTATTGACGATGAAACACAGAAATTGCATCGGAATTAAATACAAAAGGCACAACGCCGACTTAAGTACAAAAAGACTGACTCTTCCTTCTGTCTATGTTTGAACCATTCCTGTGACACTAGTTATAGTTTCTGATGCTTCACTCCAGGTTTTCTGTATCCCTTGGGCCTTCTTGTTGACGATGAAACACAGAAATTGCATCGGAATTAAATACAAAAGGCACAATGCCGAATTAGTACGAGAAAGCTGACTCTTCTTACTGACTATTTTTTGACCCATTCCTGTGACACTAGTTATAGATTCCGATGCTTCACTTCAGGTTTACTGTATCCCTTGGGCCTTCTTATTGACGATGAAACACAGAAATTGCATCGGAATTCAATACAAAAGGCACAATGCCGACTCAAGTACAAGAAGACCGACTCTTCCTACTGTCTATGTTTTGAACCATTCCTGTGACACTAGTTATAGATTCCGAAGCTTCACTTGAGGTTTACTGTATCCCTTGGACCTTTTTACTGACGATGAAACACAGAATTTGCATCGGAATTAAATACAAAAGGCACAATGCCGACTTAGTACAAGAAGGCTGACTCTTCTTACTGTCTATGTTTTGAACCATTCCTGTGACACTAGTTATAGATTCCGATGCTTCACTTCATGTTTACTGTATCCCTTGGACCTTCTTATTGACGATATAACACAGAAATTGCATCGGAATTAAATAGAAAAGGCACAATGCCGACTTAAGTACAAGAAGACTGACTCTTCTTACTGTCTATGTTTGAACCATTCCTGTGACACTAGTTATAGATTCCTATGCTTCACTTCAGGTTTACTGTATCCCTTGGACCTTCTTATTGACGATGAAACACAGAAATTGCATCAGAATTAAATACAAAGCGCACAATACCGACTTAAGTACAAGAAGAAAGACCCATCTTACTGTCTATGTTTTGAACCATTCGTATGACACTAGTTGTAGATTCCAATGCATCACTCCAGGTTTACTGTATCCCTTGGACCTTGTTATTGACGATGAAACACAGAAATTGCATCGGAACTAAATAGAAATGGTACAATGCCTACTTAAGTACACGAAGACTGACTCTTCTTACTGTCTATGTTTTGAACCATTCCTGTGGCACTAGTTATAGATTCCGATGCATGACTTCAGTTTTACTGTATCCCTTGGACCTTCTTATTGACGATGAAACACAGATATTGCATCGGAATTAAATACAAAAGGCACAATGCCGACTTAAGTACAAGGAGACTGACTCCTCTTTCTGTCTATGTTTTGAACCATTCCTGTGACACTAGTTATAGATTCCGATGCTTGACTCCAGGTTTACTGTATTACTTAGACCTTCTTATTGACGATGAAACACAGAAATTGCATCGGAATTAAATAAAAAAGGCACAATGCCTACTTAAGGACAAGAAGATTGACTCTTCTTACTGACTATGTTTTGAACCATTCCTGTGACACTAGCTATAGATTCCGATGCTTCACTTCAGGTTTACTATATCCCTCTGACCTTCTTATTGACGATAAGACACAGAAAATGCATCGGAATAAAATACAAAAGGCACTATGCCGACTTAAGTACAGGAAGGCTGACTCTTCATACTGTCTATGTTTTGAACCATTCCATTGACACTAGTTATAGATTCCGATGCTTCACTCCAGGTTTACTGTATCCCTTGGACCTTTCTATTGACGATGAAACACAAAAATTGCATCGGAATTAAATAGAAAAGGCACAATGTCGACTTAAGTACAAGAAGACTGACTCCTCTTACTGTCTATGTTTTGAACCATTCCTGTGACACTAGTTATAGATTCCGATGCTTCACTTCAGGTTTACTGTATCCCTTGGACCTTCGTATTGACGATCAAACACAGAAATTGCATCAGAATTAAATACAAAAGCCACAATGCCGACTTAAGGACAAGAAGACTGATTCTTCTTACTGACTATGTTTTGACCCATTCCTGTTACACTAGCTATAGATTCCGATGCTTCACTTCTGGTTTACTGTATCCCTCTGACCTTCTTATTGACGATGATACACTGAAATTGCATCGGAATGAAATACAAGAGGCACAATGCCGTCTTTAGTAAAAGAAGACTGACTCTTCTTACTGTCTATGTTTTGAACCATTCCTGTGACACTAGTTATAGATTCCGATGCATCACTCCAGGTTTACTGTATCCCTTGGACCTTGTTATTGACGATGAAACACAGAAATTGCATCGGAACTAAATAGAAAAGGCACAATGCCGACTTAAGTACATGAAGACTGACTCTTCCTACTGTCTATGTTTTGAACCATTCCTGTGACACTAGTTATAGATTCCGATGCTTCACTTCAGGTTTACTGTACCCTTAGGACCTTCTTATTGACGATGAAACACAGAAATTGCATCGAAATTAAATACATAAGGCACAATGCCGACTTAAGTACATGAAGACCGACTCTTCCTACTGACAATGTTTTGAACCATTCCAGTGACACTAGTTATAGATTCCGATGCTTCACTTCAGGTTTACTGTATCCCTTGGACCTTCTTATTGAGAATGAAACACAGAAATTGCATCAGAATTAAATACAAAAGTCAAAATGCCGACTTAAATACACGAAGACTGACTCTTCTTACTGTCTATGTTTTGAACCATTCCTGTGACACAAGTTATAGATTCCAATGCTACAGTCCAGGTTAACTGTATCCCTTGGACCTTCTTATTGGCGATGAAACACAGAAATTGCATCGGAATTAAATACAATAAGCACAATGTCGACATAAGTACAAGAAGACTGACTCTTCTTACTCTCTATATTTTTAACCATTCCAGTGACACTAGTTATAGATTCCGATGCTTCACTTCAGGTTTACTGTATCCCTTGGACCTTCTTATTGACGATAAAACACAGAAAATGCATCGGAATTAAATACAAAAGGCACAATGCCGACTTAAGTACAAGAAGACTGACTCTTCTTACTGTCAATGTTTTGAACCTTTCCATTGACACTAGTAATAGATTCCGATGCTTCACTCCAGGTTTACTGTATCCCTTGGACCTTGTTATTGACGATGAAACACAAAGATTGCATCGGAATTAAATAGAAAAGGCACAATGCCGACTTAAGTACAAGAAGACTGACTCTTCTTACTGTCTATGTTTTGAACCATTCCTGTGACACTAGTTATAGATTCCGATGCTGCACGTCAGGTTTACTGTATCCCTTGGACCTTCTTATTGACAATGAAACACAGAAATTGCATCAGAATTAAATACAAAAGTCAAAATGCCGACTTAAGTACACGAAGACTGACTCTTCTTACTGTCTATGCTTTGAACCATTCCTGTGACACAAGTTATAGATTCCGATGCTACAGTCCAGGTTTACTGTATCCCTTGGAACTTCTTATTGACGATGAAACACAGAAATTGCATCGGAATTAAATACAAAAGGCACAATGTCGACATAAGTACAAGTAGACTGACTCTTCTTACTGTCTATATTTTTGACCATTCCAGTGGCACTAGTTATAGATTCCGATGCTTCACTTCAGGTTTACTGCATCCCTTGGACCTTCTTATTGACGATGAAACACAGAAATTGCATCGGAATTAAATACAAAAGGCACAATGCCGGCTTCAGTACAAGACGTCTGACTCTTCTTACTGTCTATGTTTTGAACCATTACTGTGACACTAGTTATAGATTCCGATGCTTCACTCCAGGTTTACAGTATCCCTTGGACCTTCTTATTGACGATGAAACACAGAAATTGCATCGGAATTAAATACAAAAGGCACAATGCCGACTAAAGTACACGAAGACTGACTCTTCTTACTGTCTATGTTTTGAACCATTCCTGTGACACAAGTTATAGATTCCGATGCTACACTCCACGTTTACTGTATCCCTTGGACCTTCTCATTGACGATGAAACACAGAAATTGCATCGGAATTAAATACAAAAAGCACAATGCCGACTTAAGTACAAGAATACTGACTCTTCCTAATGTCTATGTTTTGAATCATTCCTGTGACACTAGTTTTGGATTCCGATGCTTCACTTCAGGTTTAATGTATCCCACTGACCTTCTTATTGACGATGAAACACAGAAATTGCATCGGAATTAAGTACAAAAGGCACATTGCCGACTTAAGGACAAGAAGACTGACTCTTCATACTGACTATGTTTTAAACCATTCCTGTGACACTAGTTAAAGATTACGATGCTTCACTTCAGGTTTACTGTTTCCCTCTGACCTTCCTAATGACGATGAAACACAGTAATTGCATCGGAATTATATACAAAAGGTACAATGCCGACTTAAGTACAAGAAGACTGACTCTTCTACTGTCTATATTTTGAACCATTTCTGTGACACTAGTTAAAGTGTCCGATGCTTCACCTCAGGTTTACTGTATCCAATAGGCCTTCTTATTGACGATGAATCACAGAAATTGCATCGGAATTAATTACAAAAGGCACAATGCCGACTTAAGTACAAGAGGACTGACGCTTCTTATTGTCTATACTTTGAACCATTCCAGTGACACTAGTTATAGATTCCGATGCTTCACTTCAGGTTTACTGTATCCCTTGGACCTTCTTATTGACCATGAAACACAGAAATTGCACCGGAAATAAATCCAAAAGGCACAATGCTGACTAAAGGACAAGAAGACTGACTCTTCTTACTGTCTATGTTTGAACCATTCCTGTGACACTAGTTATAGATTCCGATGTTTCACTTCAGGTTTCCTGTATCCCTTTGACCTTCTTATTGCCGGTGAAACACAGAAATTGTATAGGAATTAAATACGAAAGGCAAAACGCCAACTTATGTACAAGAAGACTGACTTTTCTTACCGACTACGTTTTGAACGATTCCTATGACACTAGTTGTACATTCCGATGCTTCACTTCAGGTTCACTGTATCCCTTGGACCTTCTTATTGACGATGAAACACAGAAATTGCATCAGAATTAAATACAAAAGGCACAATGCCGACTTAAGGACAAGAAGACTGACTCTTCTTACTGACTATGTTTTGAACCATTCCTGTGACACTAGCTATAGATTCCGATGCTTCACATCTGGTATACTGTAACCCTCAGACCTTCTTATTGACGATGAAACACAGAAATTGCATCGGAATTAAATACAAAAGGCACAATGCCGACTTAAGTACAAGAAGACTGACTCTTCTTACTGTCTATGTTGTGAACCATTCCATTGACACTAGTTATAGGTTCCGATGCTTCACTCCAGGTTTACTGTATCCCTTGGACCTTCGTATTGACGATGAAACACAGAAATTGCATCAGAATTAAATACAAAAGGCACAATGCCGACTTAAGGACAAGAAGACTGACTCTTCTTACTGTCTATGTTTGAACCATTCCTGTGACACTAGTTATAGATTCCTATGCTTCACTTCAGGTTTATTGTATCCCTCTGACCTTCTTATTGACGATGAAACACAGAAATTGAATCGGAATTAAATAGAAAAGGCACAATTCCGACTTAAGTACAAGAAGCCTGACCCTTCTTACTGCCTATGTTTTGAACCATTCCTATGACACTAGTTGTACATTCCGATGCTTCACTTCAGGTTCACTGTATTCCTTGGACCTTCTTATTGACGATGAAACACAGAAATTGCATCAGAACTAAATACAAAAGGTACAATGCCGACTTAAGGACAAGAAGATTGATTCTTCTTACTGACTATGTTTTGAACCATTCCTGTGACACTAGTTACAGATTCCGATGCTTCACTTCAGGTTTACTGTTTCCCTCTGACCTTCCTATTGACGATGAAAAACCGAAATTGCATCGGAATTAAATACAAAAGGCACAATGCCGACTTAAATACAAGAAAACTGACTCTTCTTACTGTCTAGGTTTGAACCATTCCTGTGACACTAGTTACAGATTCCGATGCTTCGCTTCAGGTTTCCTGCATCCCTCTGACCTTCTTATTGCCGGTGAAACACAGAAATTGCATCGGAATTAAATACGAAATGCACAATGCCAACTTAAGTACAAGAAGATTGACTCTTCTTACTGACTATGTTTTGAACCATTCCTGTGATACTAGTTATAGATTCCGAAGCTTCACTTCAGGATTACTGTATCCCTCTGACCTTCTTATTGATGATGAAACATAGAAATTGCATCGGAATTAAATAGAAAAGTCACAATGCCGTCTAAAGTACAAGAAGACTGACTTTTCTTACTGACTATGTTTTGAACCATTCCTGTGACACTACTTATAGATTCCGATGCTTAATTTCAGGTTTACTGTATACCTTGGACCATCTTATTGACGATGAAACACAGAAATTGCATCGGATTTAAATACAAAAGGCACAATGCCGACTTAAGTACAAGAAGACTGCCTCTTCCTACTGTCTATGTTTTGAATCATTCCTGTGACACTAGTTTTGGATGCCGATGCTTCACTTCAGGTTTACTGTATCCCACTGACCTTCTTATTGACGATCAAACACAGAAATTGCATCTGAATTAAGTACAAAATGCACATTTCGACTTAAGGACAAGACGACTGACTCTTCATACTGACTATGCTTTGAACCATTCCTGTGACACTAGTTATAGATTCCGATGCTTCACTTCAGGATTACTGTTTCTCTCTGACCTTCCTATTGACGATGGAACACAGAAATTGCATCGGAATTACATGCAAAAGGCGCAATGCCGACTTAAGTACAAGAAGACTGACTCTTCTACTGTCTATGTTTTGAACCATTTCTGTGACCCTAGTTATAGTGTCCGATGCTTCACTTCAGGTTTACTGTATCCCTTGGGCCTTCTTATTGACTATGAATCACAGAAATTGCATCGGAATTAATTACAAAAGGCACAATGCCGACTTAAGTACAAGAAGACTGACTCTTCTTACTGTCTATACTTTGAACCATTCCAGTGACACTAGTTATAGATTCCGATGCTTCACTTCAGGTTTACTGTGTCCCTTGGACCTTCTTATTGACGATGAAACACAGAAATTGCATCGGAAATAAATCCAAAAGCACAATGCCGACTTAAGTACAAGACGTCTGACTCTTCTTACTGTCTATGTTTTGAACCATTACTGTGACACTAGTTATAGATTCCGATGCTTCACTCCAGGTTTACAGTATCCCTTGGACCCTCTTATTGACGATGAAACACAGAAATTGCATCGGAATTAAATACAAGAGGCACAATGCCGACTTAAGGACAAGAAGACTGACTCTTCTTACTGTCTATGTTTGAACCATTTCTGTGACACTAGTTATAGATTCCGATGCTTCACTTCAGGTTTCCTGTATCCCTTTGACATTCTTATTGCCGACGAAACACAGAAATTGTATCGGAATTAAATACGAAAGGCACAATGCCAACTTATGTACAAGAAGACTGACTCTTCTTACTGATTATGTTTTGAACGATTCCTGTGACACTAGTTATAGATTCCGATGCTTCACTTCAGGTTTACTGTATCTCTCTGACCTTCTTATAGACGATGAAACACAGAAATTGCATCGGAATTAAATAGATAAGGCACAATGCCGACTTAAGTACAAGAAGGCTGACCCTTCTTACTGTCTATGTATTGAACCATTCCTATGACATTAGTTGTACATTCCGATGCTTCACTTCAGGTTCACTGTATCCCTTGGACCTTCTTATTGACGATGAAACACAGATATTGCATCAGAATTAAATACAAAAGGCACAATGCCGACTTAAGGAGAAGAAGACTGAATCTTCTTACTGACCATGATTTGAACCATCTCTGTGACACTAGCTACAGATTCCGATGCTTCACATCTGGTATACTGTAACCCTCAGACCTTCTTATTGACGATGAAACACAGAAATTGCATCGGAATTAAATACAAAAGACGCAATGCCGACTTAAGTACAAGAAGACTGACTCTTCTTACTGTCTATGTTGTGAACCATTCCATTGACACTAGTTACAGTTTCGGATGCTTCACTCCAGGTTTACTGTATCCCTTGGACCTTCTTATTGACGATGAAACACAGAAATTGCATCGGAATTAAATAGAAAAGGCACAATGAAGACTTAAGTACTAGAAGACTGACTCTTCTTACTTACTATGTTTCGAACCATTCCTGTGACACTAGTTATAGATTATAATGCTTCACTTCAGGTTTACTGTATCCCTTGGACCTTCTTATTGACGATGAAACACAGAAATTGCGTCGGAATTAAATACAAACGGCACAATGCCGACTTAAGGTCAAGATGACCGACTGTTCTCACTGACTATTTTTGAACCATTCCTGTGACACTAGTTATAGATTCCGATGCTTCACTTCAGGT
Source organism: Schistocerca piceifrons (assembly GCF_021461385.2). Taxonomy (NCBI): domain Eukaryota; kingdom Metazoa; phylum Arthropoda; class Insecta; order Orthoptera; family Acrididae; genus Schistocerca; species Schistocerca piceifrons. Next base: position 634,438 of record NW_025728435.1, read on the forward strand.
TTATTGTATCCCTCTGACCTTCTTATTGACGATGAAACACAGAAATAGCATCGGAATGAAATACAAAAGGCACAATGCCGACTTAAGTACAAGAAGACTGCCTCTTCTTACTGTCTATGTTGTGAACCATTCCATTGACACTAGTTATAGGTTCCGATGCTTCACTCCAGGTTTACTGTATCCCTTGGACCTTCTTATTGACGATGAAACACAGAAATTGCATCGGAATTAAATAGAAAAGGCACAATGAAGACTTAAGTACAAGAAGACTGACTCTTCTTACTAACTATGTTTTGAACCATTCCTGTGACACTAGTTATAGATTATAATGCATCACTTCAGGTTTACTGTATCCCTTGGACCTTCTTATTGACGATGAAACACAGAAATTGCGTCGGAATTAATTACAAAAGGCACAATGCTGACTTAAGGACAAGAAGACTGACTGTTCTTACTGACTATGTTTGAACCGTTCCTGTGACACAAGTTATAAATTCCGATGCTACAGTCCAGGTTTACTGTATCCCTTGGACCTTCTTATTGACGATGAAACTCAGAAATTGCATCGGAATTAAATACAAAAGGCACAATGTCGACTTAAGTACAAGAAGACTGACTCTTCTTACTGTCTACATTTTGAACCATTCCAGTGACACTAGTTATAGATTCCGATACTTCACTTCAGGTTCACTGCATCCCTTGGACCTTCTTATTGACGATGAAACACAGAAATTGCATCGGAATTAAAGACAAAAGGCACAATGCCGGCTTCAGTACAAGACGTCTGACTCATCTTACTGTCTATGTTTTGAACCATTACTGTGACACTAGTTGTACATTCCGATGCTTCACTTCAGGTTCACTGTATTCCTTGGACCTTCTTATTGACGATGAAACACAGAAATTGCGTCGGAATTAAATACAAAAGACAAATGCCGACTAAAGTACACGAAGACTGACACTTCTTACTGTCTATGGTTTGAACCATCCCTGTGACACATGTTACAGATTCCGATGCTACACTCCAGGTTTACTGTATCCCTTGGACCTTCTCATTGACGATGAAACACAGAAATTGCATCGGAATTAAATACAAAAGGCACAATGCCGACTTAAGGACAAGAAGATTAACTGTTCGTACTGACTATGTTTTGAACCATTCCTGTGACACTAGTTATAGATTCCGATGCTTCACTTCAGGTTTATTGTATCCCTCTGACCTTCCTATTGACGACGAAACACAGAAATTGCATCGGAATTAAATACAAATGGCACAATGCCGACTTCAGTACAAGAAGACTGACTCCTCTTACTGTCTATGATTTGAACCATTCCTGTGACACTAGTTTTAGATTCGGATGCTTCACTCCAGGTTTACTGTATCCCTTGGACCTTCTTATTGACGATGAAACACAGAAATTGAATCGGAATTAATTAGCAAAGTCACAATGCCGTCTTACGTACAAGAAGACTGACTCTTCTTACTGACTATGTTTTGAACCATTCCTGTGACACTAGTTATAGATTCCGATGCTTCACTTCAGGTTTACTGTATACCTTGGACCTTCTTATTGACGATGAAACACAGAAATTGCATCGGATTTAAATACAAAAGGGACAATGCCGACTTAAGTACAAGATGACTGACTCTTCCTACTGTCTATGATTTGAATCATTCCTGTGACACTAGTTTTGGATTCCGATGCTTCACTTCAGGTTCACTGTATCCCACTGACCTTCATATTGACGATGCAACACAGAAATTGCATCGGAATTAAATACAAAAGTCACATGCCGACTTAAGGACAAGATGACTGGCTCTTCATACTGACTATGTTTGAACCATTCCTGTAACACTAGTTATAGATTCCGATGCTTCACTTCAGGTTTACTGTTTCCCTCTGACCTTCCTATTGACGATGAAACACAGAAATTGCATCGGAATTAAATACAAAAAGCACAATGCCGACTTAAGTACAAGAATACTGACTCTTCCTAATGTCTATGTTTTGAATCATTCCTGTGACACTAGTTTTGGATTCCGATGCTTCACTTCAGGTTTAATGTATCCCACTGACCTTCTTATTGACGATGAAACACAGAAATTGCATCGGAATTAAGTACAAAAGGCACATTGCCGACTTAAGGACAAGAAGACTGACTCTTCATACTGACTATGTTTTAAACCATTCCTGTGACACTAGTTATAGATTACGATGCTTCACTTCAGGTTTACTGTTTCCCTCTGACCTTCCTAATGACGATGAAACACAGTAATTGCATCGGAAATATATACAAAAGGTACAATGCCGACTTAAGTACAAGAAGACTGACTCTTCTACTGTCTATATTTTGAACCATTTCTGTGACAATAGTTAAAGTGTCCGATGCTTCACCTCAGGTTTACTGTATCCAATAGGCCTTCTTATTGACGATGAATCACAGAAATTGCATCGGAATTAATTACAAAAGGCACAATGCCGACTTAAGTACAAGAGGACTGACGCTTCTTACTGTCTATACTTTGAACCATTCCAGTGACACTAGTTATAGATTCCGATGCTTCACTTCAGGTTTACTGTATCCCTTGGACCTTCTTATTGACCATGAAACACAGAAATTGCACCGGAAATAAATCCAAAAGGCACAATGCCGACTTAAGTAGAAGACGTCTGACTCTTCTTACTGTCTATGTTTTGAACCATTACTGTGACACTAGTTATAGATTCCGATGCTTCACTCCAGGTTTACAGTATCCCTTGGACCCTCTTATTGACGATGAAACACAGAAATTGCATTGGAATTAAATACAAGAGGCACAATGCCGACTAAAGGACAAGAAGACTGACTCTTCTTACTGTCTATGTTTGAACCATTCCTGTGACACTAGTTATAGATTCCGATGTTTCACTTCAGGTTTCCTGTATCCCTTTGACCTTCTTATTGCCGGTGAAACACAGAAATTGTATAGGAATTAAATACGAAAGGCAGAACGCCAACTTATGTACAAGAAGACTGACTTTTCTTACCGACTATGTTTTGAACGATTCCTATGACACTAGTTGTACATTCCGATGCTTCACTTCAGGTTCACTGTATCCCTTGGACCTTCTTATTGACGATGAAACACAGAAATTGCATCAGAATTAAATACAAAAGGCACAATGCCGACTTAAGGACAAGAAGACTGACTCTTCTTACTGACTATGTTTTGAACCATTCTTGTGACACTAGCTATAGATTCCGATGCTTCACATCTGGTATACTGTAACCCTCAGACCTTCTTATTGACGATGAAACACAGAAATTGCATCGGAATTAAATACAAAAGGCACAATGCCGACTTAAGTACAAGAAGACTGACTCTTCTTACTGTCTATGTTGTGAACCATTCCATTGACACTAGTTATAGGTTCCAATGCTTCACTCCAGGTTTACTGTATCCCTTGGACCTTCGTATTGACGATGAAACACAGAAATTGCATCAGAATTAAATACAAAAGGCACAATGCCGACTTAAGGACAAGAAGACTGACTCTTCTTACTGTCTATGTTTGAACCATTCCTGTGACACTAGTTATAGATTCCTATGCTTCACTTCAGGTTTATTGTATCCCTCTGACCTTCTTATTGACGATGAAACACAGAAATTGCATCGGAATTAAATAGAAAAGGCACAATTCCGACTTAAGTACAAGAAGCCTGACCCTTCTTACTGCCTATGTTTTGAACCATTCCTATGACACTAGTTGTACATTCCGATGCTTCACTTCAGGTTCACTGTATTCCTTGGACCTTCTTATTGACGATGAAACACAGAAATTGCATCAGAACTAAATACAAAAGGCACAATGCCGACTTAAGGACAAGAAGATTGATTCTTCTTACTGACTATGTTTTGAACCATTCCTGTGACACTAGTTACAGATTCCGATGCTTCACTTCAGGTTTACTGTTTCCCTCTGACCTTCCTATTGACGATGAAAAACCGAAATTGCATCGGAATTAAATACAAAAGGCACAATGCCGACTTAAGTACAAGAAAACTGACTCTTCTAACTGTCTAGGTTTTAACCATTCCTGTGACACTAGTTACAGATTCCGATGCTTCGCTTCAGGTTTCCTGCATCCCTCTGACCTTCGTATTGCCGGTGAAACACAGAAATTGCATCGGAATTAAATACGAAATGCACAATGCCAACTTAAGTACAAGAAGATTGACTCTTCTTACTGACTATGTTTTGAACCATTCCTGTGATACTAGTTATAGATTCCGAAGCTTCACTTCAGGATTACTGTATCCCTCTGACCTTCTTATTGATGATGAAACATAGAAATTGCATCGGAATTAAATGGAAAAGTCACAATGCCGTCTAAAGTACAAGAACACAGACTTTTCTTACTGACTATGTTTTGAACCATTCCTGTGACACTAGTTACAGATTCCGATGCTTTACTTCAGGTTTACTGTATACCTTGGACCATCTTATTGACGATGAAACACAGAAATTGCATCGGATTTAAATACAAAAGGCACAATGCCGACTTAAGTACAAGAAGACTGCCTCTTCCTACTGTCTATGTTTTGAATCATTCCTGTGACACTAGTTTTGGATGCCGATGCTTCACTTCAGGTTTACTGTATCCCACTGACCTTCTTATTGACGATCAAACACAGAATTGGCATCTGAATTAAGTACAAAATGCACATTTCGACTTAAGGACAAGACGACTGACTCTTCATACTGACTATGCTTTGAACCATTCCTGTGACACTAGTTATAGATTCCGATGCTCCACTTCAGGATTACTGTGTCTCTCTGACCTTCCTATTGACTATGGAACACAGAAATTGCATCGGAATTACATGCAAAAGGCACAATGCCGACTTAAGCACAAGAAGACTGACTCTTCTACTGTCTATGTTTTGAACCATTTCTGTGACCCTAGTTATATTGTCCGATGCTTCACTTCAGGTTTACTGTATCCCTTGGGCCTTCTTATTGACTATGAATCACAGAAATTGCATCGTAATTAATTACAAAAGGCACAATGCCGACTTAAGTACAAGAAGACTGACTCTTCTTACTGTCTATACTTTGAACCATTCCAGTGACACTAGTTATAGATTCCGATGCTTCACTTCAGGTTTACTGTGTCCCTTGGACCTTCTTATTGACGATGAAACACAGAAATTGCATCGGAAATAAATCCAAAAGCACAATGCCGACTTAAGTACAAGACGTCTGACTCTTCTTACTGTCTATGTTTTGAACCATTACTGTGACACTAGTTATAGATTCCGATGCTTCACTCCAGGTTTACAGTATCCCTTGGACCCTCTTATTGACGATGAAACACAGAAATTGCATCGGAATTAAATACAAGAGGCACAATGCCGACTTAAGGACAAGAAGACTGACTCTTCTTACTGTCTATGTTTGAACCATTTCTGTGACACTAGTTATAGATTCCGATGCTTCACTTCAGGTTTATTGTATCCCTCTGACCTTCCTATTGACGACGAAACACAGAAATTGCATCGGAATTAAATACAAATGGCACAATGCCGACTTCAGTACAAGAAGACTGACTCCTCTTACTGTCTATGATTTGAACCATTCCTGTGACACTAGTTTTAGATTCGGATGCTTCACTCCAGGTTTACTGTATCCCTTGGACCTTCTTATAGACGATGAAACACAGAAATTGAATCGGAATTAATTAGCAAAGTCACAATGCCGTCTTAAGTACAAGAAGACTGACTCTTCTTACTGACTATGTTTTGAACCATTCCTGTGACACTAGTTATAGATTCCGATGCTTCACTTCAGGTTTACAGTATACCTTGGACCTTCTTATTGACGATGAAACACAGAAATTGCATCGGATTTAAATACAAAA